>NC_045625.1:50621277-50921277 GCF_009829155.1 Mustela erminea | reverse complement strand
ATAAAAAATAAAAAATTAATTAAAAAAAAAAGAAGAACTAATACCTATTCTTCCAAAACTGTTCCAAAAAATAGAAATGGAAGGGAAACTTCTGAACTCATTTTGTGAGGCCAGAATTACCTTGATCCCAAATCCAGACGAAGACCCCACTAAAAAGTAGAATTACAGACTGTGTCCTTGATGAACACAGATGCAAAAATTCTCACCAAAATACTAGCCAGTAGGATCCAGCAGTACATCAAAAGGATTATTCAGCATGGCCAAGTGGGATTTATTCCTGGGCTGCAAGGTAGGTTCAACATCCGCAAATCAATCAGTGTGATACAATACATTAATAAAAGAAAGAATGAGAACCATATGCTACTCTCAGCAGATGCTGAAAAAGCATTTGACAAAGTACAGCATCCTTTCTTGGTCAAAACTCTTCAAAGTGTAGGGATAGAGGATACATATCTCAATATTATCAAAGCCATCTATGAAATACCCACAGTGAATATCATTGTCAAGGAGGAAAAATGAGAGATTTTCACCTAAGGTCAGGAACACAGCAGGTTGTCCACTATCACTGCTGCTATTCCACATAGTACTAGAAGTCCTAGCCTAAGCAATCCAACAACAAAAAGAAATAAAAGGCATCCAAATCAGCAAAGAAGAAGTCAAACTCTCACCCTTTGCAGATGATATGATACTTTATGGGGGAAAAGCCAAAAGACTCCACTCCAAAACTGCTAGAACTCATACAGGAATTCAGGAATGTGTCAGGATATAAATTCAATGCACAGAAATCAGTTGCATTTCTATACACCAACAGTAAGACAGAAGAAAGAGAAATTAAAGCATCAATCCCACTTAAAATTGCTCCCAGAAACTTAAAATCCCTAGGAATAAACCTAACCAAAGAGGCAAAGAATCTGTACTCAGAAAACTGTAAAGTACTCATGAAAGAAACTGAGGAAGACACTAAGAAATGGAAAAACATTCCATGCTCATAGATTGAAAGAATAAATATTGTGAAAATGTCTATGCTATCTAAGGCAATCTACACGTTTAATGCAATCCCTATCAAAATACCATCCATTTTTTTCAAAAAAATGAAACAAATAATCTTAAAATTTATAAGGAACAGGAAAGACTTTAAATAGCCAGAGGAATGTTGAAAAAGAAAGACAAAGTTGGTGGCATCACAATTCCAGACTTCAAGCTCTATTACAAAGCTGTAATCATCAAGACAGTATGGTACTGTCACAAAAACAGACACAGAGATCAAGGGAACAGAATAGGGAGCCCAGAAATAGACCCTCAACTCTGTGGTCCGCTAATCTTCGACAAAGCAGGAAAGAATGTGCAATGGGAAAAATACAGTCTCTTCAATAAATGGTGTTGGAAAAATTGGACAGCCACATGCAGAAGAATGAAACTGGACCATTTCCTTACACCACACACACAAATAGACTCCAGATGGATGAAAGACCTCAATGTGAGACAGGAATCCATCAAAATCCTTTAAGAGAACACAGGCAGCAACCTCTTCGACCTCAGTGGCAGCAATTTCTTCCTATAAACATCACCAAAGGCAAGGGAAGCAAGGGAAAAAATGAACTATTGGGACTTTATCACCATCAAAAGTTTTTGCACTGCAAAGAAAACCATCAACAAAACCAAAAGACAGCTAACAGAATGGGAGACGATATTAGCAAATGACATATCAGCTAAAGGGCTAGTATCCAAAATCTATAAAGAACTTATCAAACTCAACACCCAAAAAACAAATAATGCAATCAAGAAATGGGCAGAAGACATGAAGAGACATTTCTGCAAAGAAGACACCCAGACACAGACACATGAAAAAGTGCTCCGCATCACTCAGCATCAGGGAAATACAAATAAAAACCACAATAAGATACCACCTCACAACAGTCAGAATGGCTGAAATTAACAAGTCAGGAAATGACAGATGTTGGGGAGGATGTGGAGAAAGGGGAACCCTCCTACACTGTTGGTTGGAATGCAAACTGGTGCAGCCACTCTGGAAAACAGCATGGAGGTTCCTCAAAAAGTTGAAAATAGAGCTACTCTACAACTCAGCAATCACACTGCTGGGTATTTACCCCAAAGATACAAATGTAGGGATCCAAAGGGGCGCGTGTACCTGGATTTTTAAAGCAGCAGTGTCCACAGAAGACTTTCAGTGCTCTGGGTAACTATTGTGTCTTCTGAGTTGTCAAGGAAGTTATACTATCTACAGTTTGAATATAACACAAACTAATATTCTAATTCTCTAAATATTGGTAATCTCAATATGGAATTGAATGGGGGATTCCATACTGGGTGTGTAAGATGGTAAGTGTAGTTGTAGGAAAAAATACTAGAAATTAGTATTTCTATATACTTCTCATACTTAAGATACTTAGAAACTTAATGTTTTGATCTCATGTAGTAGGATGCATACAGTTCACTAATAAAACTATCAGAGGCTTGCATGAAATTTCTTATTGATTAGGGTTTATATTCAGAGTCAGAAAACAAGTGGAATTGATTGTATTACTTTTTTGCCCTAAAGACTGTATTTCATTAGGACATTCCAGTTCCTGATTATTAAGCAACAGGATCTTTTGCCTTTCCTTGTGAAAGGTAGATAAAAGGGGCATCTGGGTGGCTAAGTGGGTTAAGCCTCTGCTTTCAGCTCAGGTCTTGGTCTCGGGGTCCTGGGATCGAGCCCTGTAGCATGTTCTCTGCTCAGCAGAGAGCCTGCTTTCCCCTCTCTCTCTGCTTGCCTCTCTGCCTACTTGTGATCTCTCTCTCTGTGTCAAACAAATAAATAAAATCTTTTTTTAAAAAAAGGTAGATGAAAGATTATGATACAGAATAATTGTTTCAATATGTCCTATTCAACACATCTTTATTAATTAACATGTATCTTGGGGTGTGCTGAGAGGGGAGTAGGTTTTAAGGACGGTATCTTTGACTCTACAGCATATAGTTAAAGTATAAATAACAGCTTTTGTGTTCTAACACCCTCTCTTGTTCAAGTCTTCGTGTTCAAATTATCTTGTGATGTGTTTGGTGAATCTTGGTCATTCTAGTTGTTCACGCTTCTGTCTCTCTTCCTTGCCTTTTCTGGGGTTTATTGTATTGTAAGCCCACCAAACAAGACTGCTGGCAACTCTGTAGATGAAAATATAAAGGCTTAACTTGATACCCTAAAGAAAATAAAGCCTGGTCATACTGGATGTTCACATAAACTGGGCTGGGTTATGCTGTTGCTAAGTCAGTTCTTTGGAGGCACTAAGGTTAAGTGTTTTGAATACCACATTAAACATAGAACTTGGGTTGGGTTCTGTGGACCTTAAAACAACCCTTATTCTTTTTTAACTGACCTCTTTATATTTTTCACTGACCTCTGTAAACTTGTTACAGTTTTTTACTCTTTTTACTGAAAATGAGCTTTCTAATTACTCAGTATGTACCCGGAGGAGACTTACTCTGAAAGAGTTTGGCTTGTTGATGGTTTTAGAGCTTCTCCTATTGACATGATCATGTTTATGATTTGAAATTGACCATAAGATTCTCAATATGTTGTTCTAGTTTTGAAATGTATCAGGTGATTCCTTTCTGAGCATATTAAAATACTATATATATATATATTTTTTGGCAAAGGCATTTTCTTTTTAGATTGTTTTAGAAAAGATTTTTACAGAGCTTAAGGACTTTCTTCTCTCCCTACAATATTGTTTCCTCTATTTCCTCTGTTTACAAGAAAAAGGAACAAGGAAGAGTTAATATAACACTAAAGACATTCATTATCATATGTCATTTTCTCTAATGACATTGTCATTTTCTCTAATGCTGACCTACAATTGTCTTTATTTTAGGAAAGAGCTTTAAAATTGATCAAAACTTTATGAGCAACATGGAAGCATTAAAAAAAATGGACAGATGTTCTATGTCATGAGAAACCTGCCTTATCTGTCTGGTATTCCCAACATTTTGTCCCACACTAAAACTCCTTCCATCTTTGCAAACAGTGTTCCATCTTCCTTTCAGCTAGACTACTTGTGTAAGAAACAACAGTGTGGTGCAGCGCAGATGCATCATTCCATTTTCCATGTTAACTGTAACCCTGGAAAATGACCTTCACTACTGGATTCATGCCACGGTACAACTTCCAGCAGTTGAGCTGTTCTTACAGTGTTAAAGGAAATGCAGTATTTTCCTTTGGTCCAGGAAGATTATTTTCCCGCTGTGCAAGATTACTACACAAAGAATATGTAACCCTTATATCAAGTCAAATATTTACTCCATACTGGAAAACAGTTCAAAGTAATCATTAATTCAAATATTGTTTCTCTTGTGTCCACTGAACTGTCCTAGTTACCTTATGTTCAGCATAGTCTCTAAAGCCAGAACTAAAATTAAAGCCAACTCTGTCTATTGTTTACAGTTGCCTGCATTGTGTTTCCTGTATGATTTTCTTTCTGGATTTTTTTTTTCTTTTTGAATTTAAATTCATGAGATCTATTCTAGAGTCTTGGAGAGTAGAACAAAAAGGATGTCTTCTGTCACTTCATACATACAAATGTGTTATTATTGCTCAGTTTCTTCTCCTGTTTTGCTTATAGTAGAACACCTGCTCTAACTTGCTGATTGCCTGGAAGGAAAAAGAATTCAAAAGATGGACAGTTAAGACCATATTACAGCTTTGACACATATTTTATTAATGAAGATTACTGCTTGATTAAGCATTACTATTAAATGGAGAATGATTAGGATATGGCCATCAGATTCAGGCTCAAACAGATAATTGTCAAATTCGCAGTCTTGCATAAGAGATGCTTTGTAGCCCTGGGAGAACCCCTCCAGCTCCCATAACCTCTCCTTATAGCTCACCTGTAATGCTGGTTACATTGTTTATTATCTGTGGATATGTCTGTGTTCTTCACTCAGTTGTGAACTTCTCAAGTTAAGTTCTGTTAAGAGAATGAATTCGTTTAAAACACAGCACCCACACTGGCCTTCCTATGGATAGAGAAATAGTGCAAACAGTGGAATCTTTGGATACAGAAGTATGGGTTGAGTCCTACCTTAATTGTTTACAAACTGTGCATCTTTAGACAAATATCTTCTCTTTTTTGAGCCTCAGCTTCTTGATCAACTAAGCTGGCAAAATAACCCCAGAAGTCATTGTCAATGTCTTGAGAACCACCTCAGTGGTTGTTTTGAGGGAGCTGGAGGATCTCATGAAATGCCTCGCACAGGGTGGTCCTGTTACTCGTGTCATCATTCAACTTCCATTCTTCCCTAAAGCTCTCCTTTTAATCTTAAAACACTGATTTCATGGACTGATGTTTTTCAAGATTCCCAGAGAAGCTCTTGTTACTTTCTCAATTCCCCGCACATTTTTTTAAGTCAGGATCAAAAAAGTCATTATGCTCTTGGAAGTTCACTTATTTATTCATCCACTATGCAAATATTTTATTGAGTCTTTGCTATATTTTAGAGCTACAGATATGAAAATGAACAAAACAGATCAGTTCCCTGTTCTAATGGTGCCTCTTAGTAATTATAAAGATAGATAAAGGGTCAGCAAGTAAATGAGAGTGGTTCGTTCTAAAAAATGCCATGCAGAAAACCAAATTTTGAAGTGGAGAATAGTTGGGGTAATGGAAAACTATTCTGAACAAGGTGGTGAGAATGATCCTCTGAGACGGTGACATGTGACAGTGTCACCACGTTCCTCTTTTTTCGTGGCTCTGGGAGACTTGCAGAATAAGAGCCTCTGCCTTGTGATCACCTGGCTCTTTGAATCAACCTCAGCACATAGGTGGGCTTCCCTTCAGCTAGGCTTCCACTTTCTCTCCACTGGAGTGGTCCTGCCAACACTCCACCCCATCAACCAATAGGTTCACCTCTCCAGACTGTGCAGTGTGGCTTCCTTAATTTCCTTGGCTCTCAGATTTCGTGGATGTCAGAATCACTGGGGGTTTCTCAGAACCACATTGCTGGGCTCCACCTCTAAAGTTTCTGATTCGGGTAGGCCTGAGAATTTTCATTTCTAGCAGGTGTTGGTTTACAGGCTCCTCAGGAGATTCTGGGGTATGATCTGAATCGGGCCCCTATATGTGGAGAAAAGGGAGAGACTGAAGAAAGAGTAGGCCACTCCAGAGTGGTAGGTGGCAGGTTTAACAAGCAGGGGAACTTGCGTATGAGACTTTTGTTGGGCAGCCACAGGATAAGTAGCTCTCTGCACCGGCCCCCCAAATTCTGAAAGCTTATGTAGAGGTCTTAACTGGGTTCAGTCATGTGTACCATCCAAATGGTCTCCATACCACATCACTGTCTCAAGGTTTCATCTTTGGAGCAGCTTCCAGGGGTACAGGGAAGGCAAGTTGTTGCTGGGGTCCCGCTCATGGGTCTACCCACAGTCATGACCTCTCAGTGACTTTCAGTGGTAAGTTCTCAGGTGAGGTTGATGCCACTGATCTAAGGATCACAGTTTGAGAGCCACTAACTGTTTTTTCCCTCAGGTAAGTTCATATATTGTATCCATTTGATCTATTTATAAAATAAGTTCACATAGGCAGTGCTTACACAGTGTCTATAAAATACTGGGCACTGTGCTAAGTGATCATCACATATTATGTTATTAAGATTTGTAATGATCCTTTGAGGTAGGTATTATCCTTTTTCTCCGTGCTACAGATGAGGAAATGAGGGCACAGAGAGGTTAGGTTGTTTCCAGGTCACTTAGCCGGAAAACAATGGAGCTGGTGTTTGAGTCTGGCTCCACGGTCAGTGCTCTTAACTACTAGGTGAAAACAGGTGGTGGGTGGTGTCTACCCCCTTGGATTTTCTGTGATGTTACATGACATAAGCTGTAGGGTGGGCTGACTTGTTTATGTGTGTTGAAAGTCTCCTTCCCTTATCTTTATTTCTTATGTAAAAAGGAAGGCTAATTGACCAGTTGTTGAGTCATGCAAAGTGTTAAAATACTGACAAGAAAGTGACTTTTTGGTAGGAATGTCTACTAGCCCAGAGTAGTGATGGAACAGTGGTTCTAGAAAGGTGAGTTGAGTAAACGTGTGAATTCTGAATGGTGGTAATTAAAATGAACCCATTGGCATTTTCTCTTGTGTTATTGGATTAGATTTCAAATCTGAGATTTTCTGTACAGTTCACAAAAATATGAACTACAAAAGAAAAAATGTGGTGAAATGGACTTTGTCAAAATTCATAATTTTTGTGTCTTTCAAAGAACATCTAGGGAAGCAAGCCATGGACTTGTAGAAAATATCTTTAAAACATAAATCTGATAAAGCGTTTGTGTTCAGAACATATAAAAACCTTTTTTGTATAATAATAAGAGCAACAACAACACAGTAATAAGATAGGTTCCCCAATTAAAATTTAGCAGAAGATTTAGAGAGGCATGTCATAAAAAAAGATACACAGATAACCAGTGAACATATGAAAAGATGTATATCATCACTAGTTGTCAGAGAAATGCATATTAAACCCACAGTGGGATAGGCCTGCATACCCACTAGAATGGCCAAGTCAAAAAGACTAACAATACCAAGTGTTGGTGAGGATGTGGAGTAACTTACATGTTGCTGGTGGGAAGACAAATTGGAAAACAGTAGGGCACTATCAATATTATAACATTAGACTTATATTTGCAATATAACTCAACAGTCTGACTCCTCGGTGTTTGTCAAAGAGAAATGAAAACATGTCCATACAGACTTTTCTGTGAATGTGCATGGTAGCATTATTCAGACTAGTACCTGGACAAAAGCTAAGTGTTGTTAAGTCTATATCATGGAAGCTACTCAAAGATAAAAAAGAACAAAATATTATTATATTCCAGATACATGCCAGATTTTAATGACCCTTAAAAATTCTTCTAAGTGAAAGAGGTCAAAGTCAAAAGAATAACTATGGTCTGATTCCTTCTCTTTGAAATTCTGAAATTGGCAAAACTAGCAATAGGAAGCAGACCCATGGTTGCATGTGCCAGAATTTGGGGAGGTCGTATCGACTGCACACAAGTACAGAGAAACCTTCCAGGGTGGCAGTATGGTTATAACTTGGATGTTCTGGTGCTTACAAGGTTGTGTACAATTATAAGTTCTGTCATACTGTACAATTAAAATTACATTGTAATTTTAATTGTAATTAACTTGGGAAATGATAAATTGTACCTCAAGAAGGTAAAAACATTTAAAAATATATATACTCTCCTCCAACTTCTCTTATTTGCTTCAACCTGTGAAGCCTTCTACCATGTTTCTTAATTGAATGTGGTAGTAAAGGATTATTCTTCCAGCAATTTATATTCTTACTCTTTTACTAGTCATTATGTGAGTAGAGAACTTGCAAAAAGCTTACTTTTTTCTTATTTATTATTAAAAAAAGCATATTAATCCAATTTGCTGGGCCTTTATTATTTTTTTTTAAAGAGCATTATTTCCACTCACTATTAAAAAGGACTGGTTTAAGAGGAAGGGGGAGACAACAACAAAAGGAGAGGTTTATGGTATACATTTTCTGTTTGAAACTACAGCTTGTATTTCACAATATAAAGAGCACTAACAGCATTTGCATTTCCTTAAAAAGGCCTCCTTCATCCAGTTTTCTCATTTGTGAAACAGGCCTAGCAGTGACCGCCTTGCAGTGCTGCTAGGAACATCCTGCAGAGGTAGAGGTCCCCTAGGCGGACATGGCTCTCCGCTGGGCTGGTGGCTCTCCTGTGTTTTCTGCACAACCTTTCTTACAGTTTTCCCAGAGCCGAGGTCTGAGAATGTTTGAAATGTTTCTTGAAATGTTTATTTACTGTGACTATTTTATTTAGTCATTTACTGTGTCCTTGAAATGAAGACGAAATTATACAAAGATTCAGATCAGTTTTAACATATCAGAGAGGCCTTGTAGAATTTTTTTTTTCTTTCAGCATGTTGCCTAATGTAGCATAACAGTTAATGACACAGGATTTCAACTTTTTCACTTAAATTCTAGGGAAGAATGTAAATATAAAAAGCTTGCCTTTAGAAATTGCCCAAATTTATGCATACATTTTAAGTGAAATAGTGGAATTGAATTTAGATATACAATTATATGATCCTTTTTATGATAAAATGAAAATTTCTGCTTGGTTTTTCCCTCTATGAGTTCATTTTTTTTAAATTGTTAAGCTTTTATAATGGAGCCTTTTCAGGAGTAGATGCCAATTCTTTTATCAGTTTTCTTTTTTTTATTTAATTATTGAATTTTATCAGTTTTCTAATATTATGGTCTCTGTGCTGTGCTGAATATTACAATTTCACCTCCTAGAAGCCCAGTGGTGTTTGCAGGCAAAGAACTTTTCCAGTCCCTCTGAGATTAAGTTCGGTCACCATCTCCCCACTGCTCCTGGGGTGCAGATGGGAGGAGAGATACGTCTATGAGATCAAATCCATAAATGCTTCGAATTCAGATTCCCATTTTATTACGCTCTGAAGTTATCAGGGCATAAGCTGCTTTCGGAATTGACCTGTGAAATAAATTTATTTTGAGAAAAGATGGAATACTTTTTAATCACTAATCATGAGCGTATTTTTGTTTGTTTCTCCAGTATGCAAAAACACTATGTAAAATACTGTGGGGAAAGACTAAAATGAATAATAGCTAATACTCAGCAAGTTCTCATTGTGTGCCAGATGCTATGCTAAATGCTTTACGTGGGTGATTCCGTTAGTGTTTACAACAGCTCTTTGAAAGAGCCCTTGTTAGTTACACACACACACACACACACAAACACACACACGCTTTATCATTTGAGGGAAGTGCTGCAAATGGTGGAACTGGGATTGAAATTCACACCACAAGCTGGTGTTCTTCACTCTCACCTTCTTCATCTGTAGGATGAGGATAATAATCGAACATGTAGTAAGAGTTCACTAAGTACTAAAAACTCTTGGTATCATGCATAAGTACTTACCAGTAGCAGCTCTTAACAGCGACCACTGGAATGGCATTGTGAAGATTAAGTCATGTGTATAAAGCAGTTGGTACTCATTTTGTCATGTAGGCAGTCAAAGAGACATCTGTTAAATTGGACCTTGAAAATTAACAAGGTTTTTGTATATGGAGATCAGTGCTTGGGAGAACGAACATGATCAAGACTAGGGACATGCATGTGCAAAGGTACTGAAGTGGGATTGAGGACTGTTAAGTGTTTAGTTTATTTACATTAAGGTAACCAGGAAGAATAGGAAGCTGGATAGTAGAGGTAATTTGGGGCCAGATCATTAAAGATGAATGCCAGGCAAGTAAGTGCTCCTCTATGCTTCTTTAGGAAGGGCAGTGTGCCTATTTAACGTGTTCAAAAATACACAATATTTATTTCTTGGCATTGTTAAATTAATTATTTAGACACTTGAGAAGGAGAATTCCCTTGGACTGTTTTCTTTTTGGTGTTTTTTAATACATTCATTTTCCAAAATGTATTAAGATAGAGTCTTTATAGAATCAAAGCTGCTCTGAAAATGAACCGTTAGCTGCTTTCAAGTAGTTTCTTAGGGTTCTAAATTATGGAGTTGGTGGATCTCAGATACTGTCTCAGTCTATCTTTTGGTGTAGCCATTGTGTTCAAAAGAGCTTCCTGTGATAGTCTGGTTTCATTCAGGTTGAAGTGATGCTAACTCCTAGAAAAAGGTGACAATGTAGGTTACAAATGAGGACCCAGAAGCAAAGTATTGCGAACTGTTCATCACATAATCAGTCAACCCTTTTTCAGTTATTACAATGACATCTGGATACAAAAAGGATGACTTCATCAAAGATTTTCTTTTATTATGAGTATAATTGTGTTTCCTGTGTTATATGGTATGAAAATGCATGTTTAAAAATAGATGTGTCAGTGTGGGTTTTTATGCTTTTTTCTCTTAATTCAAACATTCATTATAGCGTTCTGTAGTATACATTTTTAAAGGCAAAGTTACAACCATATTTTGAATTTAACAACTCACTTTACCTCACAAATACTGCATTCTGGTTTGGTCAAAAGGTCTCTGTTTTCAATATGATATAGGTGAGACAATAATTAGAAGTATGATAAAGCTGAATCTATAAGTCACCAAATGTGTGATATTTATTCTTTTACTTTTTATTTTTCCAAATGTGTGATATTTAAGAAGGCACTGGGGAATGCCATAAAACTTACTTTTCCTATTTCAAACAGAAAGTAAATTAGTTTTCTATGTGCCTTTTGAACTCACATAAGTGAGTTTGGCTCATTAGACTTAGCTCAAATGAGGCAACACAAAGTTTCTTTTATGAGACTGACGCGCTGCCTACTGCGCTAAGGAGGCACCTACAAAGTTTCTTTTAATAAAACTATATATAAGGCATTATTTCAGGCGTAAAGAAAATAATGAATGTTTCCAGTTGTTTTGAATAAAACATGCATAATACTGTTTTTCCTGGAAAAGTTGAGATACTTTTTTGCTATGCTGGAATTCTGAGCAGATAAACATTTCAAACCAATTTGTTACACATCTCTTGTAAGAGAGACAAATGGGAAAGAAGAATCACAGTTAACAGTTTTACAAGTTTGTACTAAAATTGTATGTAATATATCCAGTGTTCTATGCAGAAGAAAATGTAGAATGATTCATACTTCAAGTTAATCTAAAAGAAAATCCTTCATATCCACTAGTGTTTATTTAGTGTCCCACAAATTTCTAATATATTGGCAACAACATCTTCCTTGGAGAGAGTAAAGTCGACTTCGTAACAGCTCTGTCTAGAACTTTAACTAAAAACAAGTTGGGATGATTTTTTTTTTAATTCAGATTTTTAGTATCAGTTAAGGAATAAAATAATGCACATGTATGTTGATATAAAATAAGTAAAGCATGGTTACTATTAGGATTTGTACTTAAACTAGAAATAAATGACATCCTTATAACAATTTGAAGTACACAAAAGAGCATGAAATCTAACCTATTTGAGGTGATAATCTACTTGATCTTTTCATGGTTAACTAACAGATATATTTTCGTTAAATCCTAGGTAAATGTTAATATAAAGGATAAAGCAGACCTTAATACATCTGGTCCTATTTGGAATATATTAATACATAAGATTGCTCGTGATAATTCTTTATTTTAAATCCTTTAGCCTTTCCTCTATTCCTTGCCCTTACTGGTTGGGCTACCCTGATATCCTAATTATAGAATGATAAGAAATCCTCCAGACCTGAATTCTGACATCCTATCACTGACCCCAGACCTTTTCTCTGATCTCCTCTTTCCCCTATTTGTGTGTGTGTGTGTGTGTGTGTGTGAGAGAGAGAGAGAGAGAGAACTTGTATTGTTTCTTGACTTTGCTTCTTGATCTTTTTTTCAGTGTTTTACTGTTCTTGCTTTCCATATACATAACTTATTTTAATTGCCTTTCCTTTATTTTCTTCCCCCCCAAATTTCTTAGCTATTAAATTTTTTCTTTTGTATGTATTTTTAGAATTAGTTGTCAAGCTCCCTCAAATTCCTTTTTTTAAAAGAAGATTTTATTTATTTATTTGACAGAGAAACAGCGAGAGAGGGAATACATGCAGGAGAGGGAGAAACGGGCTACCTGCTGAGCAGGGAGCCCGATGTGGGGCTCGATCCCAGGGTGCTGGGAAGACAAAGGCAGACGCTTAATGACTGAGCCTCCTGGGCACCCCAAGCTCCCTAAAATTCCTGATAGGATTTTTTAAGAATTGCACTGATGTTATAAATTAGAGAAACTTGACATCTTCAGAATGTCAACTCATCCTTTGCTATGAGCATCTTTTCTCTCCCATTTATTCACACTTTTAAGTGTCCTGTAAGGTTTTAATGTGTTTTATTTGAGACTCTTGCACAACCTGTGTTAGGCTAATTACTAGATATATTGTCTTTGTTGCTGTTATAATTAGTACATTGTTTTCCTATTTTGAAATTGATGATTGCAGTACAGAGGAGTACTATTGATTTATATATATTGGTTTTATACCTGACAGTCTTACAGAGCTCTGCCATTCATTCTCCATTACCTTGTTATTCCCCTTTGCTTTATTTTTAGTGGTCTGGGGGTGACATGTTCTTCTGGCTTTTGTCTCCAAAGAAGTCTTTATCTCCCAAGATATTTTTTGCTGGTTAAAAAAAGTTTTAACTTGATGATTTTTCCTTTTAACACTTTAATGATATCCTTTTCATATTTCCTATCTTTTCTCACCTTTAATATTGATATTAGTTGTTTTAAATTCTTATTCTCCCTGCTTACTCAGTGGCTCAGTAGTTATTTTTCCTCTCTTATTCTGTCTTCACCTGGGTTTTACCTTTTCTTATGGTGGGAGGCAGAGATCTTTGCCATTTGTTTGCCTTCTCTTTCTTATCAGTTTTGCCTGAAAGAATTCTAAATCATTATGCTTTTTTTTTTTAATTTTTTCAATTTATTTATTTTCAGAAAAACAGTATTCATTATTTTTGCACCACACCCAGTGCTCTATGCAATCCGTGCCCTCTATAATACCCACCACCTGGTACCCCAACCTCCCACCCCCACGCCACTTCAAACCCCTCAGATTGTTTTTCAGAGTCCATAGTCTCTCGTGATTCACCTTCCCTTCCAATTTACCCCAACTCCCTTCTCCTCTCTAACACCCCTTGTCCTCCATGATATTTGTTACGCTCCACAAATAAGTGAAACCATATGATAATTGACTCTCTCTGCTTGACTTATTTCACTCAGCTTAATCTCTTCCAATCCCGTCCATGTTGCTACAAAAGTTGGGTATTCATCCTTTCTGATGGAGGCATAATACTCCATAGTGTATATGGACCACATCTTCCTTATCCATTCATCCGTTGAAGGGCATCTTGGTTCTTTCCATAGTTTGGCGACCGTGGCCATTGCTGCTATAAACATTGAGGTACAGATGGCCCTTCTTTTCACGACATCTGTATCCTTGGGGTAAATACCCAGGAGTGCAATTGCAGGGTCATAGGAAAGCTCTATTTTTAATTTCTTGAGGAATCTCCACACTGTTCTCCAAAGAGGCTGCACCAACTTGCATTCCCACCAACAGTGTAAGAGGGTTCCCCTTTCTCCACATCCTCTCCAACACATGTTGTTTCCTGTTTTGTTAATTTTGGCCATTCTAACTGGTGTAAGGTGCTATCTCAATGTGGTTTTAATTTGAATCTCCCTGAGGGCTAATGATGATGAACATTTTTTCATGTGTCTGATAGCCTTTTGTATGTCTTTATTGGAGAAGTGTCTGTCCATATCTTCTGCCCATTTTTTGATGTTTGCCTGTTTCGTGTGTGTTGAGTTTGAGGAGTTCATTATAGATCCTGGATATCAACCTTTTGTCTGTACTGTCATTTGCAAATATCTTCTCCCATTCCGTGGGTTGCCTCTTTGTTTTTTTGACTGTTTCCTTTGCTGTGCAGAAGCTTTTGATTTTGATGAAGACATGATTCTTTATATGGAAAACCCAAAAGACTCCACACCCAAACTACTAGAACTCATACAGCAATTCAGCAACGTGGCAGGATACAAAGCCAATGTGCAGAAATCAGTGGCTTTCTTATACACTAACAATGAAAATACAGAAAGGGAAATTAGAGAATCGATTCCATTTACTATAGCACCAAGAACCATAAGATACCTGGGAATAAACCTAACCAAAGAGGTAAAGGATCTGTACTCGAGGAACTACAGAACACTCATGAAAGAAACTGAAGAAGACACAAAAAGATGGAAGACCGTTCCATGCTCTTGGATCGGAGGAATAAACATTCTTTAAATGTCTATACTGCCTAGAGCAATATATACTTTTAATGCCATTCCGATCAAAATTCCACTGGTATTCTTCAAAGAGCTGGAGCAACTAATCCTAAAATTTGTATGGAATCAGAAGAGACCCCGAATCGCTAAGGAAATGTTGAAAAACAAAAATAAAGCTGGGGGCATCACATTACCTGATTTCAAGCTTTATTACAAAGCTGTGATCACCAAGACAGCATGGTACTGGCATAAAAACAGACACATAGACCAGTGGAACAGAGTAGAGAGCCTAGATATGGACCCTCAACTCTATGGTCAATTAATCTTCAACAAAACAGGAAAAATATACAGTGGAAAAAAAGACAGTCTCTTCAATAAATGGTGCTGGGAAAACTGGACAGCTATATGTAGAAGAATGAAACTCGACCCTTACACAAAGATAAACTCAAAATGGATAAAAGACCTCAACGTGAGACAGGAATCCATCAGAATCCCACAGGAGAGCATAGGCAGTAATCTCTTCGATATCAGCCACAGCAACTTCTTTCAAGATATGTCTCCAAAGGCAAAGGAAACAAAAGTGAAAATAAACTTTTGGGACTTCATCAAAATCATTATGCTTTAAACACTACTTGGTAGTTGCCTAATCAGCTCTGTTTGTTTTTTTCCAATTCATTGATTTCTGCTCATATCTTCATTCCCCGTCTTCTCCTTTCTGGCTTTATTTTCTTGTGTTGGTTTTTTTTTCCCTCCTTAATGAATTAAATTATTGGCTTCCTTTAAAATCTTGATTTTTTTCTATTAAAGGTATTTAAAGCTCAGAATTTCCTGCTATTATTGTTTTAGGTGCTAAAGTTTTGGCATGAGTTCTTTCTTCCCTTGTGTCCTAAGGATTTTTAGTTCCCTTTAATTTATCTTCCTGAAATCATATTATTATTCATTATTATTTTTATATGTGTTATATTTTAGATATGTGAGATATCTTCTAGTTATCCTTTATTATTTGTTTCTACCTTTATTATATTGAGGCAAGGTTGTAATTTGATGTAATTTTTTGAGGATTCCATTATGGTTTTGGAATGATTAAGTTCTATGAATATTACATGAATGCTTAAGAAGAACAAATAGTCTGTGTTTCCAAAGATTATGTGTTATTAATTGGTATATTTACATTTTTTTTTCTGTCATCTCTGAGAACAGTGTGTTAATATTATATTATCATTTAATCATTTATTTATATATTCTATTTGCTTCTTTTGGGGAGCATACTAAATTAGTCAATGAAAATAGTTTATTTATCACAGTACCTCAGTCACTTATATTCTTAAATATTTTGTGGTCATACTTTTATGTACGTAGATTTCTGTAATTGTTACGTTTTGTTCTGCATCCATCCTTTGATTGGTAGGTAAATTCTACCCTTTGTCCTTCATGATGTTATTGGCTTTAAATTCTATTGTATCTGATAGTAAAATGCTACCCTGATTTCTTCCATTTTATGCTTCTCTAACATGTATTTTGCGTACCTTAAAGTTGACTGTTTGAGTCATGATTTTCTAAAAGCCCATCTGAGAGTCTGTCTTTTGGTATTCAGTCTTATCAGCTTGTTTTTATTATGGTTACATTTCTATTAGGCTTATTTTTGACACCTTATTTTGTGTTTTCTCTTTCTCATACCTGTTTTCTTTCTTGCTTACTTACTTTCTTGCATTGCTTTCTACTTTTCTGTCTTCCGGTGGCAACACTTTTGAGCCCATGTCTTATTTTTAACCTGAGTTCTTGGAAATTCTTGACTCTTATTTTTTGGTTATTTCTTGCATCTCTTCACTCTTTTGCATTCTTCTGAGACTCCTAAATTTCTATCTCTACCCTTTAAATTTCTTATATTTGATTCTTCCTCTTCTTCCTCCCTTCTAGATGCCATCTGGAAAGTTCTTTGACCTGGTCTTCTCAGATACTGTATTGGTTGCTTAGGCTTTTGTCTTTCAGTCTCAGTGCTTATGTTCCTTAGATGCCTTATAATTTTCTCTGATCTCAGTTTTAGTTATTCTGGAATTATCTGCCTTGGTAATGACGTCTACCTGAAACTAGAAAACTGTGATGTAAAAAAGGGAAGAAAATACAAGAAAAGATAATTACAGGCAAGTGAACAGAGATACAGAAAATCTATACACAATGTTAGCTAACAGAATCTAACTGTATTTAAAATACTAAAACCAATAATATATTGGTAGAGTATAAGTAGAGTCTCAGGGCATGCTGCTACACAGTGTTTTCTTATTAATATTTTCCACCGACAACATAGATTGAAAACCACTTAGCCTTTCTCCATGTGAAAAACGAAGGCCCTCTCTGAAACAGAAGTTGTGTGACTCTGTGGGAAAACTTGTGTGGAGTTAGGTTTGTCCAGTAGGAGGAAAAAGGAAAAAGAAATTCTCACGAATTGAGTTCTTTCTGTGTGGTAAAGGCACCATCCCACAGTTTTCTCTTTTAATTCCCACAGAAGTCCTTTAAGGGGTAAGTAGCTACCACTCCCATTTTACAAATAGTCCTAGGGAAAGTGACGGGAGGAAGGTGCTAAATACAGACTTGGAAGCAGAATCTAAAGCAGAGTCACCAGCTTTAGATACTCTTGAAAAGAGAACCATGTGAAAGTTGTAGTGCTGGAGATTATGCATACACTGTGTGTGATGTGTGGGAAGGGATAAAAAAAGACCAATATGTTGAAATGATTTGCTGCTCAGAGGAACTTAACTTCTACAAGGAAGCCTGAAGGATGAGCATGGCTTCATTTGAGGGCAGTGAATTGGGCTAGTCCTATAAAAGAGAGCTGATACTGCTTTGGTGAACATTCATGAGGACCTTCACAAAAGGCTGACAGGGGGTGTACATGATAATCCAGCCTCAAGTAGGTTGTCGTAAAAGAAGTGACTAAGAAGATTTTTTTTTAACCCTGAGAAAAGTAGCTGTGCCATTTATTTAGATAGCCAGGTTTCTGCCATTATCCATTCTGCATTTTAAGCTTTGACTTTTCCTTGACTCTCATTAGCAATTTGTCGAGAGAAGGTGTTAAGCTGAGGAGAGAGCCAGCAGGCTGTGGGATGGCAAGAAATCCAGAGAATCCTTTTCCCCGTCAGAAGAAAACCAGGCTGGAAAAATTAATCCTTCTCTGGCTGCTCCCTTCTGCTGACCCCAAACCTCTGCTGCCCTGCTGAAGAATTAATCGTCCTTTCTTTATGTCTTTGTTCATGTATCATTCATAATCTGTCTTCCCTGTGGTGATTGTAATATATTTCTCTAGTGGGTTTCTGCACTGCTTCTCCTAAAAACTTTAAAAGAGAATGAGAATTGCTTTTTGTTTTTTTTCCCCTCTGTGTTTGGTGAAGCTTTGTGTTATCCAAATGAGTGGATAAGCAGTAACTGAAAATGCAGCAATAGATAGGAACTTTTCTTTTTGGCTACACAGTGGAGATTTTGGAGGCTTTTAATTTGTTTATAAATGAGTTCTGTCCCTGAGCCAGTAGCCTCTCTGTAAGGCCTCTCAATTCAGAATGAGTAGAATTTAATGATGACAGTAATATATAATATATAATGATGAAAGAAATCTCATAAGAAAAAATAAGAAAATCTTCAGAAAAAGATTTGTGAAAATGAAGTTGTAGGTACGCAGGACTTCAATCACCACCTACTGCACTAACCAGCAGCGCGTGTGAACAAGAAGTGGTATGCCGAGGAGTATGAGAACACATTGTTTTGTGACAAAAGTATAATTCCTTCTCATAATAAGGAGAGAAAAATGAAGTTCTAGTAAAAAAGAAAAATAACAGGGTGCGGTAATGTGGACATTTTCCATCAGAATCGTTACTTTTACTGACAAAGACATGCTGCTCCTACAGGATGTGATAGGAGCTCTGTAGTAAGAGGGATTAGATCCTGGAAGAAGCCGTGGTTCAGTGCTCTGTTCATGTTCATAGATCAAACAGTTTTTTGCCTTTCTGTAAAAAAACCCCTTAGGAGAGGGAGGTGATGAAGAGGAATTAGATCAGTATGCACTATCCATTTTCTCTGGAAATGCTTTGGACACCTAAGAGGCTTTAAGCCAGGGTCCATGAGTGGAAAGCTGTAAAGGGTAAAAGAAAAATCACAGTCCAATGGGTCAGAAGACTCTAATT
Source organism: Mustela erminea (assembly GCF_009829155.1). Classification (NCBI taxonomy): domain Eukaryota; kingdom Metazoa; phylum Chordata; class Mammalia; order Carnivora; family Mustelidae; genus Mustela; species Mustela erminea. The sequence continues at coordinate 50,902,309 of NC_045625.1, read as the reverse complement.
TATTGTAAAGTAAGTATCTAGATGATGTTTCATTGTCTTGTCTTCCAGAAGGCATGTGGTGTTTCTTTTGTCTAATCACTTATAGAAGGAGGACAGCAAGGAGCACACGTTCAGACTTTCTTCACTCCCCCTCTTCTAGCCCCCCCTGCTGTAGGGATATTGGGTGTTTTACTACATCTCTGGCTCTGCCTCCCTGGTCATATCGCTTGAGAAGCAGTGATAGGAACTGAGTCTAATATAACATACAATGGCATGACTTGACTTTTCAAAACATGTACTGTATGATGGATTGACTTATGTACCCTGTAAGTTCAGTTTGAATAGGTAATTTTCAAAAGGGATTTGAGCAAAATTTGTTCTGCCTTGTACCGTCATTCCCTAAAACCATAAAAAAAAAAAAAACCCAAGTAGTGCTTATTTAAACATACCACTTACAAATCAAATGTTTTATATTTATACTGCCAAAGTGAGGAGCAAATGAAATGTTTTCAGATGGTGGTTGAAACATTTTTCCTTTATTTTTCACATCAGCTGACCTAGTTGCTTGGTTCATAGGGGTCTTACTCCTCTGGACTTCTAGCCCCATGCACAGCTTTTGAACACATAGAATATAACTGGCCCATGTGGTCTGAACTGATGATCTGAGGGCCACTATCCCACAGTGACTGTCTTCAGCCAACGTTCCTGCCTGCTCCGTCTCACGAAGAGGGTAAAGGGGTTCTGGGTTGCTCTACACAGAAACCTTCATTTTTTTGACCTGCAGAAAAACTACTCTCAAAAAAGATCAACCTGGCATATTTTCATTTGAGATTACATTTGAAGTGTCTCATTTCTTCAGTTCTCTGTTTTAGTGTCCCGAAGTCCTTTTGGGAGTAAAGTATGGCTATGTATAAGCTTCTAGTAATAGGCTTTTATTCTGATAAAGTTTTTGGTTTAAGTGCCACATAAAAATGTGTGCATGCTCTGACTAGGGCTAAGAGTGTCCATATGCAACATATAAAATTTTAAATTGGTTTGAAGTGTCTGCAGATATTCTTTTAGTTATAAGCTGAGCTTCATTTCAGAAGCAATAAAAATAATACCAAAGCAATTCTTTAAACTTTGGTGTGGCTTTGAGGTAACATTAGTCTTAATTTCATGGGCTGATGAACTGCTCAGTACAAAGGACAGGAGTTCTAATGATGCTCATTTTATGGTAATTTGTTCTCTGTATGAAGTAGGTCATAATTGTATCATACTTTGAGGGGAGAAGATGGACTAGAGAAAATTTGTGACCACTTTCTAGGTTCTGATTTTAAAAAAAGTTGAAAATCCCTCAAAGGTAAGTTTAAAACTCTGTTCTTTGCATCAGTAGTTCTTGTGTTCCACCCAGAAGCTTCAGTCACATGACTTTCATGGTCATTACTGGAGTTTGCTTTTAAGAGGTGGTCCCTGCTGGTAGTGCAGTGTGAACGGATATCAAAGTCGCTGGGATTTGTATTTGTTCAAATATAGGACACATGATAAAAGCTCAACCCGATGATATTTGAAAGAGAAAATTTGAGGTGTTCAAATGAAAAAGTGGGATGAGTGGTTGGAAAAGAAATGTAGGCTAGAATGCAAAGCCACCCTTCCTTCCTCCCCCATGGCACTTTAAACGAAGGGACTTGGCTACTTTACTGAGAAGCAGTCTTTCATTTTGGGGGTGGGGTGTGAAAGAGCTAGACTAGTTTAGAATTCAGTCTTCAGATGGATTTCACTCTTTTTTTTATTAAAGATTTTTATATTGGAGAGAGAAGAAGAGCATGAACTGGGGGAGGGGCAGTGGGAGAAGCAGACTCCCTGCTGAGCAGGGAGCCTGATGTGGGGCTCAGTCCCAGGACCCTGAGATCATGACCTGAGCCAAAGGCAGATCTTCAACGAGCTGAGCCACCCAGCTGCCCCTTCAGATTGGTTTCCTAAAAATTGTCACTAAATAGACAATATTAAATTTCATTATTTTCCACCTAAATTGTGTTGGTAGATAATGTATAGTATTGTCCCATTGATCATTTCTATTGGGGTGTTTTTAATTTTAATTATTTTGATGGAAAGATTTGTATTAAGAAAGTTATCCATAAACAGGGAAAGTATTAATATTTTTTAATATGTAGTATTTTTCAGATTAGTTAACTGATCAATATCAAAAAGTCAGTAGAGTGGTCTTATAAAAGAGACAGTTTGTTGAAAGTAGAATTTTTTGCCTAGATCCAGATGTTAGATAATAATTTAGATATTGGACCATAACTTAGAAAAATAATTTTGTGGGCACCTGGGTGGCTCAGTGGGTTAAAGCCTCTGCCTTCGGCTCAGGTCATGATCCCAGGGTCCTGGGATCGAGTCCCACATCGAGCTCTCTGTTCAGCAGGGAGCCTGCTTCCCTTCCTCTCGCTCTGCCTGCCTCTCTGTCTACTTGTGATCTCTTTCTATCAAATAAATAAATAAAATCTTTAAAAAAAATAATTTTGTGCCACTGCTTTGTAGATTGTGAGTATGTATAGACTTGCCTATGGTACATTGGTGAATATTTGTTGTGTTTGGAATATCACAGGTTTTCAGTATTAAATAATAAATTGTTAAAGGATATGCCTATGAGCACCGTCTTTTAACTTAATTCTGTTCATACTTATAGTCATGCAAAGAAGAAATAACTGCCAGGGGTAGCTATTTAAATTGCATTCTGATCTCTTAAGGAATTTGTTTGAATATCTTTCATGCTTATCAAAAAAGGCTTTTCAGTGGGTATTCTCTTGTTTGCTTAAAACATGAATGTGATTGACAAGTTAAAGAGACACAATTTAGGCTAGGAAAAGAGGATTAAAAAGGTAAAATAACTGTTTAAAAAAGAATTTATAGTGAAGATTGAAAAACTGACTTCATTGAATGGTACTTAACTGCTTGAAGTGTAGATTAACAGAAGTACTCCCCGATACTACAAAAGTATGAAAATTCTTAAATTATAAACAAAATGTGACTGTTCTTAGGGAATGATCATGAAATATTGTTAAAACCTCAGAGAAGAAAGTAAATGAATAAACTAATAAACTAATGCACACTGAATTAGTATTTTAGGTCAACTTCCCCCCCCCCTTTTTTTAGTTCCTACTAGTTGCTAGGTACTTTATTTTGAGACTTAGTGGTTTAGGTGATGAATAACACATAATCCTGCCTTCTAGGAGCTTCTGGTCTAGTCAGAGAAAGAGAAGCATAGATAGGTCATTTTAATATACTGCAGGAAACACTGTGGTAAAGCTGTACAATGAGTGGATGTAAAATTTGCGCAAAAAAGAGCAAGATTTTGAGGGCAGGCTGTCTTTCTCATCCCCCTTGTGTCACACCATTAGAGATGAGAGGACTGGTCTTGGCAGGAGGAGGTCTTACAACCCACAAGGCTGTTGTGGATGACTTGGATTCAGATGTCAGCCCCTGTAATTACTTGTGCCTTTAGGGAAGATACTTAGCTCTCCATTTCTTCCACTGTGAATTAGGGATAGAAGTAAAAATACCTGCCTTACCAGGCGGTTATGCAGACCAGAAAGGATAATTGTGCCTGAATCCCCTTTGCAAGCAGGGAAATAGCATATGTGTGTTAATTGCTAACACTCTTAGTGCTCACTTTCTGACTTTTGGCTGTTTAACCCCTCTGTGCACTGGATTTATCACGTCTAAAGAGGCATAAAAATAGTTTCTCAGACATAGGATAATTGTAAGGATTAAATGAATTAAAATTTGTGAAGCCCTTATAACAGTGTCTAGCACACAGAAATATTGGTCACTATTTTAATTATTCTTGCAGCAGAAGAGGGTAACCGTTTCTGCGATTCTGGTGGAAGATTTTCAGCATACTTTTTACAGTGCTCTTGACATTAAGATCCCATGCAGTTTTAATGGCTTAGGGAAAAATGGTATGATTTTGGATGGCTATTATAAATAAGCTTCCAGAATTGAATTAACTAACTAATGATAGGGGCATAAGAAGTGAGCCACTGCTCTGTATTAATTCATATTGAATTGTTTGAAAATACCACATTCTGGTATTCAGATCATACTCTGTATTGGCTGCAGGAAGTTGGTTTAATGAATAATAATTAAGATGTTGCCCTTTTGACAGTTATTAATAAATCATTAAATAAAAACCCCAGTCTAGAGTATCTGTTGCTGTTCCTCAGATGAATGGCTACTTACAAGAGAAAACACTTTACTTTTCTTATGGGAGCTATATAGTATCAGTGTCCGTTTCCTTGGGGTACTGTTTCCAAAGGAAAATAAAATCTGGATATATTTTGTGTAGACAACTAGCAAGCTTAGTGGCCATTTTTTAGTGGATTATAATCTCTTCTCTTTGTTTGATTTCTCCCAGTGGCATATTTTAGTTCCCTCACCCTTTGGGATGTCTGACAAAAGCTTTATTTCATCTGAATTTCACTGGATTATCACATTGTATGTGTGAAGGAAAATAGTTTTATCATAGCAATAAAAAACAGTAACAAATAATATTGCTTATGTTTACTAAATATTCCAGCCACAGTTCTAGACCTTTTTTAAAAAAAATTATTTATTTGCCAGAGAGAGAGAGAGAGAGCGCGCATGCACACAGAAGCCCGGGGAGTGGCAGGCAGTGGGAGAAGTAGGCTCCCTAATGAGCAAAGAGCCCAATGTGGGACTTGATCACAGAACCCTGGGATCATGATGTGAGCAGAAGACAGATGGTTAACTGAGCCACCCATGCATCCCATTTTTAATATGCATTATCTCATTTAAGTCACTTAGGAACATTGTGACATATCCCATACAATTTTTTACTTAAATTTGATGTTTTGGGGTACCTGGCTGGCTCAGTTGATAGAGTTTTTGATTCTTGATCTTGGTGTCTTGAGTTCAAGCCCCACATTGGGTGTAGAGCTTACTTAAAAAACAAACAAAAAAAAACCTGGATGTTTTTTCTAAAGTGGTATTAAGGTGTGTTTGCATAGTAAGAATTCTGCCCTGAGTTTATTGGGAAGCGAGCTTGGAAATTATGGGGAGGGTTGTGGCTAAAGTCCTCCAAGCTCTCCCTCTAGATCAACACCTCTGTCCTTATCAGGGTACCAGAAAAATCTACTATGAGAAAAGTGTCCTTTAGATTAAATCTTTGTTTTTGGGGAGCACCTGCTTAAAATGCAAATGTCCATGGAGGAGTAACTGATTAAATAGGAATTCAGTTTTGTAATGGTCCTCTTCTCATCAAGAATAGAACTGCATGAAAGTTCACTTCTAATAGGAGAAAGAAAAAAAAAGAGTGATGGAAGGTTTCTTCCAAGAGAATTAACTGGAATTAGAACTGGGAACCCAGAGAGGGAATATAGAATGGGGAGGGAGAATGGAAAAGAGGGGAATGGGGATGAGGTAAATGACTACCGATGTCCCTCCTTGTATTTACATTGGGATCCCAAATTATGAAGAAAAATCCCTTTTTGGCTATGATCACTCCCTCAATGCTTTGTTTCTCCTTGATCTTCCAGTGCGTGTTCCTGGGAGAACTTGTCAGCCCCATCCAGCCTCAGCAGAGATGCTGCAGCTCTAGGAAAGCAGCCAGCAAAGCCATTCCTGAGTTACCTTGTAGGTTTGGGAAACATAGGTCTGAGTTATCTTTTGGGTATGGGACACAGAAGTCATCCTTGGAGTGTCAGCATTTGAAGCAAGTTGGGGGTGTGTGTGTGTATTTACATCCCACATCTCACATCTGGGCTGGAGAGACATTAATGAATGAGTGGAGGTTAAGAAAAGACAGAATAGTTAATCTCTGGGCTCTATTTTTTAGATTCAAGGAGAGAGAGCTCTTAGTCCTTGTAACTGATAATATTGTATTTACATGTCCTCTAGAATTCAGGTTAGAACATGGTAGTAAAACGTAGAAATGAGAGTACTCTTGGGGTTTACTAATTATTTCATTAGAGTTTAACGTTAGTGTTATTTATTTTATAAAATTTGAAATCAGCTCATTTTAGAGACACAAGATACCTTGACAACATCCTCCAAGCTAAACAAAAAGCAGTTTGGAAGTCAAGAAATATCTACCTCTAGTTTAGGAATGAATGTTTCACAGTGCTTCATCTCCATGAAGAATGGAAGACAAAAAATACTATGATTTTCATAAAACTGCATTTTTGATACGACTTCAGGCCAGAGTATACTAGTCTCTGTGGCTGACTTTGCCCAGTCAGTGAACATAGATAATGGTAACCCTGAGGGTGGTTATAAGGACTAAATGAGACAATATAATGGAGGTATTAAGTAAACGGGATTGAATTAAGACTCTACCACTTGTTAGCTATGTGGGAAACTTTATTTAAGCTTTGACTTAGAGGGCCTCCTGCATTAAAACCCTGTTTGCAGTAAGAACATAATAAAGGAATATATGCAAAATGCCCAGCGTGCATTAAGTGGGCCTGCCATTCAGATGTGTTTTTTTCTTTTGTTGTGCTTTGTTTCGTTTTTGGCCAGGACTGTTTTAAATCGGAAATAATTGCAAATATTTAAATGTTAGAAGAAATCTGGGAATCAGAAATCAGAGGATCTGGCAACATTACACCCGCATCTCTGGCCGACTGCATTCCTCACGCTGTGTGCCTGTGAGCCCCTGTGGGTGGGTCACTGCTCCCTGCTGACTTAGATCTTCCCTACTCACTTATTTCTGCTGTAGAGCTGATCTTGTAGGGATTTTTTTTGTTTGTTTTTCCAAGAGATGGCAGTTTTGGTTAGAAAGGCTGTATAGTATTGAGTGGGATATTTGGCACACAACCCATGCTTAGTAAATGCTTCACTTTTTTTCTCTTTTAGACCACTAGTGATGTAGTGAAGAGAACCACGTTTAATCCAGATGATTTTAGCCCTGAGCTAGGTTCTAATTTAGCTGAGTGATGGGGTGACTTGAGAAAACCACTTAGCAACTGAGCCTCATTCAGCGTTTTCCAAGGAAAATTGGAGTATTTGGACAATTTGATTCTGAGTTTCTTCCAGTGGCGAACTGTCTGAAAAGTGGTATATATCACACTTAAATTCCCCAGGGTGTTTGAAATAATCTTATATGTTGTCCTCTAAATAAAATGGTGAAGTATGGATTGTAAGGACTATGAGGTGAATTAGAAACTTACTGAAAGATGTTCCAAGTTGTTGGGTATTAATACCAGTTTGGTCAGTTGAAGGACTAAGTCTTTTAGCCCTGTGCTGTGGAAATTTTCATTGTTTGGAGAAAGCTGTTGAGGGCAGGTCTGTTGATGTAGCAGCTCGCACGAAGCCAGGAGTGACAGTCATATGTTGAATGGCAGGCCCAGGATGGAAAGATATCTTCACTGAATGGAGCGGTGGACCATAATGGAACAAGGATAAATGTGCACTGCTGTAATTGGAGATTGAAAAACCAACTGCACAAGTATAGGTGGGGAAGGAATTATTTCAAGAGTAGATAAAAGAGAGCTGGGATCTGGATGGAATGCTCAACCTCAAGGGTTATCCGTGGGCAGCACTGTCACAAAAAACGTTAGGACTTCTATTCCTGTTTAGACAAGACTCTTTCCAAAAAATCTACTTTTTTTTTTGTATATTGAATTACATAGTAGATGATAATATATGAATAAAAATATATTTGGGGTGCAGTTTTTTTTTTTTAAGGTAATAAGGGTGAGTGCGATCAAAAATTTGGAAACTACTGGACTGGAAGCTCTATTTGTTGAGAGGTAACTTAATATAATGGGAAATAGAGACCTGGGAGTCAGCTATTCCTGAATGAAAATTCTGGCTTTAAACTTAAATGCTTATGACTTTGCACAGGTAACCGCTTCTTTGAGTATCACTTTTTCATTAAATTGTAAGATGTGTTAGAATACTTCTCTCAAAAGTACAGTTGGAAAAGTTAGAATGAGATGATTTTCCTATCGTTTTTCAGTTGTTGATTTTTAGTTTGATACAATTATAGTCAGAATATACTCTTTGGTATAATTTCAGTTTGTTTAAATTTGTTGTGGTGTTGTGCACATTTGTTTATGATGAGTCTGGATGAACGTCTGTGGGCACTTGGTAACTGTGTATTCTGCTCTTGTGTTAGGTATGTTCAATGTCAGTTAGATCTGTTGGTCTATGTGTTGTTAGTTCTTCTGTTTCTCTGTTAATTTTCAGTCTAATGGTTCTGTCAGTTGCTGTGTGTGGGAGAGTGTAGTTCCCATGATGAGATGACTTTACAGTGTGCCCGGCCTGGTGTGCCCAGAGTAATGAGCATGATATAACTTATAACAGGGAAGAGTTAATGCATATGTGATATTAGGTGTCCGCATATTTGCAAAGCTGCTTAATGGAAAACAGTTGGTTTTACCTCTTTATCATGTCAGAATATTGAACAAATGCAAAGAAACTGTATGGGAAGAATATTTGGCTCTATAAAAGGGAAGTGTTCTCATCCTAGAACTTTCCATGAATTTAATATCTGAGTCTGTCACCATTAGCTTTCTGGGATTTATAGAAATACTGTTATACCTTTGTCGCTCTCAAGTTTATTAAGCAAATTTGAATATCAGAACCCTCTAACTCTTTCTTTATAAGATGAATTGGATAGATTAGGCTTCTAGTTTTTAGTGACTTTCAGTCAGATACAGACTCAGTATTTGGCCCTCTCTTTTGGGGTGAGAGCACATAGAATGAACATGTTTTCCCATTTCATAACAGCACATGTGAAATTATATGCTTTCTGTTCTTTGGCCAAATCCTTTCTTAATAAACCTCTTGGGGAGGATATAGCCTAATCAAAAGCAAGAAGTTACATGTTAAGTGACAAAAAAAAAAAAATAGCCTCAGGCATTGTGCCTTAACAAATTGGTCATTCTTAAAAATTGCATTTTATTTCTTTATGCCTCATTTTCTGGAGAATACTATCAACTTGTTTGGACTCTTTTTCCCTCAGGGTTAAGAGAAATGAAAGCAGCTAAGTATCTGTTGGTGTCAGAAAGTTAGATAAAAATCTTCTTTGAAACACCAACATTTAGTAATAACCACAGCAGGGCCACATCATTGTGTTTTAGATGTGTTTCTTTTAAATAACATTGTTGGAATTAAAAAACAAACAAACAAACAAACCCGACCGAATATTCATATTTAGCTGGTGATTTTTATAAAGAGCAGTTACACTGTGATGACTTTTATACTGATTTTCCTTATAGGTTTTTCTTCCCTGTTCAAAATTTACTTTTTTTTTTTTCTTTTTTGCTTTCCCTCTATTATATGGATTAAATTGATTTTTTTCATTATTTTCTTTCCATTGGTTTGGACTGCATGCATTTTATTTCTGTTAGACTTAAATTTTAACATATGTACTCTGATTCATTTTACAAAAGATGAATCTAGCTTTTGGCAAAGCTTATGAATGAAAGAACTAGGAATTTATTTTGGTTTCAAAAAACGTGACTGCCCAGGGGTTTGAAATACAAGTTTGTTGTTGCTTTGTGACTGTTACCTGACATTTCATAGTTACTTCTTATTTCTTACTAATGGTTCTGGGGAATGATCCATCCTAGAGATGTGAAGGCTGGCGTAAATCTACTGTGGCAGGATTTAACGCATGTCTCAGCCTTACAGACATACTGTTAAAGGAGCTGTAATTAAAGTGAAGTTGCTGCCAGTGACTGAACTTGGGTTGGAAAATGAAAAACAACAGCAAACAATCAAAAGCAAAAATAGACCTTTTTTATGGAACCAGAGTAGCTATTGGAATAGCATAAATTAATGACTTGCCATTTCATTAGTGAACTGAATTTATTTTCCCCTCCAGAAGAGATGCTCCTCCAGCACCATGTCTTGGTTGTCACCACCAGTGACAGTTTTAAATGAAAGAATGCTGAGGAGGAAAAATACTGAAACAGAGAAATGTCATTTTTAAAAACTATATTTGCCCTTTGGAAATGGTCTTTGGTTTTAGCTTTACTGTATTTATGTTCAAAAGCTTTCATTTAGTATGACCAAATGAAGTTACTAGCAGCTAAAGGAACAGCTGTTGGAGTGCTATTAGGCTTAAATCTCTGATTAAAACATTGGAATTGTTTTTCTAATCTCCTTTGGGTAAAAACGAATTCCCATGAATATGTTCGCAAAGTGGGCTTCCTGTTACTATTTCTCTTACCATATGTGGTATCCAGAAATGCGTTGATGAAAAACAAAATCAAATCAAGGCAATTGTGATGTGGAAATTGGATCAGGCTTCTGGAATTTTCAGTTCTTGGCTTACTTTGTGTTACTGACTCTGAGATGCATGTGCAACTCTATATGGCTTTGATTTAGTTCTTTAAAGATGAAAATTATGAGCTTGATCTCATGGTTGTGAGACAGTGGAGAGCTTTGAAGAAGACAAAGTTCTACATTTGAATGAATCGTGTATGTCAACTAATATCAACTAATATCAAATTGATATTAGTTGTACTTTATGATACAAACTTATTTCACAAAGAGGAAAATGACATTGATTCTATGATTGTATAGAAATTCAGAAGTGTTTTTGGAAAGCGTTAGGAAATATTTTCCAACTACTTCCACATATAATCTTTGTTCCTAACCCTTCTTTTTCTTCTTCCTTTAATTACTTTAACTGTCCTGGAAAACATGACATTCCATGGGGAGATTCATTCAAAACACAGAAGAGAGTTAAGATTTTCTTTGCTTGAAAAAAAAATTACATTTTTTGCTTTGATTTTATTTTAAATAAACTGATAATTTTAAGTAATTTTTTATTTTGGAATGATGTCAAACTTAGAGAAAAGTTCCATGGTTAGCAAAAATACTGCCACATATATACTTCACCCAGATTTGTCAGGGTTTAACATTTGCTCCATTGGTTTTATCATTAGCTCCTTCCCTTTTGTATGCTATTGTTTTTTGAACTATTTGAAAGTTTGTTGTAGACGAATCCTCAAATATCTAAATATATATCTCCTAAGAGCAAGGACATTTTTCTTACATAATCTTAGTACAGTGATAAAAGTCAATATATTTTATATTTAGTCCACAGTCTGATTTTCAATTTTGTCAGTTGTCCCAGTAATGACATTTATAGTATTTTCCCACAACCTGGGTCCAAGATCTCTTTGTATGGATAGTATTTAGTTTTTCTGTCTCTTTGGCTTCTTTTAATTTGGAACCATTCCTCATTCTTACTTGTTATTTCATGACCTTGATATTTTTGGAGAGTACAAGCAAATTATTTAATGGAATATATGTTAACCAAGATTGATCTGTTTCTCTGTGTTGTATTCTAGCACTTGCTCCTTTATTTACTAGTTTATTTACATTCATCATGCACTTATTCAGTGGTTTATAAACTATTACTAAACAGTTTCAATTTTGTCCCAGATTTGAGCAATGGATACTCCTTCAGACTGGCTCCTTAACCATCATAATCTGAGTATTTCCTTACTTTCAGGCACAGCGTGATGGTCCAGCCTTTTTGTACTTTCTCTGCTTCAGTACTGGAGTCAGCCAGCCCAGCAAGGAACCCTAGGTCCTTCTAGTGGAGAGTGATGTTCAGATCCTGGTGCTAGGTGTGTGCTCATTGCTACTACAGTATCATAACTTTTAGGTCTTCTTGGATGTCAAAGCTAGGAAGAAAGAAAAGAAAGAAAAAAAATATATATGCACACTGTATATAATAAGTGCGTATACATGTGTACATGTAACCCCTGTCTATACCTCTGTCTACCCATCCATCCATCCGTTAGAAGCCGTGAATTCACACTGATACTTTAAGTTTCAGTCCAGTACCACAGAGTTCATTCTAGCATTTGTCCTTTCCATATCTATAACTCATTTCACCATCTGCGAAAAACCTGGTTTCCATTGTTCTCAGTACACCTATTCAATTAAAAAAAAAAAAAAAAGTAGTTTCAGAATTTCTTCTGTTTTCTTCTCTTTTCTTTCTTTACAGAGATAGCGAGACAACAGGAGCAGGGAGGAAAGGGAGAAGCGGGCTCCTTGCTGAGCTGGGAGCCCCACACAGGGCTCTATCCCAGGACCCTAGGATCATGATCTGAACCAGAAGTACTCAATTTAACTCAATCGCTTAACTGACTGAGCTACCCAGGTGCCCCCAAAGTAGTTTTAGCATTTCTAACCTATTTTACCATGAAAAAGAAGTCTGATCTCTAGAGTTCAGTATTTGTTTATGGTTCATTTTGTCTTTCAGCTGAGGCTATAAAGTCAAAGTAGTGCATTCCAAAGATATGTGGGCTATCTGCCTTCGGCTCAGGTCATGGTCTCGGGGTCTTGGGATCTAGCCCCCCCTCAGGCTCTCTGCTCAGCAGGGAGCCTGCTTCTTCCTTCTCCTCTGCCTGCCACTCTGCCTACTTGTGACCTCTTTCTGTCAAATAAATAAATAAATAAAATCTTAAAAAAAAAAAAAAAAGATACGTGGGCTAGTTCCTTCTTTCTTCAGTGGGACTATTTATTTGATGTAGAGTTCGTTCATGTTTCTGTTGTATTCCATCTTAGGATCCCTCTATTCATGGTTGTTGGTGTTATTTATTTGAATATATAAAACATTACTATGGAATCGAAAGTGAAAGATGTACTCAGAAATGTTGTAACTCTAATTCTTTCCAGGCTATTCCTGTCCTGGTTCCTCATACTTATAGGTAACTAGTGTCATTAGTTTCCGGTTTATCCTTCTCTTATTTCTTTTGCAAAACCATGCAGGTACGTGTGTATTTTCTTTTCCCATTCTTCCATGCACATAAAGTAACATATGTTATATATTTTTCAGCTTTTCTTTTTACACTTAACAGTATATTCTGGATGTCACTTTATATTAGTTCCATAGAGATTATCCTCATTCTTCTTTATAGTAATATAGTATCCTTTGTTTGGATATACATAGTTTATTCAGCCAGTTTTCAAATGTTGATATTTAAGTTGTTTTTGATATTTCACAATCAGAAACAATGCAGAAAGTAGATATCCTAATACATATATATGTTCATAATATTGGAGATAAATATTTAGGATAGACTCTTAGAAGTAACGTTGCAAGAACAAAGGGTGAACACATACACACACACACACACACACACTCACACACACGATTTTGTTAGATATTGTCAAATTCCCCTCCAGAAGAACTGTAGCAGTTTTTTTTCCTACAGGAAGTTGGGGGAGGGCCTTTCCTCACAGCCTTAGAAATGCTCCAGTGCCCCATGCTAACTTCTATTTTTCAGTGTTCTTCTAGGATGATGGGGAGAAACAATTCTATTATGTCTATTATGTCATTCCATTATGTCATTGTCTATATGTCATTGGCATGTCTTCTCTAATTTATTGAATTGCAGATGGGTCATTAAATGGTGCTTCCCCTGTTTCCCCAACTTTAACTCTGTGTTCCAGTTTAATTTGAAAAATAAAGTTATGGAATCAGATTTTATTCCTCTTTTATCAACTCAAAACAATGGGATTTCTTTACATATCAGAGCTTATCGAACTTTAGTGGGCCTCAGCATCACCTGGAGGATTTGTTAAATAAGGATTGGAGGGCCTGGGTGGCTCAGTTGGTTAAGTGTCTGCTTTTGGCTCAGGTCATGATCCCAGGGTCCTGGAATGAAGCCATGTGTTGGACTCCCTGCTCAGCAGCGTGTCTGATTGTCCCTCTCCCTCTACCCCTCCCCCTGCTTGTGCTATATTGCTCTCTCTCTTTCTCAAATAAAAAAAAAAAAAATCTTAAAAACAAACCACAAAGACTAATGAGGCTCACCACCAGAGATTCTGACTCAGCAGGTCTCAGATAAGGCCAGATTATTTGCATTTCTACAATCCTAGGTGATGCTAATACTGCTGATGTGGGGTCCCACACTTTGAGGACCACCAGTATATATTAATGGAATGGGTTAGGGAATATCTCGGGGAAGTTGTTAGGTCTTATGTCTGATACTGTATTTGAGAAATCATATAGGACTGATATCATCATGTCTGTACTTCCAGAGACAAGTTATCTTATAGGCTTTTAAATGTTAGTACTAGAAGGAGATAGAATAGTCTAGCTTTAAGATATTTCATTTATTGAATCATTCATTTATTCATCATATTTCTTGGCTTTCAGCTACATTTGTCAGGCAGTGCAAGGGCTTCTATTTTTACATACTGAGGAATTTCACAAGACAAGTTGAGTATGTTTTCTGAGGCCCTGCATTTTTTTTTCAAAAAATTTTTTAAGATTTTATTTATTTGACAGAGAGAGAGAGAGAGAGAGATCACATGTAGGCAGAGAGAGAGAGAGGAGGAAACAGGCTCCCCGCCGAGCAGAGAGCCCGATGTGGGGCTCGATTCCAGGACCCTGAGACCAGACCCGGGCAGAAGGCAGAGGCCTAACCCACTAAGCCACCCAGGCACCCTGAGGCCCTACATTTTAAAAACAAAAGCTCTTGACTTCAGGATGCTTTGAATAGTCTTGGCAGTTCTTTGTTCTTTCTGTACATAATTGACTTTTACTGTAGTGGGATGGAAAGTTAAAGCTGAAATTTAATGTCACAAACTTAATAATGACCTTTATAACTGATAATGACATCTGGGTTGCCTTGAGAGAATAAGGCCTTGGCTGAAACACTTTTCTTGAGGTATTTATCTTGTCTCATAAAAACTGTGGTACTTCATTGATGATAGTACCCATACCTTGACTGCAATGAACTATACCAGTTTGTTAATCCCATTTAGGTCAGGGTTGAATTGACCGAGCTACCTACTGACTAATGTCAGAGTGTGGTATGTCACAAGAGACCTAATATGGAAAGTGAACTCCACAATCTGATGTCTTATTTTGCCCTAAATTTGCTGTGGCATGTGAAATAGTTATTTAAAGATCCTTAAAATACAGATACTGAGTGTGCTTATTTTGTTGTTAAGGAGATACATAGACATTCTGGCTTTGCAATAGTTAAAATTGGGAGCAGAAAAGAAAAATTTGAGAAATCTTGGTTTCTAAGCAACTGAATGCATAATATCAGACCCTTGTACTACTTGCCTAATGTTGAGATGACTGAAGTGTAAATAATTGATTGAATGGAGACTAAAACAGCCATTATAGTCAACTGAATTCTAAGCTATTTGACATGAGCTCATTACGGCCAGGTTAGAGAATAGGATGGCTAATTCTTCAAGAGAAGGTGCTCAGATACAATCTCTGGTATGTCCGTGGATCTTGAAAATTAGTTGGACTTAAATAACCATTTAATTTTCAAACTTTGATTTAGGGAATGTGGGAATCTTGAATGATGACCCGTCAGGAGGTGAATGAGCTATAACAGTGCTTTGGATTCTCTCCCTTTACCTCCCCCAGTAGAGAGAACATAAAGAATGATTATTCTTTTATTCAATTAATTAACATATAATGCATTATTAGTTTCAGGGGTGGAGGTCATTGATTCATCAGTCTTTTTTTTTTTTAAGATTTTAAAAATTTATTTGACAAAGAGAGAGTGAGAGACAGAGAGAGAATACAAACATGGGAAGCCGGAGAGGGAGAAGCAGGCTTCCCACTGAGCAGGGAGCTCCATCCCAGGATGCTGGGATCATGACCTGAGCCGAAGGCAGACACTTAATGACTGAGCCACCAAGTCACCCCTCCTGAGTCTTATATAATACCCAGTGCTCATTATATCACATGCCCTCCTTCATGTCCGTCACCCAATTACCTCATCCCTTCCCTTCCTCCCTGCCAGCAACCCTCAGTTTCTTTCTTATGATTAAGAATCTCTTATGGTTTGTCTTCTTCTCTGATTTCATCTTGTTTTATTTTTTCCTCTATGATCCTGTTTTGTTTCTTAAATTCCACATATGAGTGAGATCATGTGATAGTTGTCTTTCTCTGATTGACTTATTTCACTTAGCATAATATCCTCTAGTTCTATCTCATTGCAAATGGCAAAAAAAAAAAAAATCATTTTCTGATGGCTGAGTAGTATTCCATTGTGTGCGTGTGTGTGTGCACACATGTATACACACCACATCTTTTTTTTCTTTTTTTTTAATTTCTTTTTTTTAATTTTTAAATAAACATATAATGTATTTTTATCCCCAGGGGTACAGGTCTGTGAATTGCCAGGTTTACACACTTCACAGCACTCACCATAGCACATTCCGTCCCCATGTTCATAACCAGATACACCACATCTTCTTTATCCATTCTTCTGTCAATGGTCATCTGGGCTCCTTCCATAGTTTGGCTATTGTGGACATTGCTGCTATAGACTGGGGTGCAGGTGCCCCTTCAGATCACCACATTTTTATCTTTGGGTTAAATACTTAGTAGTACAATTGCTGGGTCTTAGTGTAGCTCTATTTTCAACTTTTTGAGGAACCTTCATACTGTTCTCCAGAGTGGCTGCACCAGCTTGCAAGGAATAATTATTCTTATAAAAGAATGCAAAGAGGGGGAGGAGTCAAGATGGCGGAGAAGTAGCAGGCTGAGACTACTTCAGCTAGCCGGAGATCAGCTAGATAGCTTATCTAAAGATTGCAAACACCTGAAAATCCATCGGCAGATCGAAGAGAAGAAGAACAGCAATTCTGGAAACAGAAAAACAGCCACTTTCTGAAAGGTGTTTTCTCTTTTTTAAATTCTTTTCTTTTATTTTTTTTTCTTTTTTCTTTTTTTTTTCTTTCTTTCTTCCTTTTTGAACCTCTTTTTATCCCCTTTCTCCCCCCTCACGATTTTGGATCTCTTCTAATTTGGTTAAAGCATATTTTCCTGGGGTTATTGCCACCATTTAGTATTTTACTTGCCCCTTCATATACTCTTATCTGGACAAAATGACAAGACGGAAAAATTCAACACAGAAAAAAGAACAAGAGGCAGTACCGAAGGCTAGGGACCTAATCAATACAGACATTGGTAATATGTCAGATCTAGAGTTCAGAATGACAATTCTCAAGGTTCTAGCCGGGCTCGAAAAAGGCATGGAAGATATTAGAGAAACCCTCTCGAGAGATATAAAAGCCCTTTCTGGAGAAATAAAAGAACTAAAATCTAACCAAGTTGAAATCAAAAAAGCTATTAATGAGGTGCAATCAAAAATGGAGGCTCTCACTGCTAGGATAAATGAGGCAGAAGAAAGAATTAGTGATATAGAAGACCAAATGACAGAGAATAAAGAAGCTGAGCAAAAGAGGGACAAACAGCTACTGGACCACGAGGGGAGAATTCGAGAGATAAGTGACACCATGAGACGAAACAACATTAGAATAATTGGGATTCCAGAAGAAGAAGAAAGAGAGAGGGGAGCAGAAGTTATACTGGAGAGAATTATTGGGGAGAATTTCCCCAATATGGCAAAGGGAACGAGCATCAAAATTCAGGAGGTTCAGAGAACACCCCTCAAAATCAATAAGAATAGGCCCACACCCCGTCACCTAATAGTAAAATTTACAAGTCTCAGTGACAAAGAGAAAATCCTGAAAGCAGCCCGGGAAAAGAAGTCTGTAACATACAATGGTAAAAATATTAGATTGGCAGCTGACTTATCCACAGAGACCTGGCAGGCCAGAAAGAGCTGGCATGATATTTTCAGAGCACTAAACGAGAAAAACATGCAGCCAAGAATACTATATCCAGCTAGGCTATCATTGAAAATAGAAGGAGAGATTAAAAGCTTCCAGGACAAACAAAAACTGAAAGAATTTGCAAACACCAAACCAGCTCTACAGGAAATATTGAAAGGGGTCCTCTAAGCAAAGAGAGAGCCTACAAGTGGTAGATCAGAAAGGAACAGAGACCATATACACTAACAGTCACCTTACAGGCAATACAATGGCACTAAATTCATATCTCTCAATAGTTACCCTGAATGTTAATGGGCTAAATGCCCCTGTTAAAAGACACAGGGTATCAGAATGGATAAAAAAGCAAAACACATCTATATGTTGCCTCCAAGAAACTCATTTTAAGCCCGAAGACACCTCCAGATTTAAAGTGAGGGGGTGGAAAAGAATTTACCATGCTAATGGACATCAGAAGAAAGCAGGAGTGGCAATCCTTATATCAGATCAATTAGATTATAAGCCAAAGACTATAATAAGAGATGAGGAAGGACACTATATCATACTCAAAGGGTCTGTCCAACAAGAAGATTTAACAATTTTAAATATCTATGCCCCCAACGTGGGAGCAGCCAACTATATAAACCAATTAATAACAAAATCAAAGAAACACATCAACAATAATACAATAATAGTAGGGGACTTTAACACTCCCCTCACTGAAATGGACAGATCATCCAAGCAAAAGATCAGCAAGGAAATAAAGGCCTTAAACGACACACTGGACCAGATGGACATCACAGATATATTCAGAACATTTCATCCCAAAGCAACAGAATATACATTCTTCTCTAGTGCACATGGAACATTCTCCAGAATAGATCACATCCTCGGTCCTAAATCAGGACTCAACCGGTATCAAAAGATTGGGATCATTCCCTGCATATTTTCAGACCACAATGCTCTAAAGCTAGAACTCAACCACATTAGGAAGTTTGGAAAGAACCCAAATACATGGAGACTAAACAGCATCCTTCTAAAGAATGAATGGGTCAACCGGGAAATTAAAGAAGAATTGAAAAAAATCATGGAAACAAATGATAATGAAAATACAACGGTTCAAAATCTGTGGGACACAACAAAGGCAGTCCTGAGAGGAAAATATATAGCGGTTCAAGCCTTTCTCAAGAAACAAGAAAGGTCTCAGGTACACAACCTAACCCTACAGCTAAAGGAGCTGGATAAAGAACAAGAAAGAAACCCTAAACCCAGCAGGAGAAGAGAAATCATAAAGATCAGAGCAGAAATCAATGAAATAGAAACCAAAAAAACAATAGAACAAATCAACGAAACTAGGAGCTGGTTCTTTGAAAGAATTAATAAAATTGATAAACCCCTGGCCCGACTTATCAAAAAGAAAAGAGAAAGGACCCAAATAAATAAAATCATGAATGAAAGAGGAGAGATCACAACTAACACCAAAGAAATACAAACTATTATAAGAACATACTATGAGCAACTCTATGCCAATAAATTTGACAATCTGGAAGAAATGGATGCATTCCTAGAAACATATAAACTACCACAACTGAACCAGGAAGAAATAGAAAGCCTGAACAGACCCATAACCAGTAAGGAGATTGAAACAGTCATTAAAAATCTCCAAACAAACAAAAGCCCAGGGCCAGACGGCTTCCTGGGGGAATTCTACCAAATATTTAAAGAAGAACTAATTCCTATTCTCCTGAAACTGTTCCAAAAAATAGCAATGGAAGGAAAACTTCCAAACTCATTTTATGAGGCCAGCATCACCTTGATCCCAAAACCAGACAAGGATCCCACCAAAAAAGAGAGCTATAGACCAATATCCTTGATGAACACAGATGCGAAAATACTCAACAAAATACTAGCCAATAGGATTCAACAGTACATTAAAAAGATTATTCACCACGACCAAGTGGGATTTATTCCAGGGCTGCAAGGTTGGTTCAACATCCGCAAATCAGTCAATGTGATACAACACATCAATAAAAGAAAGAACAAGAACCATATGATACTCTCAATAGATGCTGAAAAAGCATTTGACAAAGTACAGCATCCCTTCCTGATCAAAACTCTTCAAAGTGTAGGGATAGAGGGCACATACCTCAATATCATCAAAGCCATCTATGAAAAACCCACCGCAAATATCATTCTCAATGGAGAAAAACTGAAAGCTTTTCCGCTAAGGTCAGGAACACGGCAGGGATGTCCATTATCACCACTGCTATTCAACATAGTACTAGAGGTCCTAGCCTCAGCAATCAGACAACAAAAGGAAATTAAAGGCATCCAAATTGGCAAAGAAGAAGTCAAATTATCACTCTTCGCAGATGATATGATACTATATGTGGAAAACCCAAAAGACTCCACTCCAAAACTGCTAGAACTTATACAGGAATTCAGTAAAGTGTCAGGATATAAAATCAATGCACAGAAATCAGTTGCATTTCTCTACACCAACAGCAAGACAGAAGAAAGAGAAATTAAAGAGTCAATCCCATTTACAATTGCATCCAAAACCATAAGATACCTAGGAATAAACCTAACCAAAGAGACACAGAATCTATACTCAGAAAACTATGAAGTACTCATGAAAGAAATTGAGGAAGACACAAAGAAATGGAAAAATGTTCCATGCTCCTGGATTGGAAGAATAAATATTGTGAAAATGTCTATGCTACCTAAAGCAATCTACACATTTAATGCAATTCCTATCAAAGTACCATCCATCTTTTTCAAAGAAATGGAACAAATAATTCTAAAATTTATATGGAACCAGAAAAGACCTCGAATAGCCAAAGGGATATTGAAAAAGAAAGCCAACGTTGGTGGCACCACAATTCCGGACTTCAAGCTCTATTACAAAGCTGTCATCATCAAGACAGCATGGTACTGGCACAAAAACAGACACATAGATCAATGGAACAGAATAGAGAGCCCAGAAATAGACCCTCAACTCTACAGTCAACTAATCTTCGACAAAGCAGGAAAGAATGTCCAGTGGAAAAAAGACAGCCTCTTCAATAAATGGTGCTGGGAAAATTGGACAGCTACATGCAGAAAAATGAAATTGGACCATTTCCTTACACCACACACAAAAATAGACTCAAAATGGATGAAGGACCTCAATGTGCGAAAGGAATCCATCAAAATCCTTGAGGAGAACACAGGCAGCAACCTCTTCGACCTCTGCCGCAGCAACATCTTCCTAGGAACAACGCCAAAGGTAAGGGAAGCAAGGGAAAAAATGAACTATTGGGATTTCATCAAGATCAAAAGCTTTTGCACAGCAAAGGAAACAGTTAACAAAATCAAAAGACAACTGACAGAATGGGAAAAGATATTTGCAAACGACATATCAGATAAATGACTAGTGTCCAGAATCTATAAAGAACTTAGCAAACTCAACACCCAAAGAACAAATAATCCAATCAAGAAATGGGCAGAGGACATGAACAGACATTTCTGCAAAGAAGACATCCAGATGGCCAACAGACACATGAAAAAGTGCTCCATATCACTCGGCATCAGGGAAATACAAATCAAAACCACAATGAGATATCACCTCACCCCAGTCAGAATGGCTAAAATCAACAAGTCAGGAAATGACAGATGCTGGCGAGGATGCGGAGAAAGGGGAACCCTCCTACACTGTTGGTGGGAATGCAAGCTGGTGCAGCCACTCTGGAAAACAGCATGGAGTTTCCTCAAAATGTTGAAAATAGAACTGCCCTATGACCCAGCAATTGCACTATTGGGTATTTACCCTAAAGATACAAACGTAGTGATCCAAAGGGGCACGTGCACCCGAATGTTTATAGCAGCAATGTCCACAATAGCCAAACTATGGAAAGAACCTAGATGTCCATCAACAGATGAATGGATCAAGAAGATGTGGTATATATACACAATGGAATACTATGCAGCCATCAAAAGAAATGAAATCTTGCCATTTGCGACAACATGGATGGAACTAGAGCGTATCATGCTTAGCGAAATAAGTCAAGCAGAGAAAGACAACTATCATATGATGTCCCTGATATGAGGAAGTGGTGATGCAACATGGGGGCTTAAGTGGGTAGGAGAAGAATCAATGAAACAAGATGGGATTGGGAGGGAGACAAACCATAAGTGACTCTTAATCTCACAAAACAAACTGAGGGTTGCTGGGGGGAGGGAGTTTGGGAGAAGGGGGTGGGATTATGGACATTGGGGAGGGTATGTGCTTTGGTGAGTGCTGTGAAGTGTGTAAACCTGGTGATTCACAGACCTGTACCCCTGGGGATAAAAATATATGTTTATAAAAAATAAAAAATTAAAAAAAAAAAAAGGGAGTTAGGGGAAATTGGAAGGGGAGGTGAACCACGAGAGACTATGGACTCTGAAAAACAATCTGAGGGGTTTGAAGTGGCGGGGGTGGGGGTGGAGGTTGGGGGAACCAGGTGGTGGGCATTAGAGAGGGCACAGATTGCATGGAGCACTGGGTGTGGTGCAAAAACAATGAATACTGTTATGCTGAAAAAAAAAAAAAAAAAAAAAAGAATGCAAAGAGTAATATATGTTACATTCATCAAATTCTTAATAACTTCTACTTTTAATTCTTTGATATTCCTCTTTTCACTGTAGAAGCTTTCCCTGATTGATTTCATCTATGCTCATACTTTTAATTCTTGTACTTACACAGATGACTTCCAAATGTATGTGCTTATTTATTCTCATGCTTGAGAATTCAGACTTTACATTCTGGGCATCTTAACTGTCCATTCATGAATCAAACTTGAAATGTCCTACAAGGAATTTCTCTTTTACCTTCTTCTTCTTATGGTCTTTCACCTTAATCCTGGCTGGTCTACCTGTCCTTGACTGTAGTCATCTCAGTTATCTTCTGTACTGTAACCATAATGTTTTAGAAACACATTTCTGCCTCTGTTATTCTCCTTTAAACACTTGAATGAGGCTTGATCACCAACAGGATAAAATCTAGATTCCTTGGTTTAACCTGACAGCCTAGTTTGATCTTACTTCTGCTTCTCCAGCTGCATGTCTTGACCTTCTCTACACATATTTTAAAATACAGCTGTTTGAAACTTTTCAGTTCCATAAAGACCCCATGATGTTTCATGCATCCTCATTTTGATTTTGCTAGTCTTTCATACAGACCTTGGTGTCCCCTTTTAATTCTTTTGCTTTTAGGACATAAATGTGGCTTCTCTAAGATGCCTTTCTTGATTTCTCTTGCTCACCTACCTACTACCATCCCAAATTTATGACTGCTGACCTTTCTTTGTGGTCTCCATAGTACACCCTATGTATGTCTCTATGGTAGAATTTTGTCTACTCTACTGAAATTGTTTTTAAGTTCCTTGAGTAGAAGGTCTCTGTTTTTTTTGTTGTTTTTTTTTAATTAATTTTTTATTTTTTATAAACATTCTCCTTATATTCCTCTTGCTTAGTACGGTTCTTGAAATCAGTATGAATTGATCTATCTATTTGCCTTATGAAGATATGCAGAATTAACTAGATAATAGTAGCAAAGACTGTCTTTGCCTTTTCTTTTTGATGCCAATGAGAGGTGGGGACATATTTTTGTATTTACCTTAGGTGTCTATTGCTGCATAACAAAACACCCCCAAATTTTGTGCTTAAATCAACAAACATTTCATGTGATCACTGTTTTGTTAGAAAAATCATGGAATCCTAATTGGGCTGGGCTCAGCTCGATGTTTCTTCTTTTGAGCTTGCCTGGGGTCAGTCATATGTGTTTATTCATCTGGTGGCTTATCTGGAGATGGATGGCCTACCATTACCTCACTCACATGTCTGGTAGTTTGCTGTTGGCCCTCAGCTCTGCCCCCTTTCTCATCCTCAAGGGAACTGGCCCAGGCTTATTTACATGGCAGTCTCAGGGCTGCAAGAAAGGGAGGGCAGAAGCTGCAGGCCCAAATATCACATGGTGACAATTCTTTCACATACTAGGTCAAAGCAAGTCAGTAGGTCAACCCAGATTCAGGTGTGGGAGAAGAGATTCCGCTCTTGATGGAAACAGCAGCCATGTCACATTGCAAAGGAATGTACACACAGGGATGGAGGAATTTGTGACTTCTTTAAACATCAGCATAGTAATTCCTTATTAGAATGGATTGACTATTTTTTGAGTTCTTTTTGGACATTGTATTACTGCTATGGTCTAATACACTTTACATTGCATATGTCTTCTCTCTTTCACTCTCCTTCTCTCTCTCTCTCTCTTTTTTTTTTTTTGCATTTAAGAAGATCATGATAAACTTTTGTATCCCCCCATAGTGCATACCAGTTTTTTTTTTTAATTTGTCAGGGATTCAATAAATATTTATGGAATGAATTATCTGTTTTTGGTTAAGAAATATTTCAAATATAGTTGGCTCTTGAACAATGTGGAAATTAGTGGTAGTGACCCCTCATGCAGTCAAAAACCCATGTATAACTTTTGACTCCCCCAAAACCTAACTACTAACCTACTGTTGACCAGTAACCTAAACAATTAACATGTATTTGCATGTGATATGTATTATATGCTGTATTCTTATAATAAATTAAGCTAGAGAAAAGAAACATGATTAAGGAAATCATAAGAAAGAGAAAATACATTTACAGTATTGTACTGTATTAAACAAATCTGTTAAGTGGACATGTGTCCAGTTTAAACCCACTGTTCAAGGGTCAACTATATACAAAAAAGTAAGAAAATAAAATAAACATCTACTTATCATCTAAATATCTTTCCTGAGATAGACATGGTGCCATGAACTGATAATTAAAATAACATTTACCTTCTCAGTTACATTGTGAGTTGTAAGCTGTGTTGGCTGACTTGAGCTTTTAACAACTATTTACAACCTTGTTTTAAAAGGAGAATGAATTCTAAATTTCAAGCACTCTGCCTTGCAAATTTAGTTGAGTCATAATTTGGGGATTGCTTTTAAAGCCAAGGAAATATCCCTGCATGTGACTGGGTAATGTTAGTATCTGTTTGGGAAGAATGAGCTTATGACAGAGTTCTTTAAGTTGTATACAGGTGTTTTTTTCCTGGAACTTCAAAATTACTTGTCATAAGAGAGGGAAGAGTAGGTAAAGGTGCTTTAAAGATGTAGACATGGTTTCTGGCACTGTTATTTGTTGTCAGTCATTTTCTGCTAAAAATCCCAAAGCTTTTACTTGCATATTGGATTTGCTTCATGGATGACCAGTAAAACTCAGTAAAAATCCTAAAGCTTTTATTTGCATATTGGATGTGTTTCATGGATGGCTTTTCCCAGAGTACTTAGAAGCTGTGTGTGTATTAAAGGGAACTATAGAGCGAGAAAAGGCAAAAGGTTTAGTTAGAAGAACAGGGAAAATTGGATTTCAGTTTACTTTGCCCTGAGTTCTATCTGAAAAGCATAAATCCTGCTGTTAATCTTAATTCCTGATCTTGGTCTTTGGTGCCCCACCCCCACCTTGTTTGCCTCCTTTTGCCTGACTTTGCTATAGAAATACACCTCCTGAATGGGGAGATTTTTTTTTTTTTTTGCCCAAAATTTGAAAACTGTATTACAGATCTCATTACATTTTCTTCCTTAACACATAATTGTGTCTCTCTCAAAGTCATTTGCCCACATCATCTCAGTATAGGTTTCAGAGCTCAAGTTTGTCCTCGGAAAATGAGAGTGATGGTACCACTTTCATTGAATCAATAGTGTGTGGTTAAGAAGAGCTGAGACCTAACAGATGCTTCCCTAATTGATTTTTCAATCTTCCTTGGTTTCCTTTCTGTCCTTCTTAATTTTTCCTATTCTTTTTCTTTTTTCCATACTTTTGCCTCCCTGTTTCTTCTCTTATTGGCATTTCTACCCTATGTGCCAAATATCTTAACTCTTATGTCTTGGTTTGCAAAGAGATTGATGGGGGCCCCTGTGGCTCCAGGGCTGTCCAGAGGAATCACAGGCCAGGGCCCCAATGGAAGCGTTCAGAAGGGCCTCTCTCTTCCTCTTTCATTTTCTGTCATTCTGTTGACGTACAGGTTTCTGCCAGGGTGAACATGAGCTTCTATCTAAAAAGATTCCACATTTATACTCTGACTTATTCTGTGTGAAGATTTAAAAATCTATTTATTTTCTGAAAAGATTCATTTGTGTGCATTTGTGCAAATGCTGGAATCTGTTGGTTGCTATCTTGTTTTAATCATACCTTTGTTCATATTTGCTGAATTATCTTGTTTTTGGCTTTTGTTTGACCTTTATACATATAACATGGATTAGATAATTTTCCAGTGATGCCTTGCTACAACGTTGTGAAGCTGATATTTCAATATTGATTGTTCTAGTGAATGCTTTGAAATATGATCAGTTGGAAGCCTTTAGCAGTTCATAACTCTCCACCAGGTATTTATTTGGAGGTCTACAGTGCTTTCCTTAATGTGTCAAATGAACAAGTTATTATTTCACACAAGTCACACCAAATCTCTTAGCAATTCTTTCTTCCACAAACTTTGAAGAAATCTAAAAATGACAGTACTAGGGAAAAATAGGTAAAGACTTAATGATGGAAAGTACCACAAACGATTTTTAGGCTATGCTGTATTCTTCTTAAACTAGAACCAAAGAGGGAAGATAAGTGCGCAAAACAATGTTCTAGTATAATTAGTATAGGACTGGAAGCCTGTGCTATAGGAATGGTGAGTGGTATCCTTGTAATATTACTAATTCTTGTCTTTTTTTTTTCTCTCTGTTTTTCTTGGTTCCCATTGTGTTGTCCTCTTCCAACTTATTGGAAAAAATACAAGCACATTTCTATACTTGCTTTAGGTTTTCCTATGATGCAACTGTGTATCTCTAGGAGGTCTGTTAACTCTGAAATGAGAAGCTTGGTATCAAATGTGAGATGTTTTTCCTTTGCAAAACCCATTTAGTTAAGATGAGATCTAAGGGATAGCATTTTAACTGAGTCCCAAGTACTTTTCAACATAATTCTAATTAGCAAGTTGACATGATGTATATGTATATGTGTGTTAGAAGTGTCAAAAGCTTCCCTGTCAATAAAAACCAAAATTCCTAAGAACAGGGTTCTTCTAGGATGTAGGAAGCTGGAAAGAGTACTACCCTTGTGCTTACAACAATGAAAAGCCAGGTAGTCCACAAAATCATAACTGTTTTTTAAATCTATCAGAGAATTTAAGTCATAACTCGCCTGAAATCTAAGGAAAGTCATGCTTCTCTAAATATAGATGGGACAAGATGGTTCTTTATCTATGGAAATACTGGATACTATATAAATTGGTGAGAAGAATTACGCTCAAATTTTCTTTAAAAAGTGCTAAGGGATGAATGCTCGCTAGCATGGGAGTGGCAGCTAATCTCTACCCTTATGATGGAACAAAAGTTTTAAGCTCCTGGGGAAGGGTAGTGAAACTTGTAGCCTCAGGGCACAGGTGAAGATTGGTTTTAGCTGGGGCACTAGAACAGGAAAAACCCCGCGCCTCCAGAGGAGGGATAGGAAAATATTCTCCAGTTGGACCATTAGAACCCCTAAAATTGGGGCGCCTTGGTGGCTCAGTTGGTTAAGCAACTGCCTTCGGCTCAGGTCATGATCCTGGAATCCCGGGATCGAGTTCCCCATCGGTCTGCCTGCTAGGCAGGGAGTCTCCTTCTCCCTCTGACCCTTCCCCTTCTCATGCTCTCACTCTCATTCTCTCTCTCTCAAATAAATAAAATCTTTAAAAAAAAAAAAAAAGAATCCCTAAAATTGGGGGAAGAACAAGATTACTGCAAAGACCCTAGCACCAGACATATAAATCCTGCCTGAGACTGAGGTTGAACTAGAACAAAAGAATGTTGTCTTAAACACATACATGCACACACGCACACACCAGTTTCACAAGAACTGAGTGACTGACAGTAGTCTACTTCTGGGAAAGGAGAAGAATATGGAGAAAGACCCTCTCTGAGGCGCAAAGGGAAGATCAAAAGCTGAGGGTAGAGCAGGTAGTTAAATTATCTGGCCAACCAGCCCCACCTTAAGTAGGAGATAACAGTAAAGCCATATGAAGCCTATAATGCCCAGAGGGTAACCATAGTTAACCGTAAAACCCATACTGAGTCTCAGCTCCTGTGTTGACTGAATCATCTCCCCACACTTAAGGTTAACAGAGCAGAGACATGATCATTTCCAAGCGTAAATACTATATTTACCTCTGTCTCTCCTGTTCTATGTAGGATGCCTGGCTTTCATCCAGCAATTAATGGAGACACACAAGCCAGGTAAAGCAAAGAAACAAAGCAGTCAATAGAGCCAGACACAGATTTGACCCAGATGTTACAACATCAGAGAATTTAAAATAACTGTCATCATTAAATGTAAGCCTCATGGTAACCACAAAGGAAAAACCTATAGTAGAAGCACCAAAGGTAATGAGAAAGGAATCTAAGCATAGCACTAAAGAAAGTTATCAAACCACAAAAGAAGAAGGCAAGACAAGAAGGCACAGAGGATACAAACAGCCAGGAAA
Organism: Mustela erminea; assembly: GCF_009829155.1. Taxonomy (NCBI): domain Eukaryota; kingdom Metazoa; phylum Chordata; class Mammalia; order Carnivora; family Mustelidae; genus Mustela; species Mustela erminea. The sequence continues at coordinate 50,874,198 of NC_045625.1, read as the reverse complement.
CAATTAACATAATGGCAATAAATACATTCTTATTAATATTTACTTTAAATGTAAATGGACCACATTTTCCAATCAAAAGACAGGGTAGCTGAATGCATAAAAAAACAAGACCCATCTGTGTGTTGCTTCCAAAAAACTCAGTTCATGTATAAGGATATACACAGTCTGAAAGTGAAGGGTGGAAAAAAAAGAAAGAAAGAAAAGAAAATCTGGGGTAATTCTACTTATATCAGATAAAATAGACTTTAAAACAAGGACTGTAGTAAGAGACAAAGAAGGACATAATGATAAAAGGGTTAATCCAAAAGAGGATATAAAACATTTATAGTTATTTATGCACCTAACATAGGAGCACCTAAATATATGAAGCAAATATTAACAGGTCTAATGTGAAATAGACAGCAATGCAATAATAGGAGAATTTAATACATACATCAATTGGTAGATCATCCAGACCAAAGATAAATAAGGAAACATTACTTAAAAAAATATTAAGTTTTCATTTAAATTACAGTTAGTTAACATACAGTGTTGTATTAGTTTCAGGTGTACAAAAAGTGATTCAACATTCATCACCCAGTGCTCATCACAACCAGTGTATTCCTTAATCCCTTACCCCTACTCACCTCACTTCTGATGACCATGTTCTCTAGATAAGAGACTATTTTTTGATTTGCTCCTCTTTTTCTTTTTTCCCCTCATTTGCTCATTTGTTTTGTTTCTTAAACTCCACATGTGAGTGAATAAATTATACTCTAACTCCACCTGTGTTGCAAATAGCAAGATTTCATATTTTTTAAGGCTGAGTAATATTTCATGGTATGTATATATATATGTGTGTGTGTGTGTGTGTAAACATACACTACATTTTCTTTATCCATTTATTTATCGATAGATTTTTGGGCCGCTTCCATAATTTAGCTATTGTAAATAATGCTGCTATAAACACTGGGGTACACGTATCCTTTTGAATTACTATTTTTGTATTCTTTGGGTAGATACCCAGTAGTGCCATTGCTGGACCCTTAGGGTAGTTCTGTTTTTAATTTTTTGAGGAACTTCATATTGTTTTTCTGAGTGGCTGTATCAGTTTGCATTCCACCAGTAGAGCACGAGTGCTCCTTTTTCTCCACATTCTTGCCGACACCTGTTGTTTGCTGTGTTGTTGGTTTTAGCCATTCTGACAGGTGTGAGGTGTTATCTCATTGTAGCTTTGATTTGCATTTCCCTGATAGTAAGTGAGGCTGAGCATCTTTTCATATGTCTATTGGCCATCTGTATGCCTTCTTTGGAAGATTGTCTGTTCATGTCTTCTGCATATTTTAAATTAAATTTGGTTTTTGGGGTGATGAGTTTTTAAAGTTCTTTACATATTTTTGATACTAACCCTTTATCAAATATGTCACTTGCAAATATCTTGTCCCATTCTGTAGGTTGCCTTTTAATTTTGCTGATTGTTTCTTTTGCTGTGCAGAAACTTTTTATTTTGAAGTAGTCCCAATAGTTTCCTTTTGCTTTTCTTTTCCTTGCCTCAGGAGACATATCTAGAAAACTGTTGCTATGGCTGATGTCAGAGCGATTACAGCCTATATTGTCTTCTAGAATTTCTGTGGTTTTAGGTCTCACATTTAAGTCCTTGTTTCATTTTGAGTTTATTTTTGTGCATGGTATAGAAAGTGGTCCAGTTTCATTCTTCTGCATGTAGCTGTCCAGTTTTTCTCAATACCATTTGTTGAAGAGACTATCTTTTTCCCATTGCATATTCTTGCCTTCTTTATCAAATATTAATTGACTATATGATTGTGAGCTTATTTCTGGGCTTTCTTTGCTGTTCTACTGATCAATGTGTTCATTTTTTTGCTAATACCATACTGTTCTGATTACTACAGCTTTGTGCTATAACTTGAAGTCTGGAATTGTGATACCTTCAATTTTGTTTTTCTTTTTCAAGATTTCTGTAAATCTTCAGAGTCTTCTGTGGTTCCATACAGATTTTAGCATTGTTTGTTCTAGTTCTGTGAGAAATGCCACTGGTATTTTGATAGAAATTACATTTAATGTGTTAATTACTTTGGGTAATATAGACATTTTAACAATAAATATTATTCTAATCCATGAGTTTGGAATGTTTTTCTATTTTTTTGTGTCCTCTTTCATTAGTGTTTTATAGGTTTCAGAGTACCGGTCTTCCACCTCTTTGGATTAAGTTTATTCTTATCTATTTTATTATTTTGGGTACAATTGTAAATGGGATTCTTTTCTTACTTTCTCTTTCTGCTGCTTATTGATATATAGAAATGCAACCGATTTCTGTACATTGACTTTGTATCCTGCGATTTGACTGAATTTGTGTATCACTTCTAGCAGTGCTTTGGTGGCATTTTTCAGATTTTCTATACATACTATCATATCATCTACAAATAGTGAAAATCTGACTTCTTCCTAGCTGCTTTGGATACTTTTTATTTCTTTTTGTTGTCGGATTGCTGTGGCTAAGACTTCCAGTGCTATGTTGGATAAAAGTAGTGAGGGTGGACATCCATCTTGTTCCTGACCATACAGGAAAAGGTCTCAGTTTTTTCCCACTGAGGATAATACTAGCTGTGCGTTTTTCATATATGGGCTTTATAATGTTCAGGTTTGTTCCCTCTACACCTACTTTGTTGAGGGTTTGTTTGTTTGTTTTTTTAAGATTTTATTTATTTACTTGACAGAGAGATCACAAATAGGCAGAGAGGCAGGCAGAGAGAGAGGGGGAAGCAGGCTCCCTGCTGAGCAGAGAGACTGATGTGGGCCTTGATCCCAGGACCCTGAGATCATGACCTGAGCTGAAAGCGAGGTTTAATCCACTGAGCTACCCAGGCACCCCCATTGAGTGTTTTTGTCATGGATGGACATTGTACTTTGTCAAATGCTTTTCCTTCATCTTTTGAAATGTACATATGGTTATTTTTCTTTCTTTTATTAATGTAATCTATCATGCTGTTTGGTTTGTGAATAGTGAACCACCCTTGGAACCCAGGAACAAATCCCACTTGATCATGGTGAATGATTTTTTTAATATATTGTCAGATTTGATTTCCTGGCATTTTACTGAGAAGTTTTGTATCTGTGTTCATCAGATAGTCTTTTTTATAGTCATCTTTTTTAGTGGCATCTTTATCTGGTTTTGGTATCAAGTTAATGCTGGCCTCATATAATGAATTTGGAAGTTTTCCTTCCTTTTCTATTTTGTGGAATAGTTTGAAAAGAATAGATATCATCTCTTTTTTAAATGTTTGGTGGAATTTGTGCATAAAGTCATCTGGCGCTGGACGTTTGTTTGTTGGGAGTTTTTTGATTACTACCAGAAACATCAGTTTTAAATGACACATTAGGCCAAATGGACTTATATATACAGAACATTTTTTCCAAAAGTGGCAGAATACACTTTCTTCTGAAGTGCACATGGAACATTCTCCAGTGCAGATCGTATTTTAGGGCACAAAACAAGTCTTAGTAAATATAAGAAGGTTGAAATACTACAAGGCATCTTTTCCAACTACAGTGGAATGAAAGTAGTTATCAATTAAAAGAAGAAAACTGGAAAATTTGCAAATATGTAGAGATTAAGCATATTACTGAACAGTGAGCCAATGAAAAAAATCAAGAAGAAATAAAATACCTTGAGACAAATGAAAATGGAAACACAACCTACAAAAACTTACGGGTTGCAACAAAAGCAGTTCTAAGAGGAAAGTTCACAGTGATACATGCCGACCTCAAGAAGCAAAAGAAAAAAAAATCTCAAGTGAACAACCTAACTTTATATCTCAAGGAACTAGAGAAAGAAGAAAGAATGAAGCCCAGAGTTAGTAGAAGGAAGGAAATAACAAAGATCAAAGCTGAAATAAATGAAATAGAGACTAAGAAAACAATAGAAAAAAATCAGTGAAAGTAAGTGCTAGTTCTTTGAAAGGATAAACAGAACTGACAAATCTAGCTGAACACGGTAAGAAAAAGAGAGGATGCAAGTAAATAAAATAAAAAATGAAAGAGATGATACAACTGATGCCATAGAAATACAAAAGATTACCAGAGACTACTATGAACAATTAATTGTATGCCAATGAATTCAGCAACTTAGAAGAAATGAGAAATTTCTTGGAAACATACATCATATACAACCTTCAAAGACCATATCATGAAGAAATAGAAAATCCCAGACATACAGATGACCAACAGACACATGAAAATTCCAGACATACAGATGACCAACAGACACAATTAACATCATTAATCATCAGGTAAATGCAAATCAGAACTACAGTGAAATGCCACCTTACAACTGCCAGAATGGCCAAAATAAAAAACACAAGGAATAACAAGTGTTGGTGAGGATATGGAAAAAAGGGAACCGTTGGGCACTGTTGGTGGGAATGCAAATTGTTGCAGCTACTGTGGAAAATAGTATGGAAATTCTTCAAAATATTGACAATATAATTATCATATGATCCAGTAATTCCACTGCTGAATATTTATTTATTTATTTATTTATTTATTTATTTAAAGATTTTATTTTTATTTATTTATTTGATAGAGATCACAAGTAGACAGAGAGGCAGGCAGAGAGAGAGAGGAGGAAGCAGGCTTCCTGCTGAGCAGAGAGCCTGATGCGGGACTTGATCCCAGGACCCTGAGATCCTGACCTGAGCTGAAGGCAGAGGCTCAACCCACTAATCCACAGAGGCTCCCCCACTACTGAATATTTATCCAAAGAAAATGAAAACACTATTTCAAAAAATTATGTACATCTCTATATTTATTGCAACATTATTTGTAATAGCCAAGATATAGAAGCAACTTAAGTGTCTATTGATAGATGAATGTATAAAGTTATCACACACACACACACACACGCACACGCACAGAGGAATATTATTTAGCCATAAAAATAATGAAATTTTGTCATTTGCCACAACATAGATGGAGTTAGAGAATATAATGCTAAGTCAGTCAGATAAAGACAAATATCATATGATTTCACTCATACATGGAATCTAAGAAACAAAATATGAACAAAGGATAAAAAGAAAGAGCAAGGACAACCAAGAAACAGACTCTTAACTATGCAGAACAAACTGATGGTAACCAGAAGGAAGGTGAGTGGAGGGATGGGTGAAGTAGGTGTGGGGATTAAAGAGTAAATTTATTACGATGAGCACTGAGTAATGTATAGAATTGTTGAATCATGGTATTGTACAACCAAAACAAATATAACACTGTATATTAACTACACTGGAATTAAAATAAAAAACAATAAAATTAAAAAACGGTAAAATAAAAAAATGGACAGATCCCATGGATTTACCTTGAGGGACATTATTCTTCGTGAGATAAGTCAGAGAGAAAAGACAAATATTGTTTGATCCTTCTTATATGTGGAATTAAAAAAAAGTAACAAACCAAGTTCATAGATACAGAGAACAGATTGATGGTTGCCAGAGGCAGTGAGTGGGTAGATGGGAGAAATGGATGAATGAGAACAAAAAGTACAAACTTCCAGTTAGAAAATATTAAATGATAGGGGTATAATATACAGCATGATGACTACCATTAATAATACTATGTCCCATATTTAAAAGTTACTAAGAGAGATCTTGAAAGTCATCATCACTAGAAAAATTTTTAACTCTGGCGGTAGATGTTAATTAGTCTTATTATGTTGATCATTCACAGTATATGCAAATATCAAATCCTTATGTTGTACACCTAAAGCTAATGTTATGTATCAGCTATACCTCAATTAAAAAAATTTGTGAGCCTGTATGTCTAACAGTAAGGAAAGCAATAAAAAATTTAGACTTGATGTAAGTTGGAAACAAACAAAAATAAAAAGTAAAGTAGCAGTGTTCAATATGTTATAGGTTCTTCTTATGAAGAAAGTAAGCGATATACATGAACAGATGAGGAATTTTAGTATAGGGGTGGAAATGATAAGAAAAAATAAAAGGAAAACACAGGCACCTGGGTGGCTCAGTCATTAAGCGCCTGCCTTTGGCTCAGGTCATGATCCCAGAGTCCTGGGATCATTGGGTCCTGGCATTGGGTTCCCTGCTCAGCAGGGAGCCTGCTTCTCCCTCTCCCATTACCCCTGCTTATGTTCCCTCTCTCACTGTCTCTCTCTCTCTCTCTCTCTCTCTCTCTGTCAAATAAATAGATAAAATCTTTAAAAGAAAAACAAAAGGAAAACATTAGAGTGGCAAACATAGTGAATGGGGTGAAAAGTGCCTTTGAGAGTTCATTGGTAGAGCTGATACAGTTGAAGAAATAATCACTGAACTTGAATAGAGCTCAAAGCAAATTTCCTAGACTGCAACACAGAGAGAAAGAAGGAAGAACAAAAGCAACAGCACTGGGCCTCCAAAGAGCTTTCGGACAGTATTAAGCTTTACAACATATATGTGATTAGAGTCCCAGGATGAGAAGACAGTAAACAAGATAGAAAAAAAATATTTGAAAAGATAACGGCAAATGATTTTCTAAAATTAATGATAGATACCAAATAACAGTTCTAAAAAGCTCAGTAAAGAGAAAACAAGAAAAATATAACACACACACACACGCACACACACGCACACCCCATAGTCAAATGGAAAAAAACAAAACAAAACAAAAAATCTCCAGAATTGCTAGAGAAAAAAGACACATTTTATATAAAAGAACGAAAGAATCAAAGCAGATTTGATCAAAATGAGGCAAGACAGAAATGCTAAAAGAATGAATTGTCAATCCAGCATCTCATATACAATAAGAATATCTTTCAAATGAAAGAGAAAGGGGCACCTGGGTGGCTCAGTGGGTTAAGCCTCTGCCTTCATTCAGCACAGGTCATGATCTCAGGGTCCTGGGATTGAGCCCCACATCGGACTCTCTGCTCAGAAGGGAGCCTGCTTCCCCCTCTCTCTCTGCCTGCCTCTCTGCCTACTTGTGATCTCTCTCTCTCTCTTTCTGTTAAATAAATAAATAAAAATCTTTAAAAATGAAAGAGAAAGAAAGAAAGCAAATCAACCAGTAACATTATTACTCATTTCCCTGCCAGCTTTTTAATGTCTATGGAGAGGAAGATAAGCATCGGTTTCAGCCACTTTGAAATGAACTGACAGTTGTGACTCAGATTATGCTGAATATATCTTATAATTACACTTATTAAACTAGAGAGAAATAATGACATAAATCTTAAGGGTTTATAAAAAATGATCATAAAGATTACTTATTATCCAAGACCAATAATTTAGAAAGTAATATTCATAGATAAGACTATGACAATTAGGATTAAAGGAAGATTCTTGCCTAAAGGCATTTGTTATGTAATGAAATTCATTAAGTGATGGCTGATTGTTTTTATAGTTCTGTAGTATTTAAAAGATAAAGACAGAAATTGCATTGAACAATTCAAAATGGTAATAGCAGCTTTTCTAATGTATTAACTTTCTGCTTTCTGTGCTCACTGAAATTCCTCTGTTCCAGTCTCAGTCTGCTTGGAAGATTCAGATACCTCTGAACTAGTTTTGAGCTTGTTACATTAGTGAGATATAAAGTGGTGCCAAGATTATTCATTTCTTCCCATTGAGTCCAGTTTTATAGGGAGACTCAACACAACATGGTAGCATTTTTGGCCCAGTTTTGTAATCAATGGATAGTGATTTTTTTCTTGTTGTGTATAGTATTTGATATAGCTTGTTTGGGTCAGCAATTGAAAAAAATGCAGTTTGGGGTGGAAATTGGGTGAAAGGAGAATATTGGATATTAGAGGAAAAGCAGCATATTCTTCAATAGGTGAAACATTAGATAAATTATTTACAAGCAGAGGGAAAAGGAAGATCCAGTGTTAAAATATAGTAGAGTTTAGGAACACATCTAGTGCCCAGATCTGATTTCTAATACCATTCTCCAATAAGAGGAACAAGAACACCTGGGAGAAATGGCTGATTCTAGGCCTGGGTCAGGAAACATACAAAATGAGCCCGGAGTGTTGTGTAGTACCAGGAGTAAGAAGTTGCACCTCCTTCCCCATCCTCACAAAACAAACAGACTGACAATTAATGAGTCTATGTCATAAGGGCACAGGAACCTACTCAAAGAGCTCCTGAATGCTATAATCCAACTTAAATAAATATTCATGATCCATACTGACTAAGTAAATGATTGACTAAATTAATAAATGGTGGAGAAGAGATAAATGCTCCATCCAGGAGAATTCCAAAAAATTTATGTATTCCACCCTAAAGAAGAGGACATGTAATTCCTCATTCAAGAGTGGGCTGCTCATGGAGCATCCCTCCAAAGACTATAGTAAGGGAAAGGGGTTCTGGGACAAAGAGTAACTTTATATGGGGGAAGCCTGGCAAACACTACTTGAGCCTGGTGGTCAAGGTCAACATCAACTGTAATAAGTCATACTGATAACATGTACCCTTGATATGATATGATGAAAATGGCACTTTACCTCTGTGTTAAGTCCACAAACTCAGTCTAATCATGAGAAAACATCAGAAAAATTTCAGTAGAGGAGCACCATGCAGTAGTCCTGGCCAGTAATCCTTAAAACAGTCTATGGCATCAAAACTGAAGAAAAGCCTGAGAAACTGTCATAGCCAAGAGGAGACTAAGAGGGGCATGTGATACCTGGATTGGCTCCTGGAGCAGAAAAGGCTCAATAGGCTAAAAAGGGAAGAAAACCTGAATAAGCTTTGCACTTAAGTTAATATATCAATATTGGCTCATGAATTTTAACAGATATACTATCCTCAAATAACAGGAGTTGATAACAGGAGACAGGAACATTTTGAAGCCCTGCACACATGGCCCCTGTTATGGAGTTACCCTCATGTCTACAAGGCCTGACATGACCTGGCCCCAGCTCCAGTTCCATGTCTTAGCACTACCCCCTGCCTGTTGGTCTTCCTTGAACATGTTAAGACTTTCTGCCATAGAGGAAGTCACTGGCTATTTCTTGGCCAATTCCTTCTGGATCTTCACGTGTACTGTTCATTCATTATGGTTTTTGGCAATACTGCCTTGTTAGGCCTTTCCTGACCATCTAATTTAAAATTGTATCAACTGTGGTCTATAACCACAAAATCTGCTTCGTTTTCTTCAAGGTATTTCCTGAAATTATTTATTTATTTCTGAACTTTCTATCCAGCGCACTAGAACTTAGGTTCAGGTCAGGGACTTAGTCATGTTTCCCCCTGCATCTATGACAACTAGATCAGCCATTGCTACGCAGTAGGTAGGCACCAAGTGAATACAGGGTGAATGAAAGAATTCTCAAATTCTCCTTTGAATGCTTACATCAAATTCTCTGTGCTTCTCATAAAAATTTTTCTGTTCTGTGCATTATGGTTTTGTATGAATGAAACATTGTTTCTCTTTTGGGTTGGTACACTATAGCAATTGTTGTCTCTGATTTATCTCCTTACCCTAAAAGAATCTAGCTCTGTGCCTGGCAAGAAATTACTGCTCAAGAGTCATTTATGGGATGAATATTCATGTCTACTTTGCATCTGTCCTGTAACTGCTTGTAACATAGTCCAGTGGGCTGCCTCAGGTACTGCATAAAAAGGTGGATACAATCTGTTCTGCTTTAGGACTCCTTTACCTTCCTACCACCCTCCAGACTTCTCCATGCTTCAGCTCCCTTGATTTTGACATTTGACTTTGGTCTAAGTTTTCCCTACGTCATATATACTCTTTAAAATTGGAGATATTCCTCATAATATTATACCAAGGACCTGGTGTAGAAATCTTGTAGAATGCATCACATCTTGCCCAATAATTGTGGTTATGAAGATCTGGGGTCAGGTAAAGCCCAAGACAGGTGTTATGGCACCTATCTGGGAAGGAAGCTCAACATTATGGAAGTATACTGTGGCTCACATTGAGGCATTCTGCCTAAAGGGGGATTGATTCCCTCCCCCTTCTTTCCTAGCCCCTCACGTTTATTAAGAATGACAAGCAAAGTTCCAGGTACTGGGAATACCTCGATGAATAAAATACAAAGACATCAGAGAACTTACAGTGCAAACAAACAGCCCTCATATAATGTGAATTGTTGTACCTATGGAAAGCAGGGCATTTATTCAGAAGCTTAACCTGGAGTCCACCTGGCAGAGCTTTTATGAGTGAATTGCAGTCATAGTGATTAGTTAGAAGTAAAGAGACTTGTGTGGTCTCTTCTGATTCCATACAAATTTTAGGATTATTTGCTCCAGCTCTTTGAAGAATACCAGTGGAATTTTGATCGGAATAGCATTAAAAGTATAGATTGCTCTAGGCAGTATAGACATTTTAACAATGTTTATTCTTCCGATCCAAGAGCATGGAATGGTCTTCCATCTTTTTGTGTCTTCTTCAGTTTCTTTCATGAGTGTTCTGTAGTTCCTCTGATTTCTGTACATTAACTTTGTATCCTGCCACGTTGCTGAATTGCTGTATGAGTTCTAGTAGTTTGGGGGTGGAGTCTTTTGGGTTTTCCATATAAAGAATCATGTCATCTGCAAAGAGAGAGTTTGACTTCTTCATTACCAATTTGGATACCTTTTGGATACCTTTTATTTCCCTTTGTTGTCTGATTGCTGTTGCTAGGACTTCTAATACTATGTTGAACAAGAGTGGTGAGAGTGGGCATCCTTGTCGTGTTCTCAACGGGAAGGACGTAAGCTTTTTCCCATTGAAGATGATATTTGCTGTGGGTCTTTCATAGATAGATTTGATGAAGTTCAGGAACGTTCCTTCTATCCCTATATTTTGAAGTGTTTTTTTTTTTAATTCCATTTCATTTTAATTTTAGTTTCATTTTCAAGATAAGGTCCTAGTGCTTTTTTTTTTAACTACAGTGAAATTTGGGAACCCCCCCTTTTTAAAATTTTTTATTTTTTATAAACATATACTTTGAAGCGTTTTAATCAGGAACGGATGCTGGATTTTGTCAAATGCTTTTTCTGCATCAATTGAGAGGACCATGTGGTTCTTCTCTCTTCTCTTATTAATTTGTTCTATCACATTGATTGATTTGCGAATGTTGAACTATCCTTGTAGCCCAGGGATGAATCCCACCTGGTCATGGTGGATAATCTTTTAATGTACTGTTGGATCCTGTTAGCTAGGATCTTGTTGAGAATCTTAGCATCCATATTCATCAGGGATATTGGTCTGAAATTTTTTTTTTGGTGGGGTCTTTGCCTGGTTTGGGGACAGAATCACTAAGGAAATGTTGAAAAACAAAAATAAAACTGGAGCATCACATTACCTGATTTTACTACAAAGCTGTGATCACCAAGACAGCATGGTACAGACACACAGACCAGTGGAACAGAGTAGAGAGCAGATATGGACCCTCAACTCTATGGTCAAATAATCTTTGACAAAACAGGAAAAAATATACAGTGGAAAAAAGACAGTCTCTTCAATAAATGGTGCTGGGAAAACTGGGCAGCTATATGTAGAAGAATGAAACTCGACCATTCTCTTACACCGTACACAAAGATAAACTCAAAATGGATAAAAGACCTCAATGTGAGACAGGAATCCATCAGAATCCTAGAGGAGAACATAGGCAGTAATCTCTTCTATATCAGCCACAGCAACTTCTTTCAAGATATGTCTCCAAAGGCAAAGGAAACAAAAGCGAAGATGAACTTTTGGGACTTCATCAAAATCAAAAGCTTCTGCACAGCAAAGGAAACAGTCAAGAAAACAAAGAGGCAACCCACGGAATGGGAGAAGATATTTGCAAATGATAGTACAGACAAAAGGTTGATACCCAGGATCTATAATGAACTCCTCAAACTCAACACACACAAAACAGACAATCATATCAAAAAATAGGCAGAAGATATGGACAGACACTTCTCCAATAAAGACATACAAATGGCTATCAGACACATGAAAAATGTTCATCATCACTAGCCATCAGGGAGTTTCAAATTAAAACAACATTGAGATATCACCTTACACCAGTTAGAATGGCCAAAATTAGCAAGACAGGAAACAACATGTGTTGGAGAGGATGTGGAGAAAGGGGAACCCTCTTACACTGTTGGTGGGAATGCAAGTTGGTGCAGCCTCTTTGGAGAACAGTGTGGAGATTCCTCAAGAAATTAAAAATAGAGCTTCCCTTTGACCCTGCCATTGCACTACTGGGTATTTACCCCAAAGATACAGATGTAGTGAAAAGAAGGGCCATCTGTACCCCAATGTTTATAGCAGCAATGGCCATGGTCACCAAACTATGGAAAGAACCAAGATACCCTCCAACGGATGAATGGATAAGGAAGATGTGGTCCATATACACTATGGAGTATTATGCCTCCATCAGAAAGGACAAATACCCAACTTTTGTAGCAACATGGACGGGACTGGAAGAGATTATGCTGAGTGAAATAAGTCAAGCAGAGAGTGTCAATTATCATATGGTTTCACTTATTTGTGGAGCATATAACAAAAAGCATGGAGGACATGGGGAGTTAGAAGGGGGTTGGGGTAAATTGGAAGGGGAGGTGAATCATGAGAGACTATGGACACTGAAAAACAATCTGAGGGGTTTGAAGTGGCGGGGGGGTGGGAGGTCAGGGTACCAGGTGGTGGGTATTATAGAGGGCACGGACTGCATGGAGCACTGGGTGTGGTGAAAAAATAATGATACTGTTATGCTGAAAATAAATAAATTAAAACAAAAAGAGAGACTTGTGTGTCATAGCCTCCAAAGACTTGCTCTCAAAGCAGTGGCAAATATACTTTCAAATAAGCTCCTTCTTTGACGAAAAGGGCTTATTTTACATAGTGGGACTTGGACATAACCAGAGTCTTAGCATACTCCTTTACAGTTAATGATGGATCTTCTGTGGGGGTGCCACATGCTAGATTTTCTGTCACTTATATTTCTAATGTTTGTATTTTTGTTTTCACCTTACTTTGCCAAGAAGATACTAGTTATTTTTTAGATTTCCAAAGGAATAAGGACCAAATTATTTAAGATTTCTATGCATTTATCTTGTCTACTTTGGAAGACTTTCTGGAGGAGCCTCATTCCAGAGTTTCAGTAACCTTACATACTATATTTTCCATAATCTTGGGATTTTTAAAGAATGATTCCTTAAGTGATCCTTTAAAAGAATCTGTAGTTAAAGCAATTCCTGTGCTTTAAGACTATTTTTATGACTGCTACATGCCAAGGTTCGTTTAGAATAATTTTGCAGTTGTGAAAAGCTGGTTCATTTGCACTTAACGGCATTTGTTAAGTCAGGGGATTATGCTTGTGGCAAGGCCCTAGATTCTGTTCAGCTAATTCCTTCCCCAGTTGACTTTCTTATGATATCAATTCTTAATTTCTCACAGACCAGATTCTTTTTATGTATGTAGACAGCAAATTTGACCTTTAAAAGAAAGTAATTTCTCCTCTGCTCATACCTTTACCCAAAGAGCCAAATTCCATTTCCTTCTGCCACACCTCTCATTTCTTCTTTTCTTATTTAATTAATGATAAAGTGTCTCCTGGCCACTTATGGTGAAATAGATCTAGAGCTTAAAGAGTCTTTTTACAACCCATTTTCTTTAAGACAAATTTAAGGCAAGTCAAAATAGGCTTTTTCTGTCCCACCATCCACAGTTTCCTCCTAAGTACTTGAAATACCAGCTTTTGTATTTTATATTTAGAGTTTGTGAATATCCTTATTTATGTATGTAGGGAAAAGACTTTGCTGGTAGTCCTTTGCATTTTAGTATAAATTGTTTAGATTTACTGTTTGCATTGACTGGGCAATGGTACGATAAAGTTCTGGTGAAGAAGAACACAAAAGTATAATTTGGGACTGTGGAAGAATGCCTAGAGATCTTCTAGGGTGCTCTATTGGGCAACCTCAGTATTCTAAGAAGACTCAGTGTGTTTTATTCGGCAGTTATGTCTGGAGCTCTGGTTGTGCACAGGTAAACGTTCTAGTCGCTGAGCACATGCCATGAAGAAAACAAAACCCTTAGACCTCATGAGACTTACTCTTCCCCAGTAGCTTTGCACCTTGATAGTAATTGTTCTGCTGCACACACTTTGTTTAGTAGAGCAGTGAACCGCAAAGCTCTGCCGGTGATACTGTATCCAAATCCTCCTTTGGTTGTTCTTCATTCCCTGTTCTAGCTGTTGCTTTATAGCATTGTGCTAGTTTTGACTCTTCCTTTGGCACCTCAATTACCCTTTTGATTCCTTCCTAACCCTAAGTCAACTTGTATTTTTACCTTGTTAATGAAGATAAAATTACCACTCTTCTCAATAAAAACATTAGAAATGTATGTTTTGTTTACCTCTTTGACAGATCATAAAAACTGGTTATGAACACATTACTTAGAAAAATGTGAGTAAGTACTTAGTATACTTCTCATGACTTTTCTTCCTGGGGGGTGATCTACAATTGAGTTCTTATAGAAATGAGTTCATATTAACTGGCTTTCATCAGAGTTTATAGCATGTTAACCCTGGTCTTCAATTTGCTCATAATTCCTGCATGTAAAACACAAAGCACTGAGTTGAACATACGAAACATGAGTGGATTTTTAAACAATCTGCAAGTAAAGTGGAGTAGCTTTCTCTTTAATTTGCTGCTCTTGCTTTCAGATAAAATCAAGGGGATTTGAGTTATAGAAGATTTTACACCAACTTAATTGGTAGTTGATTAAATACACAAACTTATACTTTTCCAGTAACAATAAGGATTGTGGATTTCCTCATTCTTGACTGCGATTTAGACTCTTTTTTACCCCTGGAGTATTGTTCTTCATCTTGTCAGTATTTGATTTTGACCTTAAAATTAATGACTGGATGCTTTGGGGGTATATAGTACCCCAGGTAACTTGCCCAATAGTCTTTGAGGGTCTGTACTGAAGAGTTGCTTATTTTAGCCATGAGAAGAAATGCCCTAATCTAACATATCTGTCAAAATTGTAAGTGTAGCCAATTTCTGAGATTATATTTCTGATACATACTTATTTATATGTGAAATAGGATGTGAAATGTTACATTTTTGAAATGGCAAAGTGTTGGAAAGAAATCATATAAATGTATATATTAAAAGTGGATATATTAATGGATGGTACATCTATAGTAGAATAATGGGCAGGTGTTAAAAATGTAGAGGGGGCTTGCTGTGTATTGATATGGAGGAAAGCAAGGTATAGAACACTCATTATGATGTTTTTATGTAAGTGGTGGGAGTAGTATATGCTGATTCTTATTTACTTATTTTGCTTAAGGAAACCCTGGACAGGGAGCTCCTGGGTGGCTCAGTCAATTAAGCATCCAACTCTTGAGCTCAGCTCTGGTCTCGATTTCAGGCTCTTGAATTCAAGCCCCATCTGGGCTCCACACTAGGTATGGAACCTACTTAAAAAAAAAAAAAAAAAAAAGAAAAGAAAAAGGAAAAATATAAGTAAAGACAGATATCCGAAAAACAAAGTCAGATATCTAAAAAACAAATGTGATAGCTCTTAACTGTTAGGTGGGGGGAACAAGGACAGTTGGAGGCAGAGATGGACAGGAAATAGTTCACTGTATACTTTTGGGCATTTTTCCTCTTTTAAATAGATTATTTTTTAGAGTGGATTTAGATTCACAGAAGAATTCAGCAGAAAGTACAGCGTTCACATACACCCCTGTCCTCATATACTCACAGACTCTCCCACTGTCATCCCCTATCACAGTGTTACCCCTGTTACAATTGATGAATCTACCTTGACACATCATAATCACCCCAAAACCATAGCTTACATTATGGTTTACTCTTGGTGCTTTATATTCTGTGGGTTTGGACAAGTGTATAATTAGATGTATTCATCATTATGGTATAATCTTGAGTATTTCCATTGCACTAAAAGTTCTCTGCTCTACCTCTTCATGACTCCTCCCCCATCCCAACCTTTCACAACCAATGATTTTTTAAAATTTTTTTTATTTTTTATAAACATATAATATATTTTTATCCCTAGGGTACAGGTCTGTGACTCGCCAGGTTTACAAACTTCACAGCACTCACCATAGCACATACCCTCCCCAGTGTCCATAACCCCACCCCCCCTTCTCCCAACTCCCCTCCCCCCGGCAACCCTCAGTTTGTTTTGTGAGATTAAGAGTCATTTATAGTTTGTCTCCCTCCCAATCCCATCTTATTTCATTTTTTTTTTTTTAAGAACAAGAGAGTGAGTGTGAGAGTGGGGTATGGGGGTGGGGAAGGGGCAGAGGGAGAGAGAAAATCTTAAGCAGGTTCCATGCCCAGTGTAGAGCCTGACATGGGCTCAATCTCACGACCCTGAGATCTCTGACCTGAGCCAAAATCAGGAGTCAAATGCTGAACTAACTGAGCTACCCAGGCAGTCTACAACCACTGATCTTTTTATTGTCTCTGTAGCTTTGCCTTTTCCAGAATGTCATATCGTTGGGATCAAGCAGTATTTAGCCTGTTCTGATTGCCTTCTTTCACTTGATAATGTGCATTTAAGGTTCCTCTTTTCATGGCTCTTGATAGCTCCATTCCATTTATCACTGAATAATATTCCATATGTACCATGGTTGGTTTATTCATTCACCTACTGAAGGACATCTTGGTTGCTTCCAGGTCTGGGCAATTATAAATAAAGGTGCCATAAATGTACTTGTGCAAGTTTTTGTGTGGATGTCAGTTATCAGCGACCTTGGGTAGATACCAAGAAGTGCAACTGCTGAATCGCATGGTAAGAACGTGGTTAGTATTTCAAGAAACTGCCAAACTGTCTTCTGCAGTGTGCCACTTTGCATTCTCACGGACAGTGAATGAGATTCCTGGCAAATTCTTGCCAGATTTTGATGTCTTCAGCATTTCCTATTTTAGTCACTCTTAATAGATGTGTATTAGCATCTTGTTTTAATTTGCATTTTTCTGATCACATTTAATGTGAAGCATCTTTTCAAATGCTTATTTGTCATCTATATATATTCTTTAGTGAGGTATCTGTTAAGGTCTCTGGGCCATTTTTAAATCAGGTTTCTAGTTTTCTTATTGTTGAATTTTGAGAGTTCTTTGTATGTTTTGGATGACAGTTATTTATCAGATGTGTCCTTTGCAAATATTTCCTCCGAGTCTGTGGCTTCTCTTTTCATTTTCGTGACAGTGTCTTTCACAGAGCAGAATTTAAAATTTTAATGAGATCCAGTTATTGATTATTTTTCTCATGGATCTTACCTTTAGTGTTGTATCTTTAAAAAAAAATCATTTCCATACTCACAGTTATCTAGATTTTCTCCTATGGTATCTTTGAGGAATTTTATGGTTTTGCATTTTACATTTAGGTCTATGGTTCAATTTGAATTAGTTTTTGTGAAGCGTGTAAAGTCTGTATCTGGTTTCTTTTCTTTTCTTTTCCTTTTCCTTCCTTCCTTTTCTTTCTTTATTTCTTTCACAAGTAGATGTCCAGTTGTTCCATCAGCATCTGTTGAAAGAAAGACTATCTTTTTTCGATTTTATTGGCTTTCTCCTTTGTGACAGATTAGTTGACTCTGTTTATGTGGGTCTATTTCTGGGTACTCTGTTCTGTTCTATTGATCTATGCATTATTTCATTCTGCCACACTGCTGATAATTTTAACTTTATAATAAGTCTTAAAGTTGAGTGGGTATTAGTCCTCTGACTTTGTTCTTCTTCAATATTGTGTCAACTATTCTGGGTCTTTTGCCCCTTCATATAAGCTTTAGAATATCCACAAAATAACTTGCTGGGATAGTGACTGGATTTTGTGGAATCTATACATCAAATTGAGAATAACTGACATTTTGGTCACGCTGAGTCTTCCTGTCCATAGACATGGAATATCGTCATGTGTTTAGTTCTTTTTTGGTTTCTTTCCCAGAGTTTATAGTTTTCCTCATATAGATCTTGTACCTTTTTTTTAAACATTTATACCTATTTCATTTTGAGGGGGTGCTAACATAATTGGTATTGTGTTTTTAATTTCAAATTCCATTTATTTGTTGCTGGTATACAGGAAAGTGATTGATTTTTGTGCATTGACCTTGTATCCTGCAATCTTCCTATAATTACTTATTAAATCCAGGAGAGTATTTTTGTTGATTCTTTAAGATTTTCTATATAGACAATCATGTCATCTGCAAACAAAGATAGTTTTATTTTTTTCTTCCCAATCTCTATACTTTTTTTTTTCTTATCTTATTAGCTAGGACTTCCTTTGCAGTGTTGAAAAGGAGTAGTGAGTGAGAACATCCTTGTTTTGTACCTAATCTTAATGAGAAAGCTTCTAGTTTCTAATCATTAACTATGATATTAACTGTAGAGTTTTTGTATATATGAGCTTTATCCAGTTGAGGAAATTTTCCTCTATTGCTAGTCTGCTGAGGGTTGTCATGGTGTGTAGGTGTAGCATTTTGTCATATGCCTCTTTCTGCATCGATTGATATGATCAAGTAGATATTTTTACTTTAGTCTGTTAATGTGATGGATTGCATGAATTGATTTTTGAATGTTGAATCAACCTTGCATATCTAAGATAATCACACTTTGTCATGGTATATAAGCTCTTTTATACATTGGTGGATTTAATTTGTTGATAGAGTAAGATTTTTCCATTGATGTTCATGAGCGCTGTATATTTTCTTAGCAGTCTTTTTTTTTTTTAACCATGTCAGTATATTATGCTGGAAATAAATAAAAAAATTAAAAAAAAAAAAAATGAAAAGATTTTTTCTTTTTTTTTTTTTAAAGACTTTATTTGAGAGAGAGAGAGAGAGAGAGAGAGAGAGCACGAGCAGGGGGAATGTCAGAAATTTCCTAAAAAGTTACTTTTTATTCTGCCATTTTATATAAGGGTCAGTCTTTGCATACATATAAGAGGACAACAGAATTGCCACCTGAAAAGTTATAATTTTCTCTCTAAATATTGAAGTTATGTGAGCTAAATTGAAGTTGCTGAAGACATAATGCATTCCCATCTGGAGGAATCCAGCACATGATGAATAAATTGCATGGAAAAGTCACTGGTGGAAGAGAGTCTCATTTTGCTCTCAGGATAGACACTGAACATTATTAATATATTTGGAATAATATTAGCTACCTGTGTCTTGGTTGGAATTATGGTCATAACTTAATTTCCATTGACAGAAGGTTTATTATTGAATATAAAATAGAAATTTAAGGAGCTTATTATAATGGTCTGGATTTATATGAAATACATGCTGGATTTTATTTTACTATTTTTACTATTTTCTATACCACTTTTAAAAGATTCTCATTGGTGATAGTTCTTTCTTTTTGTTAGTTGGAAACCTTCAGAAAGGAAAAATCTTGGTAAAGAAACTGGAGACAGAAGTAGATCTTGGAATATACCAAGAGTCTGATATTGATTGCCCATTTTTTATGCTAATAAGAAAACATTACTTCCTTTTCTCTGGGGGAATTTCTTAACTGTTTTATTCTAAAAGCAACTGTTGCTTTTTTATACCATAGTCCTGGATTTGCTGTATATTAAGCATGGTGTGTCTGTACTAGCTCCACGGTATTGACTATCATTTAAACTTCAGAATTCAATTTATTAAATATCACCTCTATTTTTATTTCTGTCAACTGAGAGAGTAGACCTGAAGCCAAGAGAGAAAAAAACAAATATTTGAGGTTGTGACTGTTATAAGTGTGTGACAGATAGAAATGAAAATATCCACCTCTAGATAAAGTGAGTGTTCTTTCCAGATTTTTGTGTGCCAGAGAAATGAGATAATGATTTCCCTGAGGTGTTGCTCAGAGGTACTAAAATAACTAGGTTAAATGCCAAATTACATATTCATTGAGCCTACTACAATTTTTGCAAATGGGGGTTAAAGACTGAAGTGGGTTTTTTTTGTTTGTTTGTTTGTTTACTTGTTTTGGTTTTTTTGGTAGGCAGTGCATTGGTAACATCTGTCACAGCAGTCACGATGTCGAATTTCAAGAAAATCTAGTAGAAATTCAGAAACACTGTACACTGAATAAATAATTAGGAAAAGATTAAAAAATTAGAGATCGCTATAGGGGAAACAAGCACTGAAAAGATTATCAGAGGGAATACAAGAGGATGAAAATAATTAGAAAACAGAGTTAATAAGAAATATCTTCCTGTTCTCTCCCCTGGCTTTATTCAGTGGGTGAAAATTCTGGAATGTTCAGTAGCATCTCTTAGCTCAATGTCATACCAAGATTTTTCCATTTTTCCAAAATGAAATGTACTTCCTCTGCTTTCTTAGGATGACAGGCACATGATGAAGGATGGGAGAGGAATTCAGGGACCCCATGAGCTTGTTTTTGCTTGATGCACAGTAGATTAGATGCCTGAGGTGTCAGCAAGTATCGGAGCTTTTTGTTTCCAGAAGGCTGGAAACTTTACCTAGCTCCTCTCCTCTGAACACACAAGAAGTAATTGGATGATTATCACTGAGTCAGTAAGGTTTTTGGTATCACATAACCTCAGTGAAACAAATGCGATTGCTTGGGTCTCTATGTACTTGTGCAGATGGAAACTTTCTGTAACCAGGAGGTATCTGAGCTCTCTGCGTGCTCCCCTGGAGCCTTCTGACCTTCTCTGTGAAAAGCCTTCTCTGTGAGCTCCAGGGGGTGGATGCCCTGCGAATGGCAGTTACAGAATCACAGTTTCTCTTTCAGTCAGGTTGCCTCGGTGCAGAGAGCTAGGACTGGATTTCTTCTTGGCACGAACAAGCAAAGAAAACTCTCCACAGGTTTTTTTTTTTTTTTTTTTTTTTAAGGAGAACATTATGAAAAAAAAAAACCCACAAAATTAAGGGCTCTGAAATTGGAGACTAGGTATATTTTCTGAAGTAATTGATAGGGAGTGTTGGGGTCATTTCTTAGATCTGATCTTAGTAAGTAATAGAGGCCTTCTGTATTGATGTTACATTTTAAGGCATCTTGACAGATTGTGGGGGGAAAATCACTAGACGGGGGGGTGGGGGGGCAGGCCTGTTAATTGGAATCCAGGCTGCGTTAGTTACTCTCTTGGTTGTTCTGAGGTCTGATATGAATCCCATGACCCCTTCCTCTTCAGGGAAGGTCCTCTGTAACCTGTGAATCCCTGGCCCAGTTCCTGGAATTAAGAGGATACCTTTTTTCTCCCAAATAAATAGATGGCCTCATTTAAATATCTGGCTTTGTAACTCAAAGCCTATCTTAACTACAAATTGCTGTTACATTTGTGTTTTCTTTTTTTTTTTTTTTTTAAGATTTTATTTATTAATTTGACAGAGAGAAATCACAAGTAGACGGAGAGGCAGCCAGAGAGAGAGAGAGAGGGAAGCTCAGCAGAGAGCCTGACGCGGGACTCGATCCCAGGACTCTGAGATCATGACCCGAGCCGAAGGCAGCGGCTTAACCCACTGAGCCACCCAGGCGCCCCACATTTGTGTTTTCTAATGATGATCTCAGGTGAATATTGTAAAAAAGCAGTTCTGTAACAAAAAGCAGTTCTGTAAAACCCAAGAGAAAGGCGACTTGTAGGTACTACTGTAAAGGGTGGATGCTGGCCTCTCAAGGATGTGGGTCCTCGTCTGCTCTTTTTGGTGCTTCTTGCTCCTCACCTCTTTGGTGTGGAGGCTGAAACTCAAACTGACCTCCATGCTTCCTTGCCCAGTGTCACCATGACCCTCTTCCTTAGCTGTCTTGGACTTGTGCTCATTTTAGGGGGATTTTAGCAGACTGAACACAGAAGACTCAGTGTCTCTTACCGGTAGAACGGTCAGTGAATCCCCATCATTGTCTCCCAAAGAGCTTTTTAGACTGCTGAACTTGGAATGGACTGAGGAGGTTGTTCAATATCCCACAGTTTTGTAGATACAGAAACTGGCAGAAGTGTAACCCAGGTCTCCTGATAGTGTGGCCTGGGTTGCTTCTCCTACATTTTTTCTTGTTTCTTCATTTGCTCGGTGGTCATGATATTACCTAAAAGGAAGAAGTTATACGGAGTTGGCGTTGAGTCTCCACATCTGGAAATGGGCCGTTAGTATTTGAAAGGCGTATCCATGGGTACATGGGTGGCTCAGTTGGTTAAGCATCTGCCTTTGGCTTAGGTCATAATCCTGGAGTCCTGAGATCAAGTCTCCAGTCAGTCTTCCAGTGCAGTAGGGAGTCTGCTTCTCCCTCTGCCCTTCACCCAGCTCTCTCTTTCTCTCAAATAAATAAATAAAATCTTTAAAAAAAATGAAAGCCATATCCACTCTGCTTTGTCCATGTGTTTACTGTTACTGAACTATAATCTTGTCTCATAGCTACTCTTGTAGGATTCTGTTGTCAGCCTTAAATATATTTGACTGGGTACCTTGTAGAAGATCCTGGAAGAATGAAAAAATGAATATTGTATACTCTAATAGAATCTTGGATAGGAAGATGTGGAGACCTGGACTCAGTTCCAGGTATTGCAGCTCACTGATGGATTTGCTTAAACTCTCTGGATTTCTGTTGTCTTGTCTAAAACAGGGTGCCTTCTGACCCTGAGAGTGCCTGGGTGGCCTAGTCGGTTAAGCATCTGACTCCTGGTTTTGGCTCAGGTCATGATCTCTGGGTCTTGGGTTGGAGCCTTGTGCCAGACTTTGTGCTCAGTGGGGAGTGTCTTCCACCCTCTCTCTTGCCCCTCCCCAAATAAATCAATCTTAAAAAGATAATAAAAAAGGTGCCTTCTGACTCTGAATTTCTGGCTCATAAAACAATTCAAGTCATATTGACATAGTTATTACTCTTAACATCAGCTTTTGAGGTAGAGAGCTTTCCAGATCTGCTCTGAGTTCTGAATTATGTAAATACATGAACTTCTCTATATCCAGTAGCTCCTAAAAAGTAAAATGCAGCTGGTGACATTTTTGAATTTTGTTTAAACCAGCCCATTTTTGGTCTATACAGAAATGGAATTAGTGGGGCGCCTGGGTGGCTCAGTGGGTTAAGCCTCTGCCTTCGCCTCAGGTCATGATCTCAGGGTCCTGGGATCAAGCCCCGCATTGGGCTCTCTGCTTCCCCTTCTCTCTCTGCCTGCCTCTCTGCCTACTTATGATCTCTCTCTGTGTGTCAAATAAATAAAATAAAATCTTTTAAAAAGAGAGAGAGAAATGGAATTAGATTGAAAGACAACCTCATCTGTGTGCTCTATATCCCTTTACCTTTTATGAGAAACCAAGGTCTTGTGGTCATTAACCCTTAAGTTAGAACACTGGACAGTATTTATGGGGTAATGTGGGGAAAGCATTGTGGTTATTGAAGAACCTTTATGGTTTATAGTTCTAGGAGAATAAAAAAAGAAAAAAAAAACTTAAGTTACCATTCATGAGTGAGAAAGAGGGAGCAAAACAAAGAGAGACCTGGAGAGTCTTGATGAATGGGTGAGAACTAGGAAAAACTCCTTGGGAAATTTTTTTATAATTAAAAAAAAACTCTGTGAATATATTTGTATTGGAATAGTTGTGAATCCTGGAACTAGAAAAACTAAAGAAATAGGACATAGTATCAAGAAGTAAAATTTCATCAAAGTTGATATATAATATATAACTGAGAGAGAAGAAAATGAAAGGTTAAACTAGATGAATAAAATTAAAGTTGGCAGGTTATTTAATAGACTCCTTGGCTTTGTTTCCACATACATAGAGGACTTAGACTAAATAGTACTTTGAGTTCCTGTTTTGTGTAGGTCATAATTTTAGTGAAAGATGTTTCTGACCTTGAAGGGAAGCTAGATGTTTCATCATTTTTTCCTTTTAGTTTTTAGTTTTTGTTCGTTTCCTAAAGGTATAGTATATGCATATTGTTAAAGAAAGAAAGAAAGAGAAAATACAGAAGGGCATGGAAGAAAAAAGCGAAAATTCACTGAAGTATTTCCATATAAATAACTATGATTGATTCACTGTCAGTCATTTGGTGAAGATACTATTAAACTTCTGTGCAACCAGCACAAACTATTTCATAACATTCAAGGTGAAGAAAGCAAGCGGTCCCATTTCTCCAAACTAAATAAAAACCAACTGAAATACATACTTTCCAGACTGAAAGAAATTTCAGTATCACCCTCCAAGGATATCCTCCTGTCTCCCTTACTCCACAGTCCCCAGTCCAAAGAGGAAATTCACTGAGATCAGCTCTCAGTCAAGGAAGAGCTTGGTATCCATACATTTCCTGTTGCTGTTCCTGCCCCATGGCATCCTGCCATATTGAACACTAGCCCCACTTGGCTGCCCAGCAGTGCTTGCCTGTGTTACTGTGAAGCCTCATGACCGTAAGCTCCCAGCAAAGACCATGGGACCCTTTGAATAAGGGCACCCCTGCTGGGTCAGTGCTTCATCTGTTTTATGAGTTACATAGAATTTCGTTGATGACATGTGCCATCATTTATTTAGTTGTTCATTTAATGGTAAGCATTTAGGTCATTTTCGATATTTGTTACAATTATTTCATGATGAATACTCTATTCTGTTGGTTTTTTAGACTTCATACCCAGGTGTTGCTGGGTCACAATGTGTACCTGTTCAATTTCCACGCATCTTGCATTCCAGAATAGATGCACCAGTTTGTTCTCCAGTGAGAGTACAGGAAAGTGTCCTGCGTCACGCTTGCTGGTGATCTCTGTGAAAGAAGAAAATCATTCTGGCTACCACAGTCTCTGAAGAGGAACATATGGCAACACACCAAGGAAAAATTATCTTTAAAGAACTCAAGTTCCTCTGTGTGTACAGGATCCATCTGCTAGGGATTTATTGTTTTTTCTTTAAAAAAAAAAAAACCAAATTTGTTTTGAATTGGTCATGTCAGCCCATTTGGATTCAGAGGATTATCTATTTTCCTCACGTTCTCACTGTATTTGAAGAAAAGGCTGGATCTCTCTCAGCCTCTTGAGCATTTTGACCCTTTTATTGTTTTTCTATATACATATGATTTACCAGTTGAATACATTTAAATTTAGAAACTCCAAGTTAAAATTTCCTAGAGCTGTGTCCTAAAACCTAACTGTAAGCTGAAAACTCAACAGACCCCTGAAGGAGTTGACGCTCTCTCTCGGCCCCCTTTTTCTGTGGTTTCCTGATGGTCGGGTTAGGTTAGGTTAGCCAGTATTGATATCTGAGTCTGTTTTTGTGGAGGTAACCAATTATTGTCTACCCTTTGTTCTTCAGCCAGATTTACTTGCCTTTCCAAAAATTTTTGTGTTTTCCATTTATTTTATTCTTCTCTTTTGGAATATTTCCTATATTCTATGCTTGTGATTAATCTGAAGGATCTCCTAAATATTACAAAGGCCCATGTTAAAATCTTGTCAACAACAAGGCCATATGGTTTCCTAGATGTTCTGCAGGCTAAAGAGAACACTTACTCTGATATTTTGAATCAAGCTCTAAGGACTTAAACATGTGGTATAAAGATGCTACACACATGGTTTTTAATATTAGAACTACATCAAGCAGAGTGGCAGATGAACTCATCTCAAAGGCCTGCCCTAAAAAGGTGGATGGAGCTTTTGGTTGTGTCTCATTATGCTAATGTAGAGTGTGCTTGACCTTGAACAGGTCATTTCAGATTGGACCTTCTTGCCTTGTGGGTAAAATGAGGTGTAACCTTCCATCATTCCATAACCTCTCACTTTGAAGGGGGCTTACGGAAGCAGAGTGAAAGACAGTGAAAATGGGGTCACCAATCCAGAAGGGGATACTCCCTCAGGGGTCTGAATGAACACAGTCTCTACACTGAAGTCTGCATAGAATCTTCCCAGAGGAATAAGACAGATTAGAAAATTTGAAAAAAAAAATCTTGCTACAAAATATCTAGAAATGCTGGGTAAAATATAACAGCTGGGTAAAATAAAACAGTGTTTTAGTGAATAGGCAAATAGCTAACCAGACAGTAAAGGAAATATCAGGGACCCCAAATGAAGAGGGAGCAAAAGACCTCAGCAGTCCAGGGAGAAGTGGGAGAAGTGGGGGTGGGGGGATGGTAGGAAGTGGAAGTGAAAACAGGGCTTGACTTTTATCTGCTCTTTGAGAGGAGAAGTTGGAAGTGAGTCACCGTTTCCTAAATACAGAACTCAAATAATAACCGTTAAAATTACACGCATGCATGTCCTGACAATGCGAAGGAAACTAGCCAAATTGTTAAACACACACACACACACACACACACCCCAAAAAACAAAAGTAAAAGCTTAAAAGCAAAATATCACCTACAATGTGAGAGAATTAAGACCAAACCCATGTAAGTGGCTTATAATAAATTTATTCTTTTATAGTTCTGGAGGGTGGAAGTCCAAAATTGAGGTATTGGAAGGGCCATGCTCTTTTGAAGGCTCTAGGGGGATCTTTACACTTCTCCTAACTTCCTGTGTTGCTGCCAGTCCATGGTGTGTCTCATTTTATTGACACTTCATTCTCTACCTCTATCATCATGTGGAATTTTTCCTGTGGTCTGTCTCTGTGTCTTTTCTTCTTAAAAGAATACCAGTCATATTAGTTTATCCTCATCTAGGATGACTTCATCTTAACCTGATTACATTTGCAATAGTATACCAAGTAGAGGCAGAGCAGAACAGACAAACAACAACAATAAAAAAACCCCAAACCCAAAAACAAACAAAATAGAGAGATTTGAATCTACTATCAGACAAAATTAAATTGAGGGTAAAAATCAATAAATGAAACAAATAATGACTGGGATTTTGTTTTGTTTTGTTTTGTTTTTGTTTCTTAAGAATAATACCCAGTAAATGTATAAGGAATGATAGAAAAAAAAATCAGATTTTTAGCCTCCAATGAGAAAAAAATTGGTTCTGAGAATGGCTGCTAAAGGATGCTAAAGCAAGGGGCACCTGAGTGGCTCAGCCAGTCAAGCATTTGCCTTCTGCTCAGGTCACGATCCCGGGGTCCTGGGATCCAGTCCCACATTGAGCCCCTCATCAGGCTCCCTGTTCAAAGGGAGCCTGCTGCTCTCTCTTCCCTTGCCATTCCCTCTGCATGTGTGCTCTCTCTCTGTCAAATAAATAAAATCTTTAAAAAAAGGGATGCTAAAGCCATTAGTACATTTTCAAGTGCCAGGGTGTTAGGCCACACAATTCTTGTTAATTGAAAAGGTAGAAATGTATCTCTACAGTGGAGGCCACCACCTTAGCCAAACTAACCATCAGCAATAGTGTGACAACCTGACCTCGTATGCCTCCTGATGTGATGTAATACGAGGCCCGCATAACCGCCTCGGAAGCAGTCTTCAGAAAAAAACAGTTAACCTAGATCTACTTAAGCCTTTGTGTCTAACTTTGAGGTTTCAGCAATATAGAGGCATGAGTCGAATAGCATTACCAAGAAACAGATGAATTTGAAGTGTGGAACATTCTCAAACAATTGGCCTGGTCTATTAAAAAAAAATCAGTATCATGGAGATAGGCTGGGGAAACATTTCAGAACTAGAAGACTACTTAGATTAACAACAAAATATCATGCTTTCACCTTGATTGGATCCTGGAATGATGAGTTTAAAAGATGTTTTAAGGACAATTAAGCAGATCACTTTGGGATAAAATATTAGATGATATCAGGAAATTGGGTTTTTTTGTAATTTGCTTTCACAAAGTTAAGTAAAAATATATGTGTGAGAGATCGTGTGTGTGTGTGTGTGTGTGTCTGTGTGGCACATAGGGAAATTGTTAATTTAAATATCAAGATGATAAGTATATGGATAATCTATATATTTCAAGTTTTCAACAAAATGTTGGGAGGTAGAGTAGGAAATCAAGTTAGGCTTATTCCAGATCAACAATGATGGCTTAGTATCTGGAAAGTTGCCAATACATTTAAATATATCAGGTCTAAGAGGTGTATACTATTATCTCCATAAGTGCTAAAGGCAATTGACATAATTCTGTATTCACTGATTACAGTAATTCTTAATAGGAATAGAGTAACATGTTCTTAATCTGCCTCAGCACCACAAATTAGCATCATTGCCAAAACATTAAAATATTCCCATTACAGTCCAGAACAAGACTATCACTTAACTTTATTCTGGAGATACTTCATCACCAATACAGTTCAATAAGGAAAAAGGGTAATCTGTCATTTTGGAAGAGACAGTAAAATCATGATTCTTAACAGACATGATGATACCTAGAAAATTTATGCAGTCAGTTTGAAAAACATGACAAACAATTAGCACATTCATTTGAACATATAGAAATAGCTTCCATAAATTTAATTTACATTGATACAAACAAGTATCGGTTAGAAGATACAATAGAAAAAACCACCTTATTTGCAGTAGATTAAAAAAAAAAAAGAACAAAATGCCTAGGAATAATATTTCTTATTTAAAAAAAAAAACAAACAAACCTGTAAAATTCTTTCCAGAAGATGAAAAGAACTTTCATATTCTTTCTTGGATGAGAAGACTAAACCTCATAAAGGTATCAGTTTTTACCTAAATTAAGCTATAAATGCAGTATAATAATTAGAAAAAATACTGTTTTTTAACAAAATAAGGCTTTCACAGATTATATGGAGGTATAACCAAGTATACCAGGGAATATATAAAGAAGAATCATAAGGAAGAACTAGGCCTGACAGAGATTAAACACATTAAAAAAATCTTCAGTATTTAAAACAGTGTTACTGATTCATGAAGATACAGATCAATAGATAAGAATAATGAATCCAGAGACCTAATACATGTAGAAATTTAATATGAGATACAGGTGGCATTTCAAAACAGTGAAAACAAGATATATAATTCAATAATTGATGTTGGGACAAATGGGTAGCCCCATTAGAAAAAGTTTGGACCCATAGAGCGTATCTTACACCATGATAAATTCCAGTTAGAGTAAAGACTTAAATACTAATAAATGAAATCATAAAAACACTAGAGGAAGTCATGGAAGGATTTAAAAAATAGTCTGACTTTGATGAAAGCTCTTCTAATTATGACTCCAAACCCAGAATGTATAGAAGAATCAACATATGTACCTATATAAAAAGAAATCATGGTACATGGCAATTAAAAAAAAAAACACTGTAAGCAGAGTCATGGAAAAACTTAAAAGAGATAGAAAAGTAAAGAAAAAAATCCCCAGTAAATCCTCATTTGCCCATCCTCTGATTTCAAGCATTATTAACTCATGACTAATCTTACTTATTTTGAAGATAATTTTGCTATCATACCGTCTTACCCCCAAAAATCTGTGTGTGTGTAAAAAACCATTAAGAAAAACACATTAAAATAACATTATCACAACTAAAAAATTAATTCTTTAATATCCATAATCATGTTTAAAACATAGGAAAATGAATCTTCTGGTAAACTAGTGACATAAATATAAATATATATGCACATACATACATACATACATACATATTTGTATATGGCACATTCTATGAATTTAGAAATATTAAGAAAAAATAAATTTAAAAAAGGAATGTGCAGCAGAAATTCCTATTAAACTAAATTTAGACATGCAGTGTCCCAAATGCTCTGAATCTGTTAATGCCTTGCAGTCAGCTGGTTATGTCACTTGATTATCCTTTTGTTAATCCTGGATCTTGCTCTGACCTGAATGAAGCCAGTGGCTTTATCCTGCCCTTAGAAATTGCTTAGGACTATGACAGATGACAACCTAGCAGTCTCTGATAAATTCTGCAAGGTGTATATACCTCAGACATTAGCAGGAGCCTCCTACTCTTGAAAGAAGACTCAACACAGTTGAAATATAGAGATAGCCTGAATGCCTCCAAAATTTCCAGTCTGTCACCAAATTAAATATGGTAGTGCGGTATTTTAAGGATTTTGTGGCTCAGGAGAAAAGAGCAATAAAAATATTTTTTAACAATTAGACTATGTGAACCTCTTCATGAAGATTTTTAAAATGCTTTCAAGACAAGATGATTGTGAAATTGATAAAGGTCATATTTTAATAGCATAAATTGTCTTTTTAAATGAGGGTGGTTATTTAGAATAATGTGACTATTTCATCCAGTTGTTTTACTAAGAGTAACTAATGAGTTTTTTGAGACCTAGAGCTGAAGACTGATCAAAATAATAGATGACAGATTTTAAGTAATACTTAGAATTGTATTATTTAGGACTATACCCCCTTTTATTCTAGAGTAGCCAAGCAACTTGCTCAGTGATGCTCTGGAGGGCCTGGACCCCAGGTCTCTAGATCCCCAGACCTGTGGCCTTTCTGCAGGATCATACCTCTTTTTACACCATTAGATCAGTTATCTTCTTACCGTGAGAATGTGTGTTGAAGTTTTTAGTAGGGCATCCTAGGCCTGGGTATATTTTTATGCTCTTTTTATTTTTATGCTCTTTTAATTTAAAACCTTCCTCCACATTGCGTATGATTCTAGCACCTTTTCAGGAACTTTCCTGTCCTCCAAGTTTCACGAGCCTCTCAGTTCTGCCAAATTCAGCAGGAACAACTGCTATTTCTAAAGAAATGCTTAGTTCACTTTATTTTCCTTTTATCTTTCCTTAGCCTGGTACACTTTCATGGTCATTTATCTCTGTCATAAAATGATTGCAGGGCATTTAATCTCTCCTGTGTTATATTACATAGGACATGCTGTTTATGTCTTCATTCTGGTTTGTTTCATGGGTAATGGAAAGTTTTGTTTACGAAAGAAGATTTTCATCTTTTTATTTTCCTCCCAGCTTCAGACATCTCATAGATGGACAGCTCACGTTCCTTGGATCTTACTCATTAGTCTCTCTCTTCCTGCTATCTAATACTAGTCTCACACCATTAAGATGACAAGAAAAAAAAATAGGATCCTGCTTCCCATATTAGAGGGCCTTAATTAAGAGCTAGAGAAGACTAAAGAAAGCTGCTGAAGGGTTTTGCCTTAACAAAATGGTAAGTGCTGAAAGGAAATGAAAGCAGTGTGCTTTGTTAAGAGAATTGCAGTATCTCAGGGTAAAAAGGAATCTTTAGGCAATGTCTGCGTCTCACCACTTACATACAAAGTCCCTACACTGCTAACCAGTGGTCACCTAACTGCTGCTTGGTCCTCCAGAAGACCAGAAATCTGTCAGAGCAGCCTCGAGTGAGAGAATAAACTTGGGCTTTTGAATCCGGTAGATCTCTGGATCCTGACTGCAACATATGTGTTCTATGACCTTGGGCAAGACCCTTAACTCTCTGCTCCTCAATTTCCTTATTGTAATTTCATTAGACTGTTGTGAGAATTAAATTAAATAGTACTGCTGTTCTCAGCTAGTCTGTCACAGCATCCAGGACTGTGAAGCTGAGTTGAAATAGATCTGGATCTCATCTCTTGGTTTTGAGCCTGCCTTTTGGGGCTATGAAGAACGTGCTGGTAATCTTAGTAGGTACCCTCTAGGGGCATTCAATCTCAGATCTCAACTCTTT
This sequence comes from Mustela erminea, assembly GCF_009829155.1. Lineage (NCBI taxonomy): Eukaryota > Metazoa > Chordata > Mammalia > Carnivora > Mustelidae > Mustela > Mustela erminea. Next base: position 50,842,767 of record NC_045625.1, on the reverse strand, counting down.
CTTTGGAGTTGTTTCTTGTCCTTCATGTATTTGAAAGCTGTGTCATCAGAGGACAGTTGCAGATGCAAGCTGGCTGCACCTTACAGCATTCTCTGTGATCACTTGCACCTTCTGCATTTTGCTGAGTTTGTGCTGAGCACTCTCATTTAGTGACCTTGGTGTATTTAGGAACGGAAGCTCAAATTAAATTTTAAATGTTTCATTTCAGTCACCAATGATGTGGGCAGTTCTTCACTTTCTGGAGACATCTATACATATGTTTCAGCAAAAAAGAAGAGACTTGTACTGGCACCAGACATTTATTTTACAGCTGTTAGTGTTTACCTGTAAGTCCCTGCCTCTAAGATAGAAAGGGCAGCCCATATAGTGGTCTGTTCCATTTACTGCTGAAGGCACAATGTTGTCCGTTCAACATAAATAATTAAGCAACTTCAGAGGGATATACTATCTCACATACCCTCATCACATGCATTCCCCCCCAGATGCAAGGTGAGACCTGGAGACCTCATTTTCATGGCTGTCCTCTTGGAAGCTTGTAGATATTATATATGATGTTCCCATTATATTAGAGTATACACAGAATTCAGCATCTCTGGGCATGTCCATTAGGAATTCCCTGTGATTCTGTGCTGCCTTGAGGACATCTAAGATGGGCAGGGAATGCTGTGTACCTAGATTCAGGACTGGTCTTTTCTTCCCTGCAGTCATCTTTGCTCTCCTCCCTTGAGATGCCACTTCTTGACATTCTTATCACATGTCTACTCCTTTCTTCTTTTGACTGTTTTTTTCTCATTTTTCTACAATTTCACGTGTAGTTGAGTTTGGCTTTTATAGTCAGTGGTGCTGAATTTTGCTTCAGTTTAACAGATTGTCACATTTCATATGTTTTGAGTTTGACTCTTCTTGGCCCTCTTTTATGTCAGATGTTTCTTCCTGGAAAAGCTCTACCTTGAATAATTTTTTTTTTTTTAAGAATGCTAGAAGATAACATTTCCAGTTTGAGATATTCTAATATTCTAACTGGGCTAATACTTTAACCTGGGCTTTTAAACATGTAAAATTTGTAGATGGGACCCTCAGATCTTGGCTTTCTTAGAAATTAATCAAGTCTATAGGTAATAATATATATGATTATGTTATATGATACTCCTAGATTAAATGAGCACACAGTCTGGTGTTCCCATTGGCTTTCAAAGACTGCTTTTCTTATCCTCATGTAGCTCAGATAAAAAATGCCCTTTATTGTGCTACAAACCTGCTGTGTCAAAGAGGTCCACTTCTGAGATCAGTTTAGAGATATTATTTAAAAGGCTGTTTGCATGGCCCCATTTAAGAAATTAGGCTATGCAAATCCAACCTGATTACAAGATTCAGGCTTAAGGAAATTTTGAAGTGCCTTTGAGGTTCTTTGTTACCATAAATCTTAGATTTTAGTGGACAAAAAAAACCCTGAATTTCAGGCTTCTAAATTTTTATGTGAGAAGATTCCAGCACCGCTGTATTATCTTTAATTCTGAGTCCTAAGGCTGTAAATGTTCTTCATGTTCAGAAATTGATTCTGTAGCCTTGGTGTATTTCTGTGTATCAGTTTCCTGCTGCCACGATTCTTACACCTAACAAAACATCTTATTTATTTCTAGTGTAGGCAAAGTGTTTAGCCCAGAGGTTTTGCTAATCAGTGGTGATCTCGATCGGGCAAGTTGAAATGTTTTCCAGAGCTTACTCATTGAGGGCCCACGAAGAAACTTGTTTTGTGTATTTGCATCTTACTTGCGAAAGAGGTCACTCCTTTATCTTATCTGGCATGGACCAAAGCCATCACCTCTTTGAGTACCAGCTCATGAACAGAAAGCCCAGTGATATGGTCTATAATCGTTTTGTTTTGTTTTGTTTTTCTTCCCTTTTTTTTCCTGCAGCAGTGCGGACTGGAAAACTAGAAACATTTTGGAAAATCTGACATTTTTCTTTACCAGAAATTTGACAGTTAAAAAATCAGCTATCCTCGAACATGCACAGTTAGAACAGTTATTAATTTTAGTGTGAATTGCTGTTTTCAGAACAGCCATTATCTATATCCTTCTTCGGGTGTAGCTGCGTGGTGATCTCTAATATCGTACTAGACAAGGAAGCCATTTCTGATCTGTGTATGAGTGTAAAACAGAAGCTTATTAAAAATTTAACCAAGAAGTCATACTAGATTCCTAGTCCCAGATGCAAGAGCACATTTCATGTGTGATTTGTTCGTAAAATCGGAGGCCTGATCTGTGTACCCTGTGATCTGTGTACCCTGATCTGTGTACCTGTACTCAGCAGAGAGAGGTGCCCCAGATAGTACCCTTTTTCTAGTACCATATTTGCCATGCAAGTGGGCTTTGTATCCTTGGCCTCTTTTCCTTCCCTCTGCTTGGAGGGGGAGGGGAGGGCAAGCTGCATGTGGGAGTGCATCCTAAGGAGTTTAAGACTGAAAAAGGAGATTAACATATGAATGACCACATACTACATGTGAAAAAAAGTTTTGTCATTACGTATATGTATGTGCATATGCATTTAACCTGTGTGTGTAATGCACACGTTTCACCTATATTCTATCTCCACTGTTATTTTGCTCACTTAACAGTATAGCAATATTTTTATTCTTTAGACAGCTAAGCTGACATTTATTCATTTAACAAATATGTATCAAGTGTCTACTACATTCTGTGCACTATGGTGCTGTATTGGGGATGCGAAGAGGACTAAAACTGTGAATCTTGTTATTAAGTGGTTTGCAGTCTAATGAGGGAGATAGAAATGTAAACCATTAAGAATAGAGAGAGGGGCATTTTTGGGGGGAGTGGAGTTGTCCGGGAAGGATGTGCTGTGTTGAGGAATCTGAATTTAACCTCAAGTCAGTGAAGGAACTGTTCAGAAATTTTAGGCCTGGGAGAGACATGAGTCAGATTTACCTTCTAGGCAGTTCAGTCTGTGGACTGCAATACAGAAATGAGAGGGTAAGGCTATTTACCAAAATATTAAGCATGAATTACCATGTGATGTAGCATTTCCATTTCTGGGTATATACCTAAAAGAACTGAAAGCAAGAACTTGAACAGATACTTGTAGACCCATGTTCACAGCAGTATAATCACAATAGCCAAAACTGTGGGAACCACCCAAACGCCTATGCACAGATGAATAGAGAAACAAAATGTGATAAACATAGAATATTTTTCAGTCTTAAAAAGGAAGGCAGTAGTGACACATGCTATAGCATGGATGAGCCTTGAGGACATTATGCTAAGTGGAATAAGCCAGTCATCATTTGAGAAGTGTATTAATTATACCTACTTTGTAGAACAACAGGGTAATCCTAAGTAATAACTGCGTTAATTTATGTAAAGTGCTTCAGAGGATGCCTGATGCACAGTAACTGCTCAGTAAACATTAGCTGCTGCTCCTACTGCTAGTGTTTCTTTATTTGAAGTAACAACTTGTGAATTTGGCCCATTCACCTTGCTACCTTGTCTTCAAAGAAATGTCTTATTTTTAACAGCTTTATTGAGGTATTGATGATATAAAGTAGCTGTACGTATTTAAAGTATACAGTTTGATAAGTTTCTACTTATATATATCCATTGACCACCATTAAAATCTAGAAAGTATACATATCCATTATACCCCCAAAAGCTTTCTTAAGCCCCTTGGTAATCTCTCCCTCCCACTCCTGACTCTGCCTCCCTAGGTCACCACTAATATTCTTTCTCTTACCGTAAATTAGTTTGCATTTTCTAGAGTTTTACATAAATGGAATCATATGGTCATATCTAAAAAATCTTTGCCATATAATCTTTGCCAAGGTTACAAAGATTTTGTCCTATGTGCTTTCAGAGTTTTAGGTGATAGAGTTAGCTCTGTGATCAGGTTAATTTTTGTGTACAGTAGAATGCACAGAATGAAGTTTTTAGTGTGTTTTTGTATATGGATATTCAATTGCTCTTGCATTATTGGTTGTAAACTGTTCTTTCATCACTGAATTGTCTCTTCACCTCTGTAAAAAAAAGTTTTCTATATATCTGGATTTATTTCAGGACTCTTATTCTGTTACACTGATCTCTTTGTCTATCTTGATGCAAATACCAAACTGTTGTGATTATTGTAGCTTTATAGTAAATCTTGAAATCAGATAATGTTAGCTTTCCAACTTTGTTCTTTATCTATGTCATTCTGATTGTTTATGTGCTTCATGTTTCTGCATGGATTTTAGAATCTGCCAGATTCTACACATACATAAAAAGACTGCTAAGATTTGATTGGAATTGCATTGAATCTATATATCAACTTGTGGAAAGAGAGATCCTAACAACATGGAGTTCTCTGACTCATAAACGAATATATTTATTTAGATCTTTAAAGTTTTTTCTTAGCAATGTTATAGTTTTCAGTGTACAGGCCTTGTACATCTTTTTGTCAGATTTGTCTCCAAATAGTTTACATTTTTGATGCTATTTTGTTTTATTTTTGAAGATTTCATTTATTTATTTGAGGAAGAGAGAGAGAGTGAGAGGTGGAGCACTGAGCAGGTAGTCTGACATGGGGCTTAATCCAGGACCCTGGTATCATGACCTGAACCAAAAGCAGACACTTAACTGACTGAGCCACGCAGATGCCCCTTTGATGCCATTTTATTTTATTAATTTAAATGCAATTAGCTAATGTAGAATATATAATAGTTTAAGAAATCATGTTCAGTAATATATCATTGTGTATAACACCCAGTACTAATCACATCACGTGACCTCCTTAATACCCATCACTAGTTACCTCATCCCCTACCCACCTCTCCTCCAGCAACCCTCAGTTTATTTCCTATAGTTAGGAGTCTCATGGTTTGTCTCCCTTTCTGATGACTTCCCATTCAGTTTTCCCTCCCTTCCCCTATGATCCTCTGTGCTGTTTCTTACAGTCCACATATGAGTGAAACCATATGATAACTGTCTTTCTCTGACTTATTTCATTCAGCATATCCCTTCAGTTCCATGCATATTGATATAAATGATAAGTATTTATCCTTTCTGATGGCTGAGTAATATTTCATTGTGTATATATACCACACCTTTGCTGCCATTTTTTAAAAATTTTTTATTTTTTTAATAAACATATATTTTTATCCCCAGGGGTACAGGTCTGTGAATCACCAGGTTTACATACTTCACAGCACTCACCAAAGCACACACCCTCCCCAATGTCCATAATCCCACCCCCTTCTCCCAACCCCCCTCCCCCCAGCAACCCTCAGTTTGTTTTGTGAGATTAAGAGTCACTTATGGTTTGTCTCCCTCCCAATTCCATCTTGTTTCATTTATTCTTCTCCTATCCCCTTAACCCCCCATGCTGCGTCACCACTTCCTCATATCAGGGAGATCATATGATAGTTGTCTTTCTCTGCTTGACTTATTTCGCTAAGCATGATACGCTCTAGTTCTATCCATGTTGTCGCAAATGGCAAGATTTCATTTCTTCTGATGGCTGCATAGTATTCCATTGTGTATATATACCACATCTTCTTGATCCATTCATCTGTTGATGGATATCTAGGTTCTTTCCATAGTTTGGCTATTGTGGACATTGCTGCTATAAACATTCGGGTGCACGTGCCCCTTTTAAATGGTATTTTTATTTCAGCTTCTGATTGTTCATTTCTAGTTTATAAAAACATTGATTTTTGTATATTGACCTTTTAACCTGCAGTAGGGTGCTAAACTCACTTATTAGTGCCAGTTTGTTTGTTTTGTTTTTATAAATAACATAGGATTTTCCATACAATCATGTCATCTATATTCTTTCTTCATAATTTGGATTCTTTTTATTTCCTTTTCTGGCTTTATTTTCTGATAATAAATATCTCATCAGCTAGTAACCTCTAGTACAGTGTTGAGTAGAAACGGTAAGCATCAACATCCTTGTGAACATTCTGTCTTTGCTTCTGATCATTGAGTGTGTGTGTGTGGAGGTGGGGTAGATGGGAAAGCATTCAGTTTTTTCACCATTAGTACAATATTACCTGTAAATGCCCTTTTTCATTTTGAAGGCATTCTTTATAGTCATATTTTCTTCAGAGTTTTTATGAGAAGTAGATACTGGATTTTGTCAAATGATTATTTGGCAACGAATGAGATGACCATATGGTTTCCCTTTTTTAGTTTCTTAATATAGTGATTGCTTTTTGGAATGTTGATCTAACCCTTTGTGCTTGGGATTAACTTCACTTATTATTCCTTTAAAATTTGTAGAATCTGTAGTCATGTTGACTCTCATTCCTAATATTAGTGATCTGTGTCATCTTTCTTTTTTTCCTGATAAGCCTGCCTAGAGTTTATCAGTTTTGTTGATCTTTTCAAAGAGTCAGCTTTTGGTTTTATTGACTTTTCGCTATTGTTTTTCTGTCCTTTATCTTGTTGATTTTTGCTTGGAACTTTACTATTTTCTTCCTTCTGCTTATTCAGGGTTTAATTTGCACTATTTGTAGTTTCTCAAGATGGAGTCCAAAATTATTATGGAGAATTTTTTTCTTTTTTAATGCAGTTGTTTAATACTATAAATTTTTCAGGGCACCTGGCTGGCTCAGTCATTAAGCATCTGCCTTCAGCTCAGGTCATGATTCCAGGGTCCTGGGATCGAGCCCCACATCGGGCTCTCTGCTTAGTGGGAAGGGGAAGCCTACTTCTATCTCTCTCCCACTCCCCTTGCTTGTGTTCCCTCTATTACTGTCTCTCTCTCTGTCAAATAAATAGGTAAAATCTATTAAAAAATACTATAATTTTTTTCTTAAATACCACTTCAGTGCCATCCTACAAATTTTGATATGTCATATGTCATTCAGTTCAAAATATTTTCTAATTTCTCTGGGATTTCTTTATTAACCAATTATTATTTGGAAGTGAAATATTTATTTATACATATTTGGGGATTTTCCAGAGATCTTTCTGCTATTGATTTCTAATTCCAATTTGACTGGAATATATACTTTGTATGACTTCAGTCATTTTAAGTGTACTGAGAGTTGTTGTATGGCCTACAGTATTGTTTGTCTTGCTAAGTATTACATATATACTTGAGAAGAATGTGTATTCTGTTGTTGTTGGGTGGAGTCTATAAAGGTTAACCAGGCCAGGTTGGTTATAGGGTAGTTAAAATCTACTATACACCTAGTGATGTTCTCTGTACCTATATTAATTACTGAGAAAGGGGTATTGTAATCTCCAACTTTAATTTTGGATTTACCAGTTTTTAATGTTTTTATATGTATTTTTGCTTCATTCATCTGAAGATCTAATATTGGGGCAAATATATTTAGGAATATTATATCCTCTTGATTAATTGATTCCTTTATTATTATTATGAAATAACCTTCTTTGTTCCTGGTAATATACTTTGCTCTGAAATCTGTGTTCTCTAATATCACAGATACTATTTGGTGTTACCATGGTGTGTCTTCTTGACTTAAGTTACCATGTGTATCTTTTTTTGTCCTTTCATTTTTAACTTATTAGTGTCCTTATGTTTAAAGTGTGTTTCTCATAAGCAAAGATTATTGTGCTTTATTCTTTTATCCCATCTGACCATCTCTGCCTTTTAATTAAAGGTATTTAAACCATTTACATTTAATGTGTTTGTTGATATCTTTAGGTTTAAATACATCAGCTTGTTACTTTCTGTTCATTCCATCTGTCCTTTCTTCTCTTTTTTTTTCCTACCTATTTTGGATTATTTTTATGGTTTGAATTTATCTCCCTTGTTTTATTGGCCATTTGTGTTTATTTTACTGGTTGCTTCAGGTGGTATACCATATCTATCTTTAACTTATGGTCTACCTTCAAGTGATATTTAGTACTTTATATCTATATATATGTATAGTATACAGGAATATTATGCAGTATACTTCCTTTCTTCCCATCTTGGACTTTATATTATTCTTATTATTATCATATATTTTACTTTTAGTTGTATTATAATCCACATAGCACATAGTTATTATTTTTGTTTAAACAATTATCTTTTAAATACATTTTAATAAGGACAAAAATCATATATTTAACCATGTAGCTTTTTTTTGTGGTCTTCATTTTTTGTGTAGATTCAAATTTGCTTCTGGTATCAGTTTGTTTTTCCCTGAATCTCCTTTAACAGTTCTTCTAGTGCGGTTCTTGTGGTAATAAATTATTTCAGTTTTCATATGTCTGAAAACATCTTTATGTTGTCTTTGCTTTGAAAGTTGTTTTCACTGGGTATAGAATTTTTGGTTTACAGTGTTTTTTTCTTTTAATACTTTAAAGATGCTGCTCCACATTCTTTTGTTTCTATTGTTTATGTTGTCATTCAGAAATTTTATCCCTTCAAGATTCTGTATGTCACATGACTTTTTTTTCCCCTTTTAAGATTTCTTGAGTACCCATTTTGAGCAATTTGATTATGATTTACTTTGGCCCATGTTTCTTTATGTTCTTATATTTAAGGTTCACTGAACTTCTTGGATTCATGGGTTTATAGCTTTCCTAAAGTTTAGAAAAATTTTAGCTGTTCTTCAGATTTTATCTCTGCCACCACCAAACTTTCCTCTCCTTCATGAACTAAAATCACTCTGCAACATTGTGAACTTATACTCACTTGAAGTTGTCACACAGTTCACTGATACTCCTTTTGCTTTTTTTTTTTTTTTTAAGACTCATTTTTTTCCTCCTGTGTTTCATTTTTTGGGTACTTTCATTTGCTGTGCTTTTAATCCACAAAAATCTCCCCCTGCATTATCCCCTATTGTTAATTTTTCATCTCAGACATTATAGTTTTCATCACCAGGAATCTGATCTGCATATATATGTCTTTATTTAACTTTTGAACATATGGAATATAGTTATAATTTCTTTAATGTCTTTGTCCACTAATTTTATCGTCTCTGTCAGTTTGGATTTAATTGGTTGGTTTTTCTTATTATGGATAATATTTTTTTATTTTGCTTCTTTGCATGCTTGATAATCTTTGGTTGTGTGACATAGTGAATTTTACCATATTGAATGCTGAATATTTTTATTCTGTAAGAATTCTTCAACTTGGTTCTGAGATTGTAGCTTAATTATATGGAAATGGTTTTATCCTTTTGCGTATTGCCTTTAAGACTTGCTGGGGAGGAGCAGTGCAATGTTTAGTTTATAACTAAAGCATTTTACTTCACACTACTGAGATGACTCACTCACCTTTCTGAATACTACACAATGGGTCACTTATGTTTTTCCAGTGTGTCTGGTGAGAATAGGAGGCAATATTCCTGGCTTTTTGGCTTTGTGTGAATGTTGGGTGCTATTCCTTCTAATCTCATTAGATAGGTAGATATCTTGGAAAAGATAATCTTTTCATACTGTTGGTTAATATCCTCACGTGTGTGTTGATCAGTATTCTGCTGACTAGTCAAGAGGTCTCTCTGTAGACCTGTGAGGTGTTTTCCCTGTGCATCTGTGCAGTTCTTTCCACTTTGGTACTTTGTCTTACAAATTCTAGCCATCTTGATCTATCCTTAGACACTAATCTCTGAAGCTTCACCTGTGTGGTCCTTCTTTGCATTGTGGTCTAGAGAAATCTCTCAAGGCAGCAATTGAGGACAACTATAATGCCCTTATCACTTGTTTCCTACCAGTGAGGGATGACTGTCTTTCATTTCCTGATGCCCAGTCTTGAAAACTGTTGTTCCTCACACACACATGCACCCATACAGACACATGCACATATACATATTATATGGTTGGTTGGTTGGTTGATTTCAGAAAGGAGAATAAATCAGCCCTTTCTTACCCTTTCTTGTTATGGAATTAGTCTGACGGGATGATTTTTGAGTTATCAGAACATATGAGGTGAATGATCTTTAAAGGCATCCAATGGGAGTCGTGATAGAATGCTGAAGATCTCATCCTCTTTCTGTCCATAACCAGCTATGTAAGCGGTCTCAAGATAGAGTCAGGGAGTCTTCCAGTTGGATGGAACTTTATAGGTTTTTATGGCCGGTCCTCTAACTGATGCTTAAAACACTTTTTGTACAGTCTTTCCTATACTTTCACATTTTGGGCAGCTCTCCTTTTTGAGGAATACATTTTCTATTTTAGATGTTTTTCATGGTTAGAAACTTAGTATGAGCTGGAATCTGTCTCCTGCTAACCCCCATCTAAATTTATCTGCTGATGTCATGTGAAATTAGTCTTATCCCTTTTCCACACAATAATCCCACTCATGTTTGAGGACTTCTTGGTGCTTCCTTCCTCAGTCATCTCTCCAGGATAAATATCTTTTGATCTCTGTCAACCACAGTTGTCTCATTTCTAGAATGTGGTATTTGTTAAAAAAAAAAAAAAAAAAAGGATACTTGTGTCTGTGAGTGCCTTCTTTATTGAGTCAGATACCATGCCAGATGCTAAGGATGCAGAAGAGAATATGCTATCTCTGCCTTCCAGAAATTTTGTGGGGGAAGGGAATTCAAATGAGGCAGCACAGAGATAAAAGTGCCTATAAATGGAAATATGCTGGGCCTGGCCCAGGGTTTTAGGGAAGATCAAATTAATTAAGATATTTGAAGTATTGTCTATACACTATAAAGGACTGTAAATGTGTTTGGTGTTATCATTATTAGCAGTAGGCAAAGATGTATCAACAGCTGATCTGTCACCATTATTTTTTCCCTGAAGTATGTTATGCCTCTGACCTTTTAAATTTTGAAGTTCTGTTTGAAATCTCTGGGTTCTACATAATTAATGAGTTTTGATATGTGATGGTACCCACAGGAGGTAAACCCTGCCAATAAGTTCATTACTCCTCTTGCTTCTGCAGGTTATTTGGGCTCAGGTCTCATAAAAGTCAGGTTGTACCCAGAGAATTTTTATGTGAATTCATATCTTGTAAGCTAGGGGCACTGCAAATCCCTACTGCTGCTTTACTGTTCCACCCTTCAAAACTCTAGATGACAATGGTAATACTTAAGCACTTAACATATGGAGAAACAGAAAACCAGTTGCAGAAGAAAGTGTTGGTAAAATTCAGATATCATGATTCTGTAGCACTAGGTCACTCGGTGCCTCCCTCACAGGGTGTGAGAGCTACTCCTGATTTTTTCAAGCATCTTATTATATTGCCAACAATGTGAGTAAGAGGGAGAACTATATATTAATGCTGCTGAGGTTGGGGTCTAGGAAGACATACAATGTGGCAACATTTCTTACACTTGGGGAGAATGTTAAAAATGCAGATTCCTAAGACCCCATTTCCAAATGTTCTAATTTAGTCATTTGGTGGGGGTTTGGGGGTTGGTGGGCCGCAGCTGTATTTGAAGTTAGTTTCTGGAAATTCTAGTATAGGTGGGACCTGCTTTGAAAAATATTGGTGGGGGAGTGAGCCTGTGATATGAGGGCAGTATGTCTTATCTTGCTTCCTTTTTTTTTTTTTTAAGAGATTATTTATTGATAGAAAGAGCAAGCATGAGGGGAAGGATAGGGAGGGCAGAAGGAGAGAGAGAGAAGCAGGCTTCCCACTGAGCAGGGAGCCTGGTACAATGTAGGGCTTGATCCCAGGACCCTGAGATCATGACCTGAGCCAAAGGCAGAGGCTTAACCAGCTGAGCCCCACAGGTGCCCCATCTTGTCTTGCTTCTGACACTCTATTTGTTCTTCCATCTTTTCCTCCACCAACTTTGAGGGTCTACTCCTTATCAGGAATTTATATCCTGAGGAGTCAAAAAGATGAGTTGGACATTTTTTTTTCTCAAAGAATCTTCAGTATAGCCTGAAGATACCTGTATACCCTGGTTTAGTCAGAGTAGTTAGAAGATTTTGAATAGGTTGCTTTTAAACTCCCTGAGTAAAATCTGGATGATACAATCTACCTATTCTTCAGGGCTGTTGGGAAAACTAATGGAAAATCAAGTATCTTCTCATAGTCATAGCAAATGTTACTTTGTCCTGTCTTAGTGTTAAATATGCTGCATGTTACTTACATTGCAGAGTGGCTCAGCTAACCAAATAGATTCCAAACTCTGAAGTTTGTAGCATTGTAAATGTGAGTTAACTATTTCTAGACAGCAGGAACTGTTTCCAAGCCTATTTCAATTAAAGATTTCATGATCTGCCAAATTTAGGGCAAATTATAAATATGAAGAGAGAACGGATCTTACCTGGAATGTAAAGTTAAGCTTCTGGAATCAGACACATGTCTTCCCCCATGCATTGGAAAGTTTGAATGCTCTTGTACTTACCAATATTTAAATATGGTACTATGTAAAGAATCTTTTCTGCACTTTATTTCTTATCCCACATGTGCTAATAAGCTATATATTACATGTCTTTTTGATAAGTAGAATTTTTTTTGTTTCTATTACTTATTTACAGAAACTCCATATATTTTTTGATATGTTGAATATCCTATTTGCAAAGTTATAATTGAGCCAAATAAACAAAATCATCATTGACAAGGTAGATATGAATTTGGAATTTATCTATAGAATGAAAGATGTTTTAATTGATTCTGCTTGGTTTTAAAGTGATAACTTTGGTGTCATCTTTTCTCACCAAGAAAATTAACTTTTTCTTTGATACATGACACAACAGAGGTTCACCTGAAAATGAATTAATTGCATGATCTTCTGACTCTGTGGAGTGGAGAGAAGACAAGTCAAACATGAAATTTATTTCTTAGCATTTTTTTGATGTCTATAGGTATTTTTCACCTAAAATATAAGAAAATGTGAGATAAAGGATTTAATATCCAGTTTTCTAAGTTTTACTTTTTAAAAAGCCCCATAGCCTGAGGAATTAAATATGTGTAGCAATCCAAACTGGTAGTTCTAAATATCTGAGCCATGATGTCCATTTGTACCATGACCCCTTCATGTGAAAGCTACCAAAATGTGTTCAATGTATACAGTTAATGTTTGCTACAGTAGTTTTTATGTTGTCTTCAAGAAGAAACATTTTGATGAGATTGAATGGCAATGTGTTAGTCATCGAATAACCAAGGCAAATCAGAGATGAAAAGTTTTATTGGAGGATCAGACTGGTAACCAAATAAGGTCTGTGTGTTAGGCTGAAGTGGTCACTTCTTTATGAGGCTTTTAGCACTTTCTTTCTTGCTCATTTGCTTGGGTTCTGCCTCTCTGTTCAGCCCCCGAGATTGGTGGCTTGGATTGACTTGCCTGGATTTTGTCCCCTAAATGCAGACCCACCTGACTCCTTTTCTGACTTGAGAAATTCACAATGAAATGGCCTCATCCAGTGGCTTCCATGGAACTTGATTATTTCAGGGTTCTTTTAGGATTACAAAGTAATATACATTCATTAAGAAAAGCATAAACAAACAGAAGGAAAAAAATAATTTATAATTCCCTCACCAGAAATAGTTTTGATATTTTGAGGACTTAGTCTTCTCTTTTAGGTTTTCTATATGTATATATTTTAACAGGATCCTACGTTTTAAGCCTGACATATTTTCACTTTACAACATGTAATGAGTATCTTTTCCTTTATTTTGAGTAGCTGTGCATTCCTTAAATGAAGATACCAAATTTTACTTAACCCGTCTGTAGTCTGTTTTAAATTTTTGGGAAAGTTTCTCTTAAATTTCCTACTCCTTTTTTAGCTGGTGTAAGGGAAAAAGTGTATTTTCACATGTACTCACTTATATCCTTGTTCCTCAGTACACATTTGTAGTTTTGGGAAAATAAAGACCATGAAATAGGACAGTGATGTCAAAAGTAATGCCCAGTCATCTTACCTCTATGGTCCCAGATGATCTCTTAGCACGGAGATCTGACGCAGAATTAGAGCCAGACACTCTCTACTTTGCCAGTCTGCATTAATAATAAAATGATTATAATAATATATAATAATCAAATAATAATTAATATCATAACCAACACTTAAAGCACTCACTGAGTACTAGGCACTGTTCAAAATGCTTTCAGCCATTTTAGCTAATTTAATTTACATAACCACTCTGGAGGGCATGGACCCTCAAACACAACAATACAAAGCATATTTCAAATTACTAAGCCATAATTCAGACTTAAGTGGGACAAAGACAAAGCATATTTCAACCTATGTTAAAAGTCTACAATAAGAAGATCGAAGGTCTCTTGAATAAAGATAGTGAACAGCAGTTCAAAAGTTAGCAGACCTTTTCTGCATTGGTATATCTCTGATGCATTAATCATTATTGTAATGAATATATCAATAGATGAAATCAGTACAGGCAGCAACCAGAAAAAGTACTGGAAAATATAAATACTTCATTGGTGGTTACTTTTATTTACTTATTTGTGAAGATGTTATTTATATATGTGACAGAGAGGGAGCATGAGCAAGAGAGTACAATCAGGGGGAGAGGAAAAAACCAGCTCCCGGATGAGCAGGGAACCTGATATCGGTCTTGATCCCAGGACCCTGGGATCATGACCTGAACCAAAGGCAGACACTTAACTGACTGAGCCACTCAGGCGCTCTCATTGGTAATAACTTTAAAATGCTCTGCTTAAGATGGGTCAGGTTTTCTGACCATTTTAAGAGGAGAATCAATTCTTATGAAGTGATAGTCTGCCTGGGGTTTTTAGTGACACTCTTAATTCTAGCCAAATGTAATGTAACCCAGGATACACGTAGAACACTATAATAATAGCTAAGGATTCATTCCTCCTCTGCCCAGTTCCATATCCTCTTGGAAGTACAATCTGTAGACTGTTATTTATTGAGGAATCAGAGGGTATTGAGAAAGTGAAAGAGCTGTCCAAGATGACATAACCAGTAAGTGGGATGTTTAGACCCCAGGAAGTATGGCTTTTCAGATTTCCTATGTTTATCTAAGTTAACCTCAGAGCTGATCATAGTGATTATGAAAATCTTCTATTGAGTGAACTTTCTTAGTCTCTACTCTTGAACAGTTGGCATTTTCAACTTCTAGCTTCTCATAGGTATGTAGCTGTTATCTTCTTGCTGGATGAGATCTTCTTGAATACAGTTAGTATCCATTATTCAGGAGAAAACAGTTTCTCCATGCCATCACGGAACATTCATTTCCTTTTGGAAATATTCATTTTGTTTTCTATTTGTAATTTAAATCTGTGGCTTTTGAATGTGCAGCAAAATGTTGGTTTACAAAAATTCCTTCTGTTCTCAAATGGCTCATAGGATTTAGACAATTAGGCGTTAACTCCTTTCCCTGTCCTATGGGACCGCTACTGTCACTTTTTATTGTCTTTTAAATTGGCCATTTTCTTTTGTGTAATTTATGTCCATATGCGATTATAACAACTAGGCTTCCAGTAGGAACTAGTAGATGTAGCTGAGAGATGCATACCCAGGGCATGGTAAACACAATTAACAGGTTCTTTGAGTTAGCTCATTATCTCAACCTTACTAATGCCCATACTCTTTCTCTCACAGATGTCTTTTACCAAAATTACCAGGGCCTGATTGGTAGATTTGCTTTTATTGTAAAAGATAAATAGCATTCAGCAATAAAAGCTCATTTTGAACACTCAGGAGACCATTTAAAAATGTAATGTTTACTGAGAGCCAAAGCAAGTTTATTGCAGTGGTATAAATAAATGGTCTTTGTGGGTTTCATTTGTGTTATTTCTGTACCAAAGTGTTTATAATGTATCTTCAAATTTTCACCTTATATATTTCTTCTTTTCTTTTGTAGCACCAATAATCAGTGTTTAGGAAGCCTTACGGCATTTCTTCTGACTGCACCTATTATTTTTACAAACTTTGAAATCTTATATTTCCAATAAAAAATATGAATAGGGGCACCTGGCTGGCTCAGTGAGTTAAGCATCCAACTCTTGGTTTCAGCTCAGGTCATGATCTCAGGGTTCTGGGATCAAGCCCTGTGTCAGGCTCCACGTGCTGGGTATGGAGCCTGCTAGATATTCTCTCTCCTGCCTTTCTCCCTGCTCATGCACATACATGCACACTCTCTTTCTCTTTCCCTAAATAAATACATAAAATATTTATTTAAAAAATATGAATGAATAAATTTTTGGTTGTCTTACATAATTGGCCTCACATGGTTTTACCTTCAGTGTCACCCACATGGCTCATGTTTACAAGCTGTTAATAATAATTTAATAAATCCTTTCTGAAAACTAACAAATGATTCTACATATCTTTCATACCTCAACTTAAATTCAGATGACTCAGTGACAGATCTAGTTGAGAAATGTCTCAACAGTCTTTTGAGATGAAAGAGCTATTGACTTCTCATAAACATTCAAACCATGTTCTTGAGAGACTTTCTCTAACTTCAATAAAAAGTCACATTTCAGGTAAAATCATTTAACAACTGAGATCTGTATTTTCCCAGCATGACTTTGCTGTGGTAACTCTTCCACATTCTTCCTTGATTTGCCTGAGAATTCCTAATACCTATGAAGACCATTTCCAAGTATTTTTTTTTTGGGTGGGGGGTCTTTCTCTCTCCACAATCAAAATGTACATGTCTTTTCCTGATTTTTCTTCCAGCACTCTGGCTCCCATTGTTTTGGATGAGAAGTAAGCTGTTAATCTTACTGTGGTTCCATTGAACAAGTTGTTTTTCTCTTATTGATTTGAGCAACTTACCTTTGGCTTTCAACATTTTGAGGAGTCTGAATACAGTTCTCTTTGCATTTACCCTACTTTCAGTTCATTGAGCTTAGTAGAAGGGTAGATTAATGTTTTTCATCAGATCCAGGAAGTTTCTGTTCCTGTCTCTCTCTTTTCTTGATATTTTCATTATGAGTATGTTGTACACTTAATCTTGTTCCACCTGAGACTGTCTTTATTTATTTATTTTTGTTCATTCTTTTTTCCTTCTGTCCTGTGGATTGGATAGTCTCTGTTCATCTGTTATACTATGTCTGCGAATTGCTTCTGCCACTTCAAATCTACTACATAGCCACTCTTATGAATTCTTCATTTCAATTACTGCTTTTTTTTTTTTTTTAAACTCCAGAATGTCCATTTGGTTCTTTTCCATAATTTCTATCTTTTTATTGATATTCTCTGTTTGATGAGACATTGCCACCATAGCTTCCTTCACTTTGTAAATATGGTTTCCTTTAATTTTTCAAATATATTTATAAAGGCTGCTTTCAAGTCTCTATAATTCCAACTTCTGGGCCCCTGTAAGCTTTTGTTGCCTGTTTTTTTCCCCCTTTGTGAATGGATCATACATTTCTGTTCCTCTGTTTTTGTTTTTGCATGTCTGGTAATTTTTTTTGAAAATTGCATTTTAGGCAATATAATATCTCTAAATACTGACTCCCCCTCCTCCCTTTGGAGAAAGCCGGGAGAAGTTCCTTGTTTGGTTACTTGTTTATCCATTTAGTGATTTGGTTGAACTAATTCTGTGAAGTGTATTTTCTCCACATTATGTATGTGACTTACCTGCTCAGATTTGTTCCCCCCATTTTCATCTTTAGCCTGTCTTTCTTGGGGTTTTCCTTGGGTTGATATACAGCAATCTATCTATCTATCTATTTAGTTAGTTATTTTAAGTAGGGTTCATGCACAGTGTGGGTCTTGAACTCCTGCCCCAAGATCAAGAATTGCATCCTGAGCCAACCAGGTGTCCCTACATACATCATTTTTTGATCAAAGTTTGTGTTTAATCTGTGTTCACCATTTGAGTGTGTGTATGACTTGTACACTGCTCTCACAGTTCAGGGAATTCAGTTTCCTCCTGCTTTAAGTCTGGTAGTTCAGAGGACTTCCCCCCAGTCTCTCCTGAATGGGTGCCGAGCTGGAAAAGATCATGAAGGATGAATGTACTTCTATGACGTTGGACTTCCTGACTTCCTTCTAGGTTAGAGTGATTTATTACTCGGCCAGTGTTGGCTTTAGCCCCTTCAGTCAGTAAGACTTCCTCATTCACTGGTATAACCTGAGGAATTTTTTTAATGTCTACTCTATATTCCACTATGGTTACTTTTGCGGGGGTGCAGCCTAGGATGTGTTCTTGACCTTCTGGCCCCTCAGAAGTGTGTGTGATCTCAAGAGCACTCTACTTGGATGTCTCTCTGGCACTCTTTATGGAATTTATGGATGGTTCATTTTGTTCTACTAATATTATGATGCTACTAGCCCCCATGTAATTAACTGCTTGACATCAGAATCTCCATTGTTTTTGACAGTGTCCTTAGGCATGAATAAGTTCAGACTCTTTAGACAGTGTGGTAGAGCCCTCTGCCATTAGGGCCTGCCTCTTCTCCAGAGCAGGACATCTGTGGGGCAGAGGCAGTAGCCTGCTTCCCCCAGAGGGGCAGCCTTCTCTACAAGCAGGCTCTGGGTGGCCCCTGGTCTTCTAGCTTGCTTTTCTCAGTGTGCAATCTCTATATTCTAGAATGAGCTAGAGTTGTGGTAATTGGGGCCCCATTATTTTCAACTTGTTGCTCTTGAAGCAGAGCCCTGCCTTACAAATGTGAGCTGAGGTTGGGAGGGGAGATGTAACTGTCTTAGCAGCCCCTGCCCAGCTCTGTGTTTCTGCAGTGGGGCAGGTTGGGGGTTGGGGGTGAAGGAATGAGAGGGACTGGCAGCCAGCCCCTGTCACCTGAAACCGTTTCCCTAGATTAGCTGCTGGGAAGAGAGGGAATCCCATGTTCTTGACCATATCCACCTAGAGTAGAGCTCTCATCACATGCTCTCTCTTAAAAATTTTCAAGGCTGTGCTCCATGTTAAATGACATTTAGTTCATCTGATGACTAATCCTTCACTGTAGTTGAATATGCTCATTATCTTATGCCTTCTTATATCTTTATGTTCCTTGTTAGTACTGGAATGCCCCTTCATAAATAAATGTCTGCAAACGAGTAAGTGGATGAGTGAACGGATGGATACCATAATTTTCAAGTGATATGTTTATATTTACCCAAAGGGAGTGATACAGGATTTCAGTACTTTGGGACTTTGCAGGGTGTGGAAGTAGGTTTAGACTCTCTTGACCCAGGCCAGTAACAGCCAGCCAGATCTTTTAAAAATAAAAGGGGTATGAGGAACCATAACATAACATGTGTAAGAAAAGAGAACCCCATAATAGAGCCAAACTCACAAGAAAAATAAATTGGGCATGATGTACATTTTTTAGAAAAAGAATCACAGAAGATCAGTTAGTGTGAAAGGAGAGGTAACTTCTCTAGTAATCAGGAATATGATAATTAAAACAATGACATGATATAAATTAATAACCATCAGATTTACAAAAATTAAAAAATCTGTCAAACAATATTGAGGAAGATGTGGAAAAATGGGAATTTTGCTACACTGCAGGTGGGGCTGTAAATTGATACAACTGCTTTGGAAAGTAACCAAAGTTGAAGATTAACATACTCACATACTTCATGACACAGTAATTTTACTTCGAGGCATTTATCTTAAAGAAAACTCTTGCTGGTGTAGCAGGAGGTACTCACAGAGGGAGGCTTATTGCTGTATTGTTTGTAATATTGAAAAAAGTAAAACAACCCAAATACATATCTCTAAGGAAATGTGTAAACAAATTTTTTATATATTCTTGCAGTAGAACATAATATAGCAGTTAAAGCAAATGGTTTACATACAGCATATTGTGTAAGTTTCATGTGTAAGGAAATATGGAAAGATATGGACAGTAAGATACCATTTATAAATGGCAAAAAAAAAAAGAGAAAATGTGTCTTTATATTGTTAATGGATACCACACTACATGTGTCAGCAAACTGTGACTTGTGGGCCAAATCTGACCCATGGTCTATGTTTGAACAACTCACAAGCTGAGAATAATTTTTATATTTTCCAGGCGTTGTTAAATACAAAAAAGGGAGGGAGGGAGGATAATCTGATTATGACTTTTCTCCATTGCAGGTCAGACCTCCAAGGGAAGCTTTGAATTCTGAAAGAAATTTTGCTGTATAAAAGAAGAATGTTTTAATTAAAGAATATGTCATAGAATGTATCTGATTTCCTTAGTACATTGAGTGGCTATAACAAAATGTCATAGACTGGTGGGGTTTATACACAGCCAAAATTTATTTCTTTTAGTTCTAGAAGCTGGAAGATTTGGTGTCTAGTGAGGATTTTCTTTCTAGTTTATAGAACTCATGTTCTTACTGTGTCCCTGTGTGGTAGAAGGGGCAAAGGAGCTCTTGGGTGTTTCTTTTAAAAAGGGCACCAACCCAGTTCATGAGGGCTCCATCCTCGTGATCTAATCACCTCCCTGAGGCCCCATCTTCTAATACTGACAACATAGTGGGGTTAGGATTTCAACATGAATTTCTTGGTGGGGGAAGACAGTCTGTAGCAATAACTTTCAAGTGCTATTTTTACTTTCTACTTTCCTTAAACTTTTACTGGCTCCTGCTATACATATGCTCTGTGTGAAGAGAGTCACATCACCTCAGCCTAGCCTGGGTGGTCAGATTCAGTATCCCACCTCCAGCCTTTGTGCCCTAGAACTTTCTTGTCAGTCTTAGAATTTTCAGCTTTTCCTGTGTGTTGCCTGACATATCTGTCAAAACAGCTGCAGGCAGCCTTCAACTGATGGGAACATGAGTCATAGGATTGCCTGAGCTTTCTTCCTGTTCCTCCAGGGGGCAATACTGAGAGGTATTCTGCAAGGCCTCTCACAGGGGTACTACATGATCAAGCCACATTGCTAAGCTCCCGCTCAGAACACACTTTTGGCCTTGCCCTGCTCGGCCCTTTCCCACTCCCCATCTCTGCTTGGTGGGACCACTGCCCCTTTATCTGTGTCCCAGCTGCTGCTTTGGAGATCTCCAAATAAAGACAGATGCTTGGGCCATAGTAGAACAAAACTGTGATTGGGAAGAACAGCAATATCTTGGGGGGCACAAAGCATAAAAGGAGCTTAAATTATATTTGTTAAATTTTATTTATTTAAAAGTGTTCATAACAAATAGGGCACAAAATGCTAGCTTTTTAAAGGCCAAGTGCCTTTTATTTGGGTGTTTACATTTTGGAGATTGAAATAAAGTGCTTGATTGCTCTGTGAAACTAGTCTTCTTCTTTGACTTTTAATTTTTCTTTGGGATCCTATTCCTTGTGATCCTTAAAATCCAGTTTCTATCTAGGCATGTTTGTCATACCTATTTGAGTGGAATTAATTCATTATAAGAATAAAAGAGAGGTGCCTGGATTTAACTAGTAGAGAAGATGTACCATAGTAATTAAATTGCAAGATACTTTCTTTCCATTTCTTTTTCCTTTCTTTTTTGTACTTCACAATATAACTTTCTCCTCAAGCAGTCATGTGGTAATCTAAGACCTTCTGCTTTGCTAAAGATATTCTCCTAAGATTTAAATCACAGGCTGATACATACTCTAAGTTAAGAAATATTATGTAAGAGTAGATCGTAATTCACTCAAGAGCAACAGGGTTTGTAGGAAACTATAAAATAATTCATTGAAACATTTCTTCTGGGTTTCAGAAAATTAAGTCCTGATGTGGGTTTTCATGTGCTGTGTAGGGAGGGTAACAAACACCCAAACAAAAGAACAGCAACAATCAAAAATCTATGTTTTTTTCTCTAAGCCTACTTAGAGAACAGGATGTTTTCATTAGCAAATTTGGGACTTGATGCATGCAGGACTCCTTCCAGAGAGAAGCCGTATGTTCTCTTGTGCACGCCGGACTTGTCACAGTCACGATTCTGTGGTCCTGCGAATGAAAGCAAAATGTTGTAGAGCTGTAACAGCAGGAATCAGACCTCTTCCTAAAGCAGCATCCTTTGTGATGCCAAGCTCTCATGTGACTGAGTGACTTTGTGGAAAGTATATCAGGGATGATGCTATAAAATCATAAATCCTCTCATATTTTGCTTCTGTTGCTCTAAGGATGAAGGCCTTCATTTAGTCCAAAAGGGTCTGCAGGGTGTGGATCCCCCTGGCACCTCTAGCTTCATCTTGGATGATTTCACCTTCCCTCTCCAACCTTTATTCATGTTGCCCTCTTGGAAGAGCTAACCTTATCCTGATATTCCTCAGGGCCTTTGCACATCCCCTCACTGTGTCTTCAGTGCCTGACACATAAAAGACATCCAATAGGGGCGCCTTGGTGGCTTAGTGGGTTAAAGCCTCTGCCTTCAGCTTGGGTCATGATCCCAGGGTCCTGGGGTTGAGCCCCACATTGGGCTCTCTGCTCTGTGGGGAGCCTGCTTCCTCCTCTCTCTCTGCCTGCCTCTCTGCCTACTTGTGATCTCTGTCTGTCAAATAAATAAATAAAAATTAAAAAAAAAGACATCCAATAAATATTTTTCAAATGAATAAATGACAGATACTAGAAAGTAGCCAAATTCTCTTATGCCAGCCATGGTGGAAAGCAAGCACATAAAAGGCTAACAACAACAACAAAAAACCCTGTTTAAGATGTTACTGTTAGAGAATGTGTCCAGAGCTACTGCTGATGACCCTGTTTTCTGTATCTACCTTTGCCTTCAAGCTTTGTCTTCTTCCCCCAGGGGGAAGAAGACAAGGCAATGACAAGGCAGTGACAAGGCAATTATTCACGGGAATATCAGCAAATAGAATTGAATAGAAAAAGGAAGTTAAAGGAAAAAAAAAATAAGTAGACCTGATGAGTGTAGAGGCTGGTGCACAAATTTTCCACTGCCTTCTCTGCTCCTACATTGCAGACCAGCTCTGTGCCAGGCATGCGTTAGGCACTGTGAAATAGAGATGAAGAAGACTGAAATCACGCCTTCTAGAACTCTGAAGAGTTGGAGAAGCATTCAACTAGATGGCAATGGTACAAAATGCAGTCTAACCAGTGCTGGCTAGAGTGAGGCCCAGGGACTGTGGGATCCCTGAAGCGTTTGGACATCTTTACATGGGAGAGTACAGTTGGCTTTATAATTGAAGGGCAGGAAAACTGAATTGATTTAAAAAAAAACTCTTGTAACCAAGAAAATTTTAGTGAGCATTTTTAGCCATATAAAGTTATTGAAAACAAGTTTGATGTTTTAAAATATTTTTGCACATTAAAGTGCCCTCTGGTGCTGCAGCCTTCTATTGATTACAGCCAACCCAAGTGGACTCTTTCCTGGTGAACAGGTTCTACTGGGTCCGGGAATTGGGACCTGGGTTTCAGTCCTGTCTCTGGTACTGACTGGCTGTCTGACCCTAGCATTTCTCTTCATCTTGACCCCACATCCTCAGGGTTCCCATCCCTGCCGTTCCCTGTTTTCTAGCACACATAAGGACCTATGAGATGGTGTATTCCGTTCGGCACTCCAGGTTTCCTCCAGAGTGATTCTCTTCTGAGGGGTGACCAGACCTCCCCTTCCCTCCAGCCCTCATCCAAAGTCATAGTTGGGATTCCTCATTTTGCCATAAAAAGCAAATTATACTCTATAGGCTTCTGAATTTGTTCATTTTCCTCTCATTTTCTCCTAGTTACATTCTTAATAACTCTGTGAACCGATATAGCACAGAACTTTGGTAAAATGAGTTGATTTGCCAAGAAGAGGTCACTTCTGAAAAATGTGTTCTCAGTATAGCATTACATTCGGAAATGTAAATTATAAATTCATCTTTAGTAACAAGCATCCACAGTATACCTTTCTACTCTTAAAGAGCCTCCTCTAGAATAATACCATATATGGGACCGGCCTTCAAACCTTTAACTGGCCTGTATTTTGGAATGTGTTCATGTTTCTTCTTTCCACCACAAGTTCATCCTAGGTGGAAGACTTCTGGAAACCTCTGCCTTGCTGTCACCATTTCCGTGAAATTCCATCAGATGTCACCTTGGGGTTCTTAGGGAAGTACTCTCAGTGGTGCTTGTAGGTCATTGACATGGATCCTTTGCATTGGTGAAGTGGACAAAGGCCTTAGTCAGTTACTGTGATCTCCATGACTGCCCTGTGAGGTAGCTTTCTGCCTCTGTACAGTGAGATGGTATTCACCAGTAAAAAGGAATGAACTACTGACACCTGCTGCAGCATGGGAGAACCTTGCAAATACTGTGCTAAGTGAAAGAAGCCAGACACAAGACTACAGAATTAGATGATTTCATTTTGGTAACCAAAATAGATAAATCTACAGAGGCAGAAATTTGAGTAATGCTTATCAAGAGATGGGACATGGAATGAAATTGGCGGAGGAGCCCAGGGAGTGATGCTAATGGGTACAAGGTTTATTTTTTGGTATAATCAAACTGTTAAAAAAATTAGATTATAGTGATCATACAACTCTACAAATAAATTTAAAAATCACTTAGTTGCACACTGTAAATGAGCAAACTATGTAGCATATAAATGACATTGCAATAAAGTTAAAATTTTTAACTCATTTTTTTTCCCCTGCCTCCCAGACCGTAAGGACAAGAGACTTCAAAACAGACACTGGGCTCCCTTGTTAGTATCCATTTGGCTCCACCTTCCCCCCAGATACCCAGCCTCCTCTTGATAGTCCGTCCCTTCTAAATATTCCTCTGTCCCTTCCTCTCATGTCCAACATGAACAAATAAGAGAACAGCTTCTGAGAGTCCCTGAACTCACCACCTGCTACTCACCAGGAGGGCCTGCCATCAGCCATTACTAAGTTTCAGCAGAATTAAAAAGAGAATACTCTAGCCTGTGGCCTTTCCATTTTACTTTTTGGCATACTTTTATTAGAGCTAAGCAAGCAGTCATCTCATTTAAGAGCAAGTCTCCCATGCGACTGAAAAGCACTGGGCTGAAACTTGAAAGAAAAGGAAACCATTAGTGTTAGTTTGGAATGCCTAAATAGTGTCCCCAAATTAATTCACAACTTTGAGCAACTGTAAACCTGTAGAAAAGTCAAGTGTTTTCCTGTTGCTTATCAAGTGCTATATATATAAATATAAATACATACATATATGTATGTATATAGCATACATATATGTAATTATACAAGAGTATGAAATATGACTATCGGTACATAGTGGGTTGAGGCAGTAGGAAATGGGGCAGTCAAGTCAGCAGCTTCTTTCCACACCTTGAAAGCATATTGGGAAAAAGGAATCAAGTTAACTCTTAGGTGGTGGTGGGGGTGCAGTGACATTACTCTGAAGAGATGTTCCAGCTGTGGAACATCTGCCTTTCCCGTTAGGTGTACCTGCAAGAACAGAGAACCCAGGACATTCAAATACTAGAGATTGTGGGTAAAAAGGCAGAGCAGGGATGTGTGTGATGGGGGAGCCTCCCCCACGGCTCTTCTGACTTGAGCATGGAACCTGTGTTCTGTGAGTCTCCAGAGAGCTGGCAGCAGAACAGGCAGCAGGCCTTGCAGCTGGGGGTAGAAGCAGATGGGTGCAGCCATCAGTGCACAGCCTTCATGGATGGGGCTGGGCTGATTAGTATTGAGGAAGTTCTGTCCAGCATCATAAATGAAATCTCTATCTATATATCTGTCCTGTCACTTAGGTGCTTTTTAAAGTTTTGGGTTCAGATGATGGAGTTTCTGCATATGGGAATTATCAACGTGACGTGTCAGACAGGGATCAATCTTTCTGTCTCGTGTGCTTCTTCTTTGTTGCCAGTTTAATTCCTCTGTTAGTAAGCCAGTGATTTTCCATGTAAAATAGTGGGTCTGGTATCTCTTCATTGAACCACTTCCGAGACCGTCTCTGGAGTCTCTTTGTAACTTTCCCCTATTGTTATTTAAGGTTAAGCTTATGATTTGTTATTGCTGTTAGGAACATGGTGCTAACTGCCTTTGGTTTAGGAAGGGGAGAGCATTTTCCTCAGAATAGAGCTTGGCTGCCACATTTGATGACATGAAATGCTATATGGAGAGCTGATGTGTGAAATACTTGTAGGAAATCTCTCCCAGGTCATCAGATCCCCCTTGGCTTGCAGGTTGCCCTGATGTTTTCTCTCTGCAAAGCTGAGGTACGTCCCTGGGATGTGGGGACAGTGTGAAGTAGGTCCCTGGGATGTGTCCGGACACAGTGATGAAAATGGAGCTTCTTTGGAGCTGCTGGCTCTGCCCCGCAGCTGGGACTCAGCAACTGTCAGCTACTCTGCTTTGCATGAGCATTTCCTGTGCCTCCAAATGATATTTCTATAGGCATAAAATAAGATGGAAGGAATACTAGACACAAAATTAAGAGGATGTAGTTCCTGTTGTCTGATCCCTAGTATCCTTTAGATCACATGTGTTTTGCCTTTGAGCCCATTGCACAAACCCAAATCACATCACTAGCAGTTCGCATGGTTGCAGAGCTATCAGACTCTGAGAGTCTAATGGTTCTTGGAATGATTGTTCTAACCGCCACCCCACTCCCCGCTTCCATCCTCCTGGTTTGCTTACACTCATTTAAGAAACTAATTCCTTGGTTTCTTTGATCTTTCTCCTTCCAGATTATCCAGTTTCTGACTTTTTTTTTTTTTTCATGGTCCTTTTTGTTGGTTTCTCCTCCTGCTAGCCCTTAATTATTGGTGTTACTCAGGGTTTCCTTCTTGACTTGTAACTGCTTCCTGGTGTGTGTTCTACCTGAGTAATCTCATCTACTGGTTTGCTGGTTTTACAAATCAAATATAAAGTGCTGATTCTGCATATCTCTGTCTTGTCCTGACCTCTCCCTGTAGGCTCAAACTCATATATCCAGTTACCTGCTGGACATATTTTACTTGGACTTCAAACCCAGTGAATCTGTACCCGAGTTCTGTTCATTTGTGTTCATCCATCTGTTTGCCAAGAGTCTGAGACCTAGGAGTCATCGTAGAGTTCTCTGCTTCTCTCTTATATCAAATTAGTCACAAAGTCTTGCTTTCTTTATACCCTAAATATTTACTGAGCCCATCCTTACTCCCAGAGTTCTTGGTTCAAGCCCTCATCTTCCACCTGGATGATTATAGGATTGTAGTAGTATTCTGACTGGTGTCTTTGTCTCTAATCACCTTTGTTTCCAAATCAGTCTTCACTTTGTAATCCAGTGATTTCAAAATTAAATTAGCTGTCATTCCTTGGCTTAAAAGCTGCTAATGGTTTTCCATCAATGCTGAGCTAAGGTCTTATGGTAAATCACTTTGGAAAATATTTTTTAAAAAGATTTTATTTATTCATTTATTTGTCAGAGAGAGAGAAAGAGAACACAGCAGGGAAGCTGCAGGCAGCAGTAGAGGAAGAAGCAGGCTCCCAGCAGAACAAGGAGCCCAATGTGGGACTTGATCCCAGGACCCCGGGATCATGACCTGAGCTGAAGGCAGACGCTTAACCTACTGAGCCACCCAGGCATCACCACTTTGGAAAATATTTTGGCAGTTTCTTAAGCAGTTAAATATATGTTTACCACTAGACCCAGTGCAGTGATTCCACTCCATGGTTTCTACTCAAAAGAAATGAAAAAAAAATCTCCACAGAGATATGTGTGAAAATATTAATAGCAGCATTATTCATAATAACCCCAAACTGGAAGCAATTCAAATGTTCACAACAGGGGAATGGATAAAGGAATTGTGGTAAAACCAAGCAGTGGAATACTACTCAGCTGTAAAAAGGAACTGAACTACTGATACAGGGAACAACTCAAATAGATGTGCTAAGTGAAAGAAGCCAGATATTTAAAACTACCTATAGTATGATTCCATTTATATGACATTTATAAAAAGTAAAGTTATGGAGATGAAAAAGAGATCAGTGGTTGCCTAAAGGTGGCTGTGAGGATTGACTGAAAATGGGCACATGCGGTTATAGGAATATTTAAAATGGGATTGTAATGGTGCTTGAACAGCTACATAAATTCACCAACACTCAGAACAAAACTAAGGTCTTTGGTGTGGCCTAGGAGCCCCACTACGATTTGATCTCTTCTTTGTCCTACTGCTTCAGTTCTTGCCATTTCCTGCTTTATATTCTGTTATTTCATGACACTGAAATATTTGTACTTTCCTGAAAATGCTGTGTTTATGTTTGTTGGCTTTTTGTCACGTGGTCACTTCTACAGGAGAAAGTTTCTGCCATGTCTACTCTTCCATCTCACACCCATTTGAGAATCAGCTCAGGGATCAGCTGTCAGAAGTTTTCCTCCGTCTTGTCTTCTTAGCCAGCTAAGGCCAAACTGACCATCCTAGAGTCTGATGGTAGTCTGTCTGTCTTGTCTTTTCTTGTTTTTTTTTTTTTTAAAAGATTAATTTATTTGAGAGAGAGAGATCACAAGCAGGGGGAAGGACAGAGGAACTCTCAAGCAGACTCCCCACTGAGCACAGAGCCCAACACAGGGCTCAAATCTGCCACCCATGAGATCACAACCTCAGCCGAAACCAAGAGTCAGATGTTCAACTGATTGAGCCATCCAGGTGCCCTGGTATTCTACTTAAAACACACACACACACACACACACACACACACACACACACACAAACCCATTATATTGAAGTGATTTGTTTTATATATCCATATATCCCACCAAACTCTAAGTTTTCAGAGAGCATATGCCATGTCTTATTTGCATAGGAAAGCTCCAGTGCTAGCAAAAATCCCTGGTACATAGTAGGCATTCAAATTGAGTTCTGTTGCACTCATTTCATTTGATGAATTAATGTAAAGATGATTTGTTTTTATTTTTGCTTTTGTCAGAATGAGATTTGCATTGAAGTAACCCTGATTGGGGTTGGATTGGATGGATACCATAGCATTTTCTTTTCAAACACTTTGCGTGGTATTTTGTTTTCTTCCGTTTCCTGATTTATTTTCCACATTTGGTGTACTATAAGTAGCACTCTAGCTGGTAGAAATTGTGTCTTTTAGTGTTCTCCAGAGAAAAAGAGCCAATGAGATATATAGACAGAATTTCTTCTTTCTCAGGGTAACCTCTGCTTTGGTCTAAAGAGCTTCAGTTGATTGGATGAGGTTCACCTACGTTATCAAGGATAGTCTCCTTTACTTAAAGTTAACTGATTGTGGGTGTTAACCACATCTGTAGAATAAACTCACAGCAATACCTAGATGAGTGTTTGATTGAAAAACTCACACTATAGGTTAGTGAAATTGACAATAAAATTAACCATCACAGAGAATACATTAAATTTTTAATTGTAAGGGGTCTTAGAACCCTCCTGGTTATCTGAGCACAGCTTGTGCCTGCCCCATTTTGTGAAGGAGGAAACAGGCTCAGCGAGTTTGTGGTTTCATTTCGCAAAACAGAAAATGACTTTTCAGCAATTTCTCTTAACAAGTGGAAGCCTAGAGCTACTCCATCTTACCTTATCAACTGAGTCATCAGACATTAGGCTCTACGTCATTCATTAACCAGGACTGAAACCTCAAATAGATTACTGGTACCTTTTATTTCTCTTTGTGAGTTCTCTTTTTCTCTCCAGAGAATTTATGGCTAAGCTTTAAGTAGAATTTTTAAAATACCACATGACATAATTCTGGCCCCAAGTCTATTTTTAGCACACACTGTCCTTTTTTATTTTGTTCAATTTCAGTGACTTATTGCAGTGGACTGTGAAAATGCATAAATTTTTTTCTATTGTCAGAGATGGGAAACTTTATGGAAGTATTCTTTCCCTCTGACGAGCCTCCCTCCTAAATGATCTTTAATCTGATAAGATGTTGGTTGATTTGAGAAGTTGAAAAATAGAGAAATGCTGGTTGTCTTTTATTCTGTGCATTTTTCATACTTTTTAAAAATTTTCTAGAAGATAAAAATAGGACCATTTGCAAATGAAACTATGGGTGATAATATAAGCTGTCTTTCTGGGGAGGGACTGAAGTTCTGCGTGATACTTCAATAATCAGCTATATCAACTCCCTTCGAGTTGGGTACATAAGTAATCAGCTACTTAGTCTATGGGAAATTCTCACTTTGGGGAAATGGGTCTTAGAAAGTTATTGCTTTTAACTCCATTGAATCACACCAGAAATAGTTACAGTATGGTACAAATCAGTTACTGCTTTTTCTATATAGGATTTGACCAGAAACAAGATAGGGAGAGATTGGAAGCTGGGAAAATGGTGAAATGCTTAGCCCGCCCAAGCACATTTTAAAGTTTTTAGCTCCAGATATTTAAAGAAAATTAATTTTCATACTATTAAATTCTTGGGGGAAAGGGGAGTCACAAGTTTTTATATCATAGAAAAGGAATCTCTCCACTTTTCCACTCTTCAATATACAAATTCTGCTTGAGAGTAAGAAGTAGAATTAGCCCAATTTAGGGAGATAAAAAATGCCTTTAATCATTCTCTAAGAAAACGGAAGTTTCTGATTGGGAAAAAATAAATATATATATTTTTGAAATCCACTTTAAAAACATCATGGCATTTAAGCATTCCAACTTAATGACAGCTGAGAAAAACTGGTGTGAAACTTATATTCCATGAAATGAATCCACCCTGCCTTTCAAACCTGGGAATACCACCATCTGGAAAAACAAGATCTACTTGTATTTAGCCAAATACCAAGAAAACATTGCTGTAATTTTGACTCCCCTGTTTCCTTCTGAATGTTTGATATGTCATCAAGCTATTAGAATTTTTAATTTTTGGTACCTTTTTAATAAATAATTATTAAAGAACTTCCATGGAGAATTAGAATATGGGCTTCTTTTATTTATTATCATAAATGATGCCTTCCTACAAGTACTGGGAAAACAGAACTGTGTTTCACAGAGGTAGTTATCATAACTTCTTTTTAAAGAACTTGTGCATTAAGTAATGTTCTTTAATGCATTTAAATTACTTAGCAATTTGGGGGGCCAAATATAAGAAACCAATTTAAAATTCTGACTTTCATGTGTATAAGACCACTTGTTAGGATATAAGA
Organism: Mustela erminea; assembly: GCF_009829155.1. NCBI lineage: Eukaryota > Metazoa > Chordata > Mammalia > Carnivora > Mustelidae > Mustela > Mustela erminea. The sequence goes on along the minus strand of NC_045625.1, from coordinate 50,811,998 downwards.
AACCCTTATTTTAATAATGATTTTTGATAGTTTATAATGTGCTCTTTATATGTACATTACAATTTAATTCTTTAAAAAATCCAGTGTTCGATGTTACTGTTTTTCATTTCTTAAGTGAAGAAATTGAGGCACTAAGAAGTTATACATCTTCTTTTTCACACAGCTGTTGGGTGTCATTGTCAGGGCCAAATTCATGTCTTTTGACTCTAAATCCAGTTTATTCTAAAATCTTAATTCATGTGGCTCTCATTGACAAGTAAGTCAATGAGACTTGAGACTTGAGTCAGTGAGAATGTGGCTCTCATTGACTTACTTGTCAATGAGATTTCATGTTACGTATATTAAATCTTGTGTGCTGTTCCATAGTGCAGACAGGCAGGATAGTGTATGAATACCATTCTTCTTTCTGCTTTGAACAAACTAGGTATGATCAACTTATGGAATGTTAAAGTAATTCTGTTTTAATACGAGTAAACACAGTGCAGCACTTCATGAATTATTTTTTGATTTTTTTAAAAAAACACTTGGGAAACGCATTATATTTACTTTCTCTCATGTGTGGGGTTGTGTGTGTGTGTGTGTGTGTGTGTATACACACATACATATGTATGTACATATACATATGATACACACATACATATAAACAAACATAAACATGTTTGCCTGTGTGTTTATACACACATAAGTGATATGCATGTAAACTAAAATACATATATACTTAGAGTCAGGATTAATGAGAAGAATATATATTATTAATACTAATTATAATTGTCCTAAAAGGAATTTGGTGGGTAAATGTTGAATGGTTATAATGAAAGAGAAATTTCTTTAACCTTAGCTATAAATAAAATATACATCATAGCTCGTTGAATTTTCTAAATTTTTGCCTGTTATTGATAGGGCAAAAAATATTACACTTTAGAGGAAAAATTAAACTCTGGGAAAGGGGATACAAAACAAGTGCTAACCCGTAGTTAAGGGTCTTCCTTTAATTTATGTATGATTTTTGGCCTTAGAATAATTCATTGAAATCATTTTTTTGACTGATAATTGAATGTCTACTTTGTTAGGTACTACAGCCTTAGACATTTTTAAACAAAGACGTATGAGATATGATTCCTGCCTTTAGCATCTTAAAATTCGGAGAAGCAAAGATCTCAGCAATTTTATTCATGAAGTGGCTAGCTCCAGGTAATCCAACAGATGATGCACTAGGAATTCAAATGAAGTCTAATAACTTCCAGCTGGGGGGATCAGTCAGGATGATCTAGAAGGTGAGGTCTGGGTAAGCATGTTAGATAATCAGTAGGAGTGAAAAAATAGAAAAAGGAAAGAGGTCCAAGTATAAGACAGTGGGAATAAACACCAGCACAATTTGGTGGATGGTGAAGAAACCTAACTTTGTATGATGTATAATAAGAGATAGAGCTAAACAAAAAACAGAGAAGTAGGAGGTAAACCACTTTGCATGAATGCATTTCATAGCAAGTCTACTCAGTTTCACTGATTTGATTTTCAAGGAGACCTCTGTAAAGGTAGTCGGAAACCTGGTAGTTTGGTCTCCACTGTTCAGTAAATGAAATGCAATGCAGGGAAAAATCAGAGCTGGAACTAGAGGAGGTAGTGTCTTTTTCCCGGAGATGCCAGTTAATGCGGGGGAGGATGAGTCATTTTGGAAAGCAGTGCAGCATTCTCTGGGCTGTGAATAGTGGTCATTTATTTAAGCTGTCTTTTGTTACTGGTTCCTTTTGACGTTTTTCTTATATGGTGTATGGCCAAAAACAGCATGAGACAATGCTACTACAGACTCAGAATTAAGACTTTTAATTTAAAATGTGATTTGATTGTCTTATTTTTTTTTCTTTTTTTGAAAGTTGTTCCTTTTGAAAGACGTTCCTACAGTGAGGTGATCAGTCTTATTTGCCCCACTTTGTGTTCTCTCTCATCAACCTAACATTAATATTTACAAAAGGACATTGTAGCTCAGTTCCACAAATCTTAACCAAGTACCTGTTGTGAAGAATACAATGAAGAGTAAGATAGAAGAAGGAGTAACTGTTGGTTTGATTGGAATACAGAGTATAGGTAGAGTATAATAGTAGATACAATTAGAAGCAAAAGCTCTCACTATTGTGTTAAGTGTGTACAATCAGTACAGTTAAGTGTGTACAATCAGAGTTGTTTTTTGAGATTTTGGATTTTTTGTTTCAGTTTGGGTGGTACAGGGAGAATATTGGCTTATTTTTACTGTTTTGTGTAATTCAAATACCTTTTGCTGATGTTCATGTAAATAGGTGATCAATTAAAAATATATAGATGACCATTTTCTCATATGGCAAGCATATTAGCCAAAGTATATTAAACAGCATCTGAAAATATTCAATACTATGAAATCTTGGTTTTAGGAACTATCTCATTGGAAAATAGTAGGGCAAAACTATTCTTAAATAATTGGTATTAAGTAAGGAAAACAAAACTCATTTTTGGCCAGATAGAATCAGGGAGCCTATATTCTTCACCTTGACCCTTATTCAAAAAAAGATAGAATTTTTAGTAATGACATTTAAAGATCAGGAGAGAAAAATATTTGCTGTACTCCTAAGGAATGAGTCAGTGTTATGTAGCCCACTGTTTAATTCAATGTCTTGATATATTTAGATCTTTTATGACCCGAAAAAGTAATAGCCCCAAGAACAATGTAGATGTCATTTTGAATATTGTTTTTTTCCCAAGAATCTAATTAGATAAGAAATTTTTATATCAACCAACCAATAAGATCAGTACCAGTATCTGACTGTTAGCCTCATTAATATGTTTGGTGAACTGTTTCTCTCAGAGCAGCTCAAAGGTCAAGTCTTGTAGAAAAGAGAAAGAGCCTATCTCTCAAACTTTCTCTTTTTTTTAACCTACCCCCCAATCCACCCACCCACACTAAATAACTTAAACCAAATATGTAAAGCCAGTAGACTAATATATTGACCTTTGTGTGAGTTATAGGCTACTTCTGAATTACTAATGGCCATTGTGATTCCATTTGGTATTCTGTTTGATATAGTGAGCCAGCTGTTGTGATGTTATCCTGTTTTTAAGTGCAAAAAGGGGGGAAATTAAAATCATTCCCAGTTGAATAATTTGGGATTGAAAGTGTGGTACAGGCTTTGTGCTTTTGATGAGGACCACATTTTATTTCCCAGAAATGATAAAAATGTAGTTAATGCAAGGTTACCAGGATTCTCTAACATTACTATAAATGGAAACATTACTCATCTATTTTTGTTGATAATTTTGTGAATAAAAATTAAATGTCTCCTTCATAGATCATAGGAGGGTCTATTTTTTTTTTTACCAAAATGGGATGTTGGGAAATAGTGGGTTCCCTGACATTGGAGACAGTCAGGTAGAACTGAGAGACAGTTGATTGGAAGTTGTGTAGTAAATATTTCTTGATTTTGTAAGACTCACTACGTTAGAATTTCCCAGTCCAAATTTAAATGAAAACCATGTATTTCAAGAATGATATGACACAAAAGAGGCTGAAATATGAGCTGGAACTGTCATCAGCTGAGCAAAATTAAAAGCATTGAATCTGTAAAAATCACATGTTTGGTGATAGCAGAAGTTGATATTAATAATCTATAAGACTCCTTCTGTTTCTGGTTTTCTATAACTTAATCCCAAATATGCAGGTCAAATCACTGGCACTTGGATCCCACTAGGAGATTCTAAATTGAATTCTAGGGCCTTCCTTACCCTCATTTCTGGTTTGGTAAAAATCTTTAAGAAATAGACAAAAAAGCTGACTTCTGTTCCATATTATAGTCAGGCTTTACAGTAGGTGCTACTGATGCCAGGCAAATCCTGAATCTGTACAGACTGCTGAAATAGTTGATAACTAGCATCATTCAGAACACAGGTTAAGTGAGAGGGCTGATGTGAAGGATGAAGGGTTAAGGCAGAGACTCTAAGGGAACTTCAGACAGAGAAGGCCAGCACCACGGACAGCTCCCCCCGCCCCCGCACCTAGCCTAGAGCTCCAGAGAAGCCTAGGGTTTAGCTTGGAAAAACTGCATCCAGATCTTCGTTCCGCCTCATCCTAACTTGTCATCTTAAATGTCACTAGCTTGGACAGGCAGTTTAACTTTTGCAACCCTCAGTTTTCACATCTGCAACTTGGGAATAATAAGTGCTCTACATAGTTCTTGTGATACAGATATTAAATGATAAATTGCAAGTAAAAACGTGTCAGCTATACAAATGAAAGATGTTAATACTGTTTTAATTAGTGTTACACTTTTAATAATTGACCTTTATGTACCCAAGGTTTTATTATATTAATGAAAATTGCTAGATTCTTCTCAAGATTTGACACAACAGTTAAAAAAAGAGAAATGATAGGGAAACCTGGATACTATAAGCAGGTATATACTCTATTGGTAAGAGAAGGGAAGTAGGATTTACTGCTTATCTCATGGGTTCAAGTATGGGTTCTTATAACTATACTATTTAGTTTTCATAACGACTCTGTGCATCTGGCAAAGAGTAGAGGAGTCTATCTCTGCTGTGGTCTTTCATCACAGCACATTTCCTCTGTTACCGCTGCTGGGGTGAAATGGGTGGCATCTGGTGTACAGGGCCAAAGTGATGATAGAATTCATACTCTCAGTTTTTCCAGTAGTGGTCTCCTTTGAAGTTTTTCCTGATGGCAGAAAGCAGGAGTAGAGAGAGTGAGGAAGGGTAAGGAATTCATGAAAGCCCCCAACAAGAGAATATCAGAGCTCCCTTTGCCAGGAGACAGAGCCATGTCCCCAAGGCCTCCTTTAGAAGGAGACGGAATAAACTTACTGGGATGACCCGTGTTGTTACTGAGATTGCTGCAGCTCTGGACGTGGTGGGAGCCTTCCCTGCAGAATCCTTCAATCCACTGGTTATTGAAGGAAATGAAAAATCATACTTCAATATGTGTGTGATAACTTCATCTAATACTGTGACATCTTAGTGAAAAGCATCTAACTACCTTTATAATTAGTGTATTTTTAAGAGAAGATCTCATGTCATTAGCATTTAATATCCCTGCCTTTGATGAAACCAAGGTATTTTTCTTGTGATCAATTCATACATTTTTATTAGATCTATTTTAAATCTTTATTTCAGAATAGAATAGGACATTTAACTTTTTAATGAACATAAATTTTACATGTGCAAAATGAAAAAATTTGCATATATGAATTGATGAATATAAAATGGATCATAATGGGGATTGATTGGTTAGCAAAGAAATACCCTCAACTTCTTTCCATATGGTTTCTCTCATGTTTATAAGAATATGGACAGCTACAGGATGCTTTGTAAGATTGCTAATCAAGTCCTTTTATCTGAGGATCAGCTGGGCCGATTTTTTTCTTACTAGCTGGATGGATGCTTGTGATTATCTGTTCAATAGCCAATTGAGAAATAGATTGAAGAATTAGCAATTTCATACCTTCAGATCCCTCATCAGAGGGAAATAATAATTGTATGATGCTGTTGTCCTTCAGAACTTTCAAAAGGAAACTATTAGTGATTAGGTAGTTATATAATGATGCACATAATAAAGACCATTGGGGTTGAAAACAGAAGAAATAAGTTCAAACTCTTGCTTCAATACCTACTGAGTGCTTGGTCTTTGGCAGGTTGTCTAAACCTGAGTCACAGTTTCCTCCCATGAAAATGGAACTGCCCGCCTGTGTCAGAAAATGGTTGTGAGATTATATTAGATGATGTTTCTGAAAGGGCTTAAAACTTCTAACCAAATTTTAAAAAGAAACTTTATTATTCCCCTTTTTGTTTGTTTTCTTTAGAAAGTGAGTGAGAAGGTCGGAGGAGCTGAAGGAACCAAGCTAGATGATGACTTCAAAGAAATGGAGCGGGTAAGTTTTCACCACTCAGAGCTTCATTTGATGTGTAGTTGTCTAACCTACTGAGAGGGGAAGGGGAAACTGCTCTCCTCTGGGACCTGAAAATGCATTTTGTTATTTTAAAAGATACTCTCCTTTTAGTGTCTATTTTTAAAGAGAAGATGCAGAGTATCCAGTCTTCCCTTTGCACTACCCTGAGAACAAAGCCTCTGCAAAGGAGATATATCGTAACATAATTTCCTGGTGGATTTTATCATTACTTTCCCAAACAGGGATAACATGAAGTTGTGTTTGAATCGGGGGTGAGGTGGGAAGGAAATCAGGGAAGGCAGGAGATAGTGTCCCAAGTGTCTGGGGAGAGTCTTAATCATTGCCTGGCTTGGGGAATGATTGGGCAATGTTCAGATGTTTGTGTGAAGAGCCAAACAAAGAGAATTCCTAAGTACTTTGTGCCTTGTCTTTTTCAGTTTTTTTTCCCCCACTTTGGAGTTCATTGATGAATTCAACAAATTCTTGTTTTGTGCCTCCTATAAGCCAAGAATGTAGGATACAGTAGTGAACTGATAAACAACGTTCCTGACTGCCTCAAGTTCATAGTCTAGAGGGGAAGGCAACTTTGGGCAAATGCTGACCAGTGTGGCTAGTGTAACAATATGGTTCTGGAGAAGCTTGAAACAGAGGAAGCACACTCACACAAGGTGGTTATAGAAAGCCTTCCTGCTATTCCAATGATGATGTGGAGGGTGAGTAAGAGTTACTAGAGACTCATATGTTTCTGGTAGAAGAAACAGCAAGAAAGAACAGGTCACATTTGAGTTCCTGGGGTGGGGGGAGTCACCAAGGGACGAGGGTCTTGTGAAATGAGGCTGTGTAGTTTTTACCTAATTGTTCATCCGGGCTAAGTTCTTTTTTTTTTTTTTTTTTTAAGATTTTATTTATTTATTTGACAGACAGAGGTCACAAGTAGGCAGACAGGCAGGCAGAGAGAGAGGAGGAAGCAGGCTCCCTGCTGAGCAGAGAGCCCGATGCGGGGCTCGATCCCAGGACCCTGGGATCATGACCCGAGCTGAAGGCAGAGGCTTAACCCACTGAGCCACCCAGGCACCACCATCCGGGCTAAGTTCTTGACTTGGACCTTCCTGAGAGCATAGGTACCCATGAAAGAGGAGATTTAATACAAGAGTCCAGCCAAAAGTCTGGGAAACCAGCTTCTTACACCTAATGCCTGACAGCTGTTTGCCCCAGTGGGGTTATTGAAGTCTACATTGCTCCTTATTTCTCATCTCTGGACAGTTCTAAGTACCACCTGATCTTTAACCAAAGCTAGTAGCCTCTGCTCTTCATAGTTCTGGAAATGGTATTTTACCCATCCATCTTCTGCAGCATCTGAGATCAGGCACTGATTCACTTGCCTAGAGTGACTTGCTTCCTCCGCTCCCTGTAATATTTGAATTCCTCACGCCTCACAAGGAGCAGCTTGTGGGTCTGCTAATTTGCACCAGCCTCTGTCTCCACCCATTATTTCTTGATCCCCTTAGCCTTTGAATCCTCCCTTTTCCCTAAGGAAGGAATTTATAGCATGCCTCCCCACTGTCATGTTGTTAATGACAGATTAGTCAGGCATTTAGGAATTTAGAACAAGAAGTCAGAATTTGAGTTCAGCTTTCAACATCTGCCAGGACTACAGATAATAAGGTAGGTAGCTCACTGACTAAGTGAAGAGAGTTTTTCCATTTTTTTTTTAAAAGATTTTATTTGTTTATTTGACAGAGAAAGACACGGTGAGAGAGGAAACACAAACAGGGGGAATGGGAGAGCGAGAAGCAGGCTTCCCACTAAGCAGGGAGCCCGATGCAGGTTCAATCCCAGGACCCTGGGATCCTGTCCTGAACCGAAGGCAGACACTTAACGACTGAGCCACCCAGATGCCCCAAATTTTCCATTTTTTAGAGGAAACTAAAAAGAAGAGAAAGTTAAGAGAATGGAGTAGAATTTATCACTGAGCAACTAATTAAACCTTTGAATCCATGACAGTCTTGCAAACTAATTGAAGGAGGATCTTTTAAATGTTTTACTTCAGGTTAAGATCCAAAAGTATTCCTCTGGTTCTGATGGTAAGATTTATTTCTCCTGTTTCCTAGAAAATAATTGACTTCTGGAGTTTTTGTTTCAAAAAATAAATTCTTGGAATTAAAAAAAAAAAGCGAAGCTTCTGATTAAGGAACACACCTACAGTTTTGTATTTGGGTTTATACATAGTAAATTGAGAGAGCTACATTTCAGAACAGTATGGAGATTCTTTTATTTCATTTCAGTATACACATCTTTTTTGTCTTACCTGTGCCTCTGTGCAAATTTTACAGTCCCTACCCATGCTGAATCTACATTAAAGGTTAAGATTTTTTTAGTAATTGGAAAGGCTGTGTCTTGGATTTGGAATCCAAAATCTTTTCTGTCCTGTTAATTTGTTGATTACTCACAAAAACATTTTATCTCAGTGTTCCCAAGCCTACAAAAGAATCACCTATCCACAGTCAGTTTTCTGATCATCAAGCATTTGGTGTAGAGAGACCTTTTTGTTCAGTTGTGTTCTTAGAGGTGCAATTAGACAACAAAATGAAGTAAATTAGAGGTTTGCATCAAGCAGCACTACTGGGAGGAAGAATTGGGTATTCCTAGAGGTTGTTTCTCTAATCAGCCACCCCAGTGCCTCTCCTGCAGAGATGCAGTAAAATCCCACATGTGTCTTTTAGCCCTCACAGCTCCCAGAGCTGACTGGGTAGAATCCTGCAGCTCTGTTGTCTCTGCAGGAGCCCTGCCCCTAGCCATTTCTTTCCTCCTCTTAAGTGCCTTGCATAGAGTTTTTTTATGTTAGCTTTAAATGGTATCTGTTGCTTACAAGATTTGTTAAGTACAGACTGAATTTCTTACTGTGGTGTAGATATTGTGTAAGGTTTATCGAGAAACTACAGATTTTTTGTCAGGAGGAAGTTCTAGAATTTGCAGGATCCCTAACTCCTCAAATTTCCATCTGTTGCTGCAGTTCTGTATGTGTGTGTGGCCATGTGCATGTGTGTGATTGTATTCATTCATGTGGGATATCTGTAAATGTGTCCTCCATGTGCAAATTGTTATGCTGGGTAGCAGGAATATGAAGGTAAGTCACAGGGCCTGCTTTCAAGGGGTTTCCAGTTTTGATGGAAGAAATGGGCACATAAATCATGTGGTTTACAGGACATGGTGCTTGGTGCTCTGTGGAGGATTTCCATGAAAGATAGGTTGATTTCATGGAAGAAAGACAGGTGAAAGCTTTCTAGGGAAGAAGATATCTGAACTAAACCCTGCAATATTCTTTTCCCTCTGCATGTGTGGGTAATACAGAAGTCCAAATCATGGGGTATAGTACCTCTTTTTGCAGCCTGAAAAGTGTCCTGGGAAATCCCTTTTTTTGAAGCCAGAAGAGGTCCTAGGGTTGGAAATGTGGCTAGGTATCATTTCAGCGAGAATAGATTTCTTCTGAAGGGTAACCTCAAGTTTTAAGATATGCATGCAAGATGTTGGGAAATAGTGGGAAGAATGCCATTCCATATGAGAGTGAGGAAGAGTGGGTTATTTGCAGAGTGAGCTGTGGGGAAAATGCTGATAGGAGAATGTCCATGGTCATTATCTTCATACATTTAATTGGTCATTGGTTACATCTTTCTATCCAGCTCCAAGTGGTAAAAATAGAATTAATGAGTAGAAACTCTAGAGACAGAGAGTTAGACTCAGTGTAAGAAAGAACTTTTGACTGTCAGAGCTGCTTTAAAAAAAAGCTGTAGCTATAACTGAATTCCCTATCATTGCCCATGTTTAAACAGTGGCTAAAACCACAGTGTGACAGTGGCGTGAGACACACCAGTCATCATCTTTTTTGAGTTTTGTGGCAAATAATTTGTTACTAATAATATCACATTTTTAATAATACCACTTCGTTGAATTCTGGTGGTTTATCTCAAGTAAAGGAGAAAGGTATAAAGTCCCAACCAGCAGGCTCAGAGTACCACCTATCTGATTGCACCTGTGGGTGTCTGGCATGCCAGTACATGTCTTCATGGATTAGGTGGTGAAACAGAAGGTGGGATTGACTGTACTAAGACCCTCACTCACTGGCATAGACTTGTAAGATGGGTGAGAGCCCCAGACAAGATGAGCTTTAAAGACACCTTTCTACTGATCCTGAAATTCAGGGGAAGTCAAGTTTCCTCTCAGTGATGTGTTTACAAAACACTTCCATGCTAATATTCATTAAAGGTAATGCCTAAGAAGATTAACCAAAAAAAAAAAAAAGAAAAAAGAAAAAAAAAAAGAAAAAAGAAATACACTGGGGAAATTTCGGTCTAATGCCTTGTTTATTTTTATTTTTATTTTTCAACACATTATTAATCAGGCTTTCTGAATACCAAATAACTGCTATACACAGAGCAATTTGGGAACAGGTACATTAATTCTTCCAAGTCAATAGGGAACTATTAAAACATCTTTATTGGGCCAGTGTATATCTTACTGCCAGACAAACTTTCCCAGGGAGCTGTTTCACTATGTCTCGGTGACTTGCTTAATTAGGTGTCTCATTCAGGGTTCTCATTACTTCAAGCGGATGTGTGTACATTTTTAATAGGTTGATTTTCTTCAGTTATGGAAAAATGAAGAATTTGAAAAGATTTTAGTGTTTCATAGGACACATTAACTTTTTTTTTTTTTATGAGACCATTCTGAGTTACCCCATGTCCAAGTGGATGTTTAATTCATCTATTTATTATTCACCACCAAACCCAAAAACTGTCCTCCATTTTCAGACACCTATTTTTTTCTTAAACTCTGCTACTACATCCCTGTGACAGGATCTGGGATGATGAGGTATATGCTGGTAGAAAGTCCTACCTTTAATCCTCTTGGGGCCCCACAAAGAATGCTGTGTACTTCATGTGTGTTGTCACCTAGGTTCAGGGTGCAATGACTACTTTTCCACTCATGGAAAAGATAATATTCAGATGTCTCAGAACAAAAGCTCCATTCTAGCCATTCCAGTGCTCCTGGGTTCTCTTGTGTCTTATCTCTAGAGGCTGAAGCAACTGGTGAAATGACCAGCATCCACAGGTTCAGTGTGACACACATTGGTAAAAAATAAAGCCATAGCAAGGGGTTGGCAGACTCTTTCCGTAAGCATAGCGGGCTTTGAGGGTCAGAGGGCCTCTGCTGTAACTTCTCACTCCTGCTGAAGAGGAACAGCAACTACTGATTACCTGAAAGGAAGGAGCATCACTGTGTTCCAGTTCCAGAAGACACAGAAATATGAATCTCCTGTAATTACTATGTGCAATGAAATAAGATTTTTAATTTGAAATTTTCCAACTATTTTTAAAATATAAAAACAACTAGTGGCCCAGATTTTGCCTAATGGCCCCAGTTCTTGAGGAAAAATGTTCTAGTGAGTAGACCGGGTTAAGAGGGCTACTTTTCTCTCTATTCAAAGTTCAGATCACAAGACTGGAGAGTGGAGGAAGAACCTGCTGACTCCAAAGTATGACAGTTGCTAAAATCCTGGTGTTGGGAAAACTGAAAAAAAAGACAAGAAGGAGATTTGTCTATGCTTTTACCTTCAGAAAAACAAAACAAAACAAAAAACTTATATTGAATTTTTATGTCCTGAAAACATACCTATTTTTATATATATTTACAGTTTCGCCTCTAAACAACCTTTGCCAGTGGCACCCTACACCTGTCCAGACAAGGCTAGTTACAGAAATGGCATCTCAGCAGCTCACAGAAATGGGAGTTGGGATTTAGGATGCATCAAAATTTAGTTTCAAGTAATGGGAAAATTTGGGAATTGAGGAAATCATGAGCTGAATGTTCTAAGTTCAGAGCCTAACTGCTGTTCTTAAATGGGAATGAACTCTTGCAAGTTAGGATAAATTATTTAAGTGAAATCTTTGTTCGTATTAATTATATCAGACCTATTAATAAGAGAATATGTGCTTGGACATTGCCAGTTTAAGTATATAAATAGCTTCCTGACAAGTAAGTATATAAATAGCTTCCTGACAAGTAAGTGCCTCCCTAGTGAGGCACACTCAGGGTACTCATAGGATAATAGCCCTCAGCCTGTCCATGACTGACACAGTATAGTTTAGCAAGAAGACTCCCAGACATTATTACCAAGGATAGAGATGGAGAGAAGTTAGAATCTGGTCAGCCTCCCGCCTGCAGCTGGCCCTTGGACTGTTGAGTTCCTTCAGTGGTCTTTCTTAGAAAACCTCTGACCCACGGCCTTTGAACTACTTTTCTTCCCCTTATTGCCATAGTGGATGTGTGACACCAGACAGTTCATTTGCCTTCTCTAGGTTCGAACTTGCACATCCAAAACATGAAGGTTTTGGATTAGATGTAACACTGGGTGGTCTCTATTATGTTCTTTATCAAGTGCTATCTGTCGCTGTAAAATCAAGAGCAAGACTCCTGTGGATGAATTTGCTAATCGGCTGTTCCCTGTTTGAGGTACGTCTTGATAACACAATACACAAATGATTATATTGGATGAAGCTGTTCTCGGAAGTGGAATTTCAAGCGAATTTTATTTAACACTCTGATCAAAAAGGTTTGGCTAGAGCTGGTTTTATGGTGATGTCTAGCTTAGGTAACTAAAAGTGTCAAAGGAGTCTGCTTCTTTGGACACAAAGTCTCTAAAGATCTAAGGGTGGTATGGGCTCCTTCCTGGAAGATTTTGGTCAGACCGCAGGAGACACTGGATAGCTTTTATTCCTACTTCCCTTTGAAGATTGAATCCCACCTGAGAAACAGACTTCATGCTCTAATATTGGCATCTCTGTTGTCTCAGTGCCCTCCCTGAGACCACTGGCTTTAGCCAAACTAGTGGCTTGTATTAATAGAGCCCAAGTAGTTGAGCTCTCTATTTAAGGAGCCCAGAAGGGAGAGGGGGTTCCATGCCCCAAATGAGAACCATTTTTCATTTCTTCCCTGCTGACCCCTCTGTGGACCACTCCAAATACATGCTTGTAGAACCCAGCCTCTGTAGAGAAGTCCTTGTACCTGAGGGCATGTGGTCAAACAACTCAATGTGGGAGTCTCCCTTTTGTGGAGGCCCAAAATACCCAGGGTAGAATAGTCCTTGTGGATAAACTTTCCACAGATTTTGAGGACTTCAAGAAAAAATACCCCAAAGATTGGATGGGACGTGTTTTCGCCCTGGTCGTGTGTTGTTAGCCACTGCCAGATCCCCAGCCCCATCCAGAAGATGTCCCAAAGAGCCTTGAAGCTCTAACTTGGACTCTGTCTTCATTTGGGAGGTGTTCTTTTTGCCCATCTTTCTATGAGGAACTTATGCTTTCAAGAAGTTATAGGGTAATAGTTAGGAACATGGACACTGGAGCCAGAATCAGGTGAGTTGCTTAACCTGTGTATATCTATTTTACAGGGTTTCTGATGATTAAATGAGTTCAGATATTTAAAGCCCATTAGAATGACTTTTGACAAACAGAAAATACTTTATGGTGGTGGTGGAAATAAATATTACGGAGGGCTGGAGTGGGAGAAAATTAGAAATTAGTTAACAGCCTAGAAGCAGATGACTTTGGAATATCACAGGGCCAGTGGACAGTTAAGTTCCTCCTCTGGCTCATTCTCTTAGAAACCTTGAACTTTGGGATGGTTTCTTCCCATCACAGCCACACAGGACTGTTGGATACACATTTGACCTCCAGTTCCTTCATCCCTATCATATAGTCTTAAGGAGATCTACGTTTCCCTCCTGTCATGCATGTAACATGGACTTTCAGCATGTTTGTTGTGCAAACAACCTTTTATTCACTTCCATGACTTCCATGAGTGTGTAATGCATGGTTGGTATTCTGCTAATACTGCCAGTACCTCCACTTATGGCCACACAAGTCCTGTACTGCACAACTCCAGGGAACCCTTGTTCACTTCTGTACTAAACATGACTTGGTACATGCTCAAATCTAAGGCCTCCCACAAACTCAGGTCAACCAGAAGGACCTGATACAGGGTTCTTATGTAGGCTGGCACCTCTTGAATAGGAGCGCTTCTTAAGGTAATTTTATACCATGATGACCACACGAGAAAAGTGGTTTCTTCTGTTAATTGCAGTAAGAAGAAACTCCTTACACAAAAATATGACTGCCATGAAATGGGATATTGTTAAGTATTGAAAAACCAAACTGAACAATAAAATATGCTGTTGGAATTTGGTTTTGTTTCTAATTATGAAAGACACTTATCCCATCCATAAAAGGCTGATTTTGTATGTAGATGCAGTACGTTTCTGAAAAATTTCTTAGAATTGAGGGAGGAGCCCTTGAACTCCAGTTAAAACAAAACAATGAAGCCCCCATGGACTTGAGAGCTAGAATTCTACCATCAGTGATTTCTTTTACTCATATCTATATCATATATCCCATCACATACCTTGGGTAGGAGGATGTATTTGTTTTTATTCGTTAGATACCCTGTCAAGTGGAGTGAGTGAGTGGGCCACACATGTAGATATGGAAAGGATTTTACTAGAGAACATAGAGTGGGCTATTACAGACTCTCCATTAGGGAGGAAGGCCCGAAAGAGAGAGGGAATGTTGGCCTGCTGAACACAAATGCTGATCGTTCAAAATTTTGCAGAGATGGATTTGAGGATTGAGATTTTTACTTGGAATTAACCAAAAGTTTAAAGATTGATTAGAAGTGTTTGTTTAAGGGGCGCCTGGGTGTCTCAGTGGGTTAATGCCTCTGCCTTCGGCTCAGGTCATGATCTCGGGGTCCTGGGATCGAGCCCCGCATCGAGCCCCCCCATGGAGCTCTCTGCTCAGTGGGGAGCCTGCTTCCTTCTCTCTCTCTGCCTGCCCCTCTACCTACTTGTGATCTCTGTCTGTCAAATAAATAAATAAAATTTTTTTAAAAAGAGCATTTTCTTAAGAATTTTATATACTTAGGATATTCTGAGAAGTTAAAACTTTCCATCCATAAACAGAGTTGATGTTGCATATTTCTTTTTTTCTGTCCCTGAAACCTGCCACCGTGCCTGGCCCACTGCAGACAACACATAAATGCCTCTGGGGCAAAATATGATTCATGATCTCCACATTCTTTATTCTTTTTCTTTCCCTTGTAAACTTCTACTTGTGTTTATTTTATGCTAAATGTATTCATGGGCCATATGTTTTTATTCCTTTGGTTTTTACTTGAGGTGTGTGTGTGTGTGTGCACACATGTGTACATGCAGCCTCCTCTCCTGGTTTGGGAGCAGTTCTTTTCAGCAAGAATCATCTCAGGGAAGCAGAGTGAGCTTATGTAGAGCTTAATTTATGAGCTCTTTAAACTTGGGATTCACCTTAGGGGTCTTGCTCACATGGACGTGCTCAATGACTAGAGAATCTACATCAAGAACCTTGAGTTCAGTGTTACTCCTGCATTTTTAAGCACGTACAGTGAAAATTCAGTATCTTATTGGGCTTGGGACCTGTGTCCGGCCCTACTGTTTGGCCTGGGCACATCTGCCATCTCCAGTAACATATCTCCCATCTGGTAACAATGGGATAGCGCATATTAATTCTATAAAGTGACATAATTTTGGTGGCTTTTGGGTATGTGTACCTTCTATGGCTTGGACAGTTTCCAGGGTATTCTTAAAGTGAACATGGAGATTTGCACGATTGTATGTGTGTGGGGTGGGGGTTGGGTGAAGTTAAAATGAACCACTTTCAGAGACCACCTCAGGCCCATAGGGCAAGAAGAAACTATCTCCCCCTTATTTTGCCTGAAGATAGTAAAGTAGATTTTGAAACAGATTTTAGGAAATTCCTGGTTCCTCTTTCAGTAACTAGGGTTTCCACCCTTGATGGAGCCTAGCTGAATGTGAAGCGATTCTTCCTTCCTGAGCCTCTCCAGCTCCTCCCTGCCCCCACCCCCCCACCCCCCGCTCTGTTTTAGCACCTGTGGTTGTTATTCAAGCAAAACTTGGGTGCTACAGCTAATAGTTCTTGTCACTTAGAACATCTCTTTTTTCATTTCAGAAGGTGGATGTCACCAGCAGGGCTGTGATGGAAATAATGACCAAAACAATTGAATACCTTCAACCCAATCCAGGTAAGGGATTGCTTTATGCTTTCAGGATGTCCCTCCAGGTAACTTGTAGTTTCTCTTCGATCGACATTTAGGTTTGGTGTGCTTCTCCTTCCTCAGCCCTCCTTTCTGGAGCTTCAGTGACTTTCCTGTATAGCACCTTTGGTGGTAGGTTTCAGGGACAGAAAAGGACAGAAAAGGAGGGAGAACCTCTTAAGGCTGACATCGAAGTAACTGGAGCATTCTGAGATATTTTGTCTGACCCTAGTGTATTTAACAAATAGCATAGCACGGACATCTTGGGTGGCACATCATGTCAGCGTAGCTGCAAGCTGTTAGCCATCAAACTTAAATTTTCAAGGGATGGTAAGAAAGAATTGGGATATTTTAAGATAAGATCTAGTAATTTCCAGAAGGTATGAAAGAGTAGGAAGTTCTTGTGAAATACAGAGGGTTTCTGTTCATACAGCATCACTAGAGATTTTGGAGAGTTGTTCTTAATTCCAATGCCTCTCCGAGTATATGGCTGGTTAACATTTGTTCCCGCTAACTTGCTATGCTCCCAGAGAGGGAAGTTGTAATATAGATAATGGATCTACCCCTTGAAAGGAGAACCAGGCAGAACTGAGCAGTGTCTGTAGACACAAGGTATAACAAAGCAGAATGGTCTATGTCATCGACCTTCCCACTCCTCTTCCTGACAGCAGTTCCTAACGCAGAGTATAGAAAGGATGGAAGAAAGCCTTGAGGCAAGGCTGAATGTATTTACGTGAGAAGTAGGAGTATTTAGAAAATTGCTCACTTTTAGGACTAGGTTATTTTGGAGTTTCAGGTTGGGAGTCTAGTGTCTTTGGTGTTTCTGGGGAGGGTGGTCTAGACACTGTGTCAGCCCCAGTGTGTTTGGACACAGAGCACGAGTGGCAAGAGATGAGAAAAGGAGAAGGTTGGGGTAAGAGGAACGAGTGAAATCGGAAGTACTGGCTAGTTCTCTACAGCCTCCTGCTGCAGGCCGAGCTCTCAACCAACCTTTATTTACCTGTGAGAGCACAGCTGCTGTTCGAAGATGAACAAACTTATAGGAATAAACATTCTTGATTTTTATTCTTTTTAAAATACATAAGAGATGGGATTACATAAGGAAGAAAATACAGAAGTAAGTATAGTAAGGTATAGGAACTAGGAATGTAGCTGATTGTGAACCAAATGATTAGCAAATTAGACAAAGAATACAAAAAATGAAGTTCCTAATTTTTATCAGAGCCACATTCATGACCTTTATATTCATTCCACAGAGATGCAAGGATCTCTTAGGTGGTCATTTATTTCTTAGTATTCTTATCACAACTTCGATAGGTCAGGTTCTGAAGAGAGATGCTCACCCTGTCTCACCATAAGAAATGATTGAATAATGGCAAAAAATTTGTATTTTCATTTTTGCATAGAATTTTGAAGTGCTCTCTGATCTCCGGGATTTATATATGTATTGTGCTGGTAACTCATTGTTGTAGGGTGAAGATAATTATAGAGTAAGGAGGGAAAATAGACTATTTATTGAGCACTAATGCATTTTTAGGGTGGTGCTAATTATGTACACCGTCTCAACTCTGAAAATAACCATTTTTTGTGATTGGAAAAATAACGCATAGTTGAACAATTCATAATTATGGAAAAGCGACTAAAACCATCATAAAACACATCCTTAGTGGAAACCATCAGTGTTCTTGAGTATAATGGAACTCTGTTGTAGATAGCTCAAGTATGTTGAATGGTATGCCCCCTCAAAATTCAGGCCACCCAGAATCTCAGAATATGGCCCTATTTAGAAATAGAGTCTTTACAGATGCAAATAGTTAGTGATCTTGAGACGAATTCATTCTGGAGTTAGTGTGGGCCCTAAAACAATGATTGGTATCTTTGTAAGAAAGGAAGACACAGAGACATAGGGAAGAAAACCATGTGAAGTGGAGGCTGAGGTGAGAGTGATGTGGTCACAAACCAAGGAATTCCAAGAGCCACCAGAAGCTGGAAGAGGCAAGGAAAGGATTCTCCCAGACAGCCTCTGTAAAGAACCAACCCTGCAGACACCTTGATATCAAGCTTCTGGCTTCTTGAACTGTAAGAGAGTAAATTTCCTCACACAGTTTGTGGCAATTTGTTGTGGTAGCCCTAGAAAACTAACACAGTAGGCTAACCTTATTTTCTGTAGGAAGAAACATGGGTCCGAAAATTTAAGAAACGTTCCCAATGTCAAACAGCTTGGAGGGGATGAGGTCAGAATTAGAACCCAAGTTAGAGAGGGTACAACAGAAATTCAGAAAGGAAACAAATTATGGGATTGAGACTTAATTTTATTTTAATAAAAAAGATTACAGAAGGAGGTCATGGGAGAGATAAGAATTTTCAGAAATGACATTTTTAATAAAATGTTTAATGTGCTTACTAGCTGCCAACATGTTTTGTTTTATGGCTGTTTAAAAATTGAATGGACATTTGTCACCAAGAGGAACAATTAAGGCCACCACCAGGCAATCCCAGTTTCATTTCAGAAAAGCAGTTATATATAGGCAGGCCACATAGGTGTACAAGTTAGGTCCAGAACAAAACAAAATTTTGTAGACTTATTCTATGGAATTCGGACGATCTGTATCTCATTGGTCTATGATGGAGATGATTTAGTCCCTCCATCACTTTCTCATGCTGAGAGCAGACACTTCGCTATAGCGCTTCTGCAAAGCGGCTTGTTAAGTACACTTGTTCACTATCCAAGTGTCCTTGACAAGGGTATGCAGGGTTCTAGCAAACACTCAGAGATAACCGGCCCTTTAGGTACAGAAAAGCAGAAAGAATATTCTCAAACTCATACTTTGAGTCTCTCAGTGACCCCAGGAACTGTGTCAACCAACATGTTTCCCTAGACACTGGTCCTGAATGAGTGAGATCTAGCTTGGGTCAGGACAGAGCCTAACGCCAACCAACAGATTTACATGGATAGGCTGGTAGGTTCAGAGGAAATTCATGCTTTGAAGGTACTTTGAGAATGAATATCTTGCATTAATTTAGTATTCTGGGATGTGTTCTGGCTTTCAGATCTTGTGGCTTTCATATCTTTTATATTCTTAAAACCCAGTTCCTATTGAAGTGATGACCAAAGAGAGTTTGATTAATTTTCATGAATCTGCAGATATGCTCTACACTGTGTAGGCCCCTTATCTACTCTCGCCTGCTTCCAGAGTGAGGTTTTTTAAAAGGAAAATCTGATCAAATCATTATCTTGCATAAAACCTTTCAATGGCTTTTCATTGCTTTTATGATTAGGTTTTAAATCTTCAACATGGCTTAAAGGACCCTCCTCACGGGGTTAGTTTGCCCTTTCCCCTCTACCTTGGCAGGCACTTAGTACCCTCTGGTGCAGCATAAAGTTTATTTAAAAGCCTTCCTTGACCCCTGACTAGTGAGGTTCCCCTGTCAAGATTCCTGTCACGATTCCAGCTGCCTTTCCCTGGTGGCACACGCCTCACTTACTGTAAATGTGTGTGATGTGTGTGCTTTTGTTTGTCTTCCTCTGTAAGGAGAGAACTGTGCCTGCCTTATCCCCATGCCCAGTCCACAGGTCAGGTCACTGGTGGCATTCGGGTATTTGAACAAATGAGTTATGAAACACCATTGACAATCATTGGCTAAAGTGACAAAACTGCCATAATATAAGAGGAAAGGAGAGGGGCACCTGGGTGGCTCAGTGGGTTAAAGCCTCTGCCTTCAGTTCAGGTCATGATCCCAGGATCCTGGGTTCAAGCCCCGCATCCGGCTCTCTGCTCAGCGAGAAGCCTGCTTCCCTTCCTCTCTCTCTGCCTGCCTCTCTGCCTACTTGTGATCTCTGCCTGTCAAATAAATAAATAAAAATCTTAAAGAAAAAAAAAGAGGAAAAGGAGAAATTCTTGCTTTTTCCCTAAACCATCAGTTCTACCCATATAACTAACATTTATCAAATGCATTTATTTTTATGCAAAGACCAACTTTAGATGTTTTAGGGATAAAAACAGGACCAAGATTGGGCTTCAGACCTCTGGTACTTCACAGCTGAGTAGCACAAGATATATACACACTGAGGAGACCTGGAGGGCTTCACAGCTAATTCCTCCTGGAAATTCCAGTTCACTAATGAGTGAGCAAGGGTAAATGGGGTCACAGGTTTACAGGTGTGTGCTGTGAAGCAGGGCTTTCAAGAATATAGACCAGAGAGCTGTAAAGTCTTCTACCATGGATTTGTGAAATATTCTGAATGAAACAGCATAAACCAGTACAAATTTGCAACCATACTGAGAAATAATTCAGACATGAAAAGTACTGTACCGATTGGCAGTCCTTATATTCTTATGGCATAAAAACGAAGACCATTCCAAAAGCTACAAGTCAGTTTTCTTATACAAGTAGTCTGATGCCTTATGGAGAAAAAAGTACTAAATCAACAATGTTGAATAGAAATAAGTTGCAAGCTGCATGTATAATTCTGAATTTTCTAGTAGCCACATTAAAGAGTAAAAGGAAAGGGGAAAAACAATTTTAATAATGTGTTTTTAAACCCAGTATATCCAGAATTTAACCAATATTAAAATATTGAGAAATTTTACTTTCTTTTTTATTCTTGTGCTATGTTTTGAAATTCATTGTGTTATTTCACACTTACAGCACAACTCAGTTTGGACTAGCCGCACTTCAAATGATAGATAGCCTCATGTGGCTGGTGGTTCCCATAATGGGCAGCTCAGGATAATTTGCCATTCAAGCTATCTATTATATTTTGATACATGTTTGATGTTTAGCTCCTTGGCTTATGTATATTGATGGTGGTTTGTTTGTTTATTTGTTTTTCAGTAGAGAAATGAACTCTTGATTTTAGACTTAGGATATCTTTAATTTTTTTTTTAACCTTCTGCAAATCTATTGCATGGCATTTTGCTAGAGATCTTCCCCTGAAATAGAATGATGGACATGACCAGATTGGGCTCTGTTTCCTTCCCAGTCTTAGCTTAGTGATTGTGACAGAGGTTTTCTCAGTTTGCAGTGAGAAGTTGTTCTGACCCTGAGAAGTTGCATAAGCCTATGCAAATCTCCAAAATGTGTAGATAAAAGCAGTTTGGACATGAGAAGTTACTGCACGTGGTCAAGGTTTGCTTTGTACAGAAGTGCTCTTTCCTTGAAAGCCCACATGAGTTAGCGTTCTCCAACATGCCTCAGACTGGGTATTAAATGGGGATCATTTTGTGTCTATTCATAATTTTTTTAATAATAATTTTAAATCTCATTTGTGGAATGTTGCCTATGGAAGTAAAAGCTGTATTAATTTTGAAATATCTCATTAGTCCCTGAAAAAGATACTATATCAAAATTGCTATACTTCTTTCCCACAGGCTCCTTTTAGAGATGAAAATGTACTGATTATAGGACATTTGGTGACAGTGGGACTGAAATCAATACATGTATTATTTGGCATTTGTGTATTCAAATCTTTGGCTCCACAACATCCTGAAATTGCTATGTTTCCTGGAGGGCAGGGTCCTCAGCTGTATTCATCTTGTTTTTCAGGGCTCTTAGCATTGTGCCTGCTTCATTGTTTGCCTTCAGTAGGTCTTCTGATTAGATGCATGAATGAATGTATCTATTTTCTCTTAAAGAATAGGGGATATGTTTGGAGTCTGGTAGCCAGAAGTTTTACTTTCTAAATCCTGACACTGAAGAGTAAGGAAAATGCATAAGGACAGATAACAAAAGTAATTGTGAGGAAATGTTGCTGCACTTGAAAGGAATCAGGTTTTTTAGGGATGAAAGAGGAAAATAAGGCAGGTGGTATGTAGTGTCGTCTGTACACTATATGTACTGAACAGGCTGCAGGGTTTTTCCTGTTGTCACTGCATCTTTGGGAAAAATACTGAAAATGATTAGTTTCCTAGTCTATTTGAGGTCCCTTAAATGATCCGGTTTTAAGTCAGTGGGCACTGGTAGATTACTGATCCTCATTTCTGTGTCTCTAAAGACTGGTAAGCCAGACCTTATAAAATGTACTTAATCATAACAGATATCAGACAATTAACATGTGCATATATGCAGAAAATTAAGCTAATGGAGTCTCACTCTAATAGCCTTGAGTCACTGACCCCCTACCTGCGTGTGGTGGTCCAGCTCTCAGTCCCTCCAGGTCCCTTCCCCTCCCTTGCACCCCTGCAGGATTCCTGGCCTTGTAGTCTCTCTGCGGCCTCACGCTCTTTCCTGCAGCGGGACTTGGCACTTGGTTGTTCCCATCTCCTGGAATGCCCACATGCCCCTTACTTGACATCTATCCTATTACTCATCTTCCCTGCTTTGTCTTAAATATCACCTCCCCCGAGAGCCATTCCCTGAGTCTCCTCTGAAGCAGCTCCACTCCACTGTTGCATTCTCGTGAGGCCCACACGTGAGTCCCCTCCACAGATCTCTCCACTGCTTCCCGTTTAGAATAACATTGAAAGTTATTATTGGGATAACGGGGTCGACAGTCTGACGTCATCTCCCACATTCCTGCCCGTCTCCCTCGGCTCCCTGGGCACCAGCGTCGCCAGCCTCCCCGCTGTTCCTCAGACACACAGCTCCCCCACTCATCCGGATGGTCCAGCCCTGCCGGCATCACCTGCCCCCACATCTTCTCAATGTCCTCCCTCAGGTCTCTGCTCCAGTGTCGTCATATTTGGGTGGCCCCCCTGACCATCTTGTTTAAAACATCATTGCTCCTCATTCTTTAAACACTTCCTGAATTATTTTTCTTCATGGCATTTATCACTGCTTAGACTTTTATTGGATGTTTACTAGTTAAGATATGACTGTAATTGCCCTGGCCCAAGTGCAGCGTTGTTGTTCATACACTGCAGTCAGAGAGCCCCGTTCTTATCTTTTCTTGCATTTCTCACAGTATGTACTTTCACATGTTGCTTTTCTGTGTTCAGTATCCTGCCTTCCTCCATTCCTACTCCCCTGCTTTACATTCTCCACATAGCTGCTAGGTCATTCCATTAAAGGTGTGACTCCTATGTCATTCTTCTGCTTATTATTCTCCGGTGGCTTCTCACGGAACTGAGGGCACACTTACTGGCTGTGAGTCCCTCTGTGACTGGGCGCTTGCCCTGCCGCTGAGCTTCTGCTGCTCTCCATCCACGCTCACCAACTTCTTCTGACCCTCGCCATGTTCAGCTTGTTCCCGCCTCAGGCTTTTTGCACGTGAAGTTTCTCTGCCTGGGACTCTTCTCCTGGCTCCCTTGTGGCCGCACCTTCCTCTCATGCCATCTCTCTGTGTGGTCCTTCCCTGGACGCTCTGTCTGAAGTAGCTTCTTCTCACTCCTCTTATATCCCTTCTATTCTATCACTGTTTGAAATTATTCTGTATTTTATCATTTTTAAAATTAAATCTTTTTTTTAAAGATTTTATTTATTTATTTGAGAGAGAGAAAAGAATGAAAGAGAGAGAGAGAGGTAAGCAGGAGAAGCAGATTCCCTGCTGAGCAGGGAACCTGGTGTGGGACTTGATCCTGGGACAGCAAGATCGGGACCTGAGTCAAAGGCAGTTGCTTAACCAGATGAGGTGCCCCTCTGTATTTTATCTTTTTAAAAATCATCTGCTAATCACCCACATTCTCCATCTAGAATGTAATCTCCGGCAGGATAGGGACCCTGTCCTGTTTACTATCTCTAATATAAAAATAGTGCCCTCAGTATTAAATCAGTGCTATTTATCCCTCCCACTGTGTCATAAACTCATCAGAGACCAGACTGTATTTGTTTTGCTCATTTCTGTATACCCAGCACCTAGCACAGTGGTACTTAGTAACTGTTTAATTTGCTGAATAAATGAATCAAATCATGTTAAGCATATTTAAGCTCCATCTATAGGAATAGCTGACCTCCCAGGTAGACTTGAACATGTCAGGATCAGAGCTGTTACTCTATGTTGTATCTACTTGGTGTCATGTACAATTAATACATTTCACAATTGCTTTGGAAAAAGTATGGCAATATATAATCTCATGGTTAAGCCCATTGGGCTGGAGCTATTGACAGGACATCCATATTTACACACACAGATAACTCTTCCCATTTTCACATTTCTGAAAACTGAAGTTTCAGAAGAGATTAAGTAATTTCTCCAAGGTCATGCAACAAAAGAATCAGAATTCATGTTCAGATACGACTATCTCCATAGTCCATTTTTTTTTCACTGTCATATTCTACAAAATATGGAGATACCTTTAGTCTTGGGGTATGTGGTGAATTCAGTCTAGAGTGACCTCTAATGATCCATGCCCTTGCCCAATCCCTTCCTTTTGAGTGTAGGTGGATTCTGTGCCTTGCTTCTAATCAAAAGAATATGGCCAAGTTAATGGGATCAGCACTCATGTTGCCTTGATTAGGTTACAGTGTATGGAAAAGTGCATGGGATGTTCCCCTGTGATCACATTGCTTTGTATAAATCTTTCTGAGCAGACCAGAGTGAGAGAGATTCTCCTACTGGCCTGGAAGAAGGAAATGATCATGTTAGGACTGCTGAGGGAGCGGGCTAAACGTCAGGGGTTAAGGGTAGCCTCTGGACTATAAGGGTGTCCATAGCTGAGAGGCAGTAGGAAGCGAGGGCCTTTAGTGATACTACCACAAGGAACTGAAATTTTGTCAACAACCTGCATGAACTGGGAAGCAGATTGTTTTCCCATAAAGCTTCCTGATACCATGAAGGCCTGGCTGATATCTTGACTATAGCCTGTGAGACCAAGAACAGAGGACTCAGTAAATTGCACCCGAACTTCTAGCCTACAGAGACTGTGAGATAATAAAGGTGTGGCTTGAACCTACTAAGTTTGTGTAACTTTCTTATGCAGCATGAAAAACCAGTACAGTATGGCTGTTTGTTCCCAACTAGAGCTTCTGTTTTAGGCATATCACTGTCGACTGGGGTCATCTGGCCATTTACCCTTTTGGCTCCCTTGAATACCTTCCATGGGAGCAGAAAGTAGATTAGGAGAACCTGTATGCATCTTTTCAGCTTAAGATAGTCTCCTGAATTCCGTAGGGAGTGGTAGGACAGGTCCACTCTCTGCTAAGTCTGAAGATACCTTTGAAACATGAGACAGTGAAAAGCACGGGCACACTGCCTGACACTTTGTAGGGGCTCAAGAAACATCCCTCACCCTCCTGTAGCCTGCAGGGTCTGCCTAGCTGAGGATATCTCAGGGGCTTATCTAGCAGCTCTTCCACAGTGAGATGCGGTAGGATGAGGCCTCCACAGAGGGGCTCCCTGAGCCCCCAGGGACAAGTCCCACTGCAGGCCCCTCCCCACACACAGGGCAAGTGTCCACCCTCTGACTGCTTCCTGAACCGGAAAAGTAAAGTCTCGTGGTGTTAGTACTCAGAGGGTTGTGTATTTTTTCAAATTGCAGGAGCCATTTTATGCTTCTGTGCGGTAATCACCTGCTTTCCCAGGGCTCCCTATACATCCTTTATTGGCACCTAACAGTGCCCCTCGCGGAGGTGGGAGATGTGCACTGTCCCATCTTATGGATTCTTAGGGCTGCCGTGGACCCCCCTCAGTGTCTTAAAATACTTCTCCTCTGCTTCCCACTCAGCAGGGCATAAGAGAGCTCTGGTGCCTTGGAGAGAAGTGTTACATAATTACCATTATTTGGATTGAGAGTAGCATAATCCAGTGCTAGAGTTAGAGTGGGCAGATCTTCCTCTTTCCTTTCCTCAGTCTCTAGAAGAGTATTTATAGAATATTTAACCTCAAAAGAAACTGCACAGGTTTGAGGAAATCTACCTACGTCCTTGCTGTCGTGTATATCTTTTGCGTCCTTTACTAACGGTCAGTGTGCAAGGCCAGGGAGCGCGCTGCTTACAGTGCAGGGGGCATCGGGGCTCATTTCAGATTTGTAAATCCTCTTGAGATCTCACCTGGGAGAATGAGGCCAGGACACATTCATCAAGGGTTGCAGATGTGAAATATATGCTAAAGTGTTGTTTATTACCTACAGTTTGTTGCAAATGTTAAGCTCCAAATCTAATTTAGTGTGATTTGGTGATTTATGCTCACATTTCAGTTGTAATATCTGCACTAGGCTTTACAGACTTATTAAAAATAATTCAGAATTAATTTATTGCAACAACTAAAGGCATCATTGAGCCTTGAGAGATAATGAAGAGGTAAACAGAATTTTAGCTCTTGGTGATTTCGATGAAATGGTTATCAGTCACAGTTTTCTCCAGCCAAAAGAGGGAAAAGAACCCACATTTATTTAGCACCTGCTTTGATTACATATGTCACAATCGCTGTGATTTTACCATCACAACAGTACTATCACTAAGTATTGTTATCCCCCACTTATAACCAGGATCAGTGAGGCTGGGGGGGGGGGGCGGCGGTAAGCTCCTCTCTTCCCTGCAGAGCTGGTGAATGGCAGAGCTGCAATTTGAACCCTGTCCTGTGTTATTTCTTTGATAGCATGTGTCCTCACGTTAATTAGTAGGAAATGGAAATAGATTCTGCCACACAGGAGAATGCAGTTCTTAAAAAAAGAGGCTGTACGAACACATTTTTATATCCTTTTGTCCTCTAAATTTTAACCTACTTGTTCATAGAGTTTGCTGAATTAAGTAATTGATTACTACTAATGAAATGTAATAATTTCTAGAAGAAGGGAAATAAATCACCTTTCTGGTTTCCTTGAAATTAGCTATTTTATCTTTAAAAAATTCTTATTTTTGTAAAGAACCATAAACAGAAGCCAGATCATTAGGAAATATTCTGGCGGTAGTGTTCTTTCTTGTGGAAATAAATACAAAAACAAAAAAGGCGTAAAAAAAAGGAAATAAAGCTCAGATCTTTACATTGGGGTTTTTAAAGTAAGACCTTTTGGTTTTGAACTCAGCGATGGTTTTGCAAAGGATGAGTTTCATTGATTTTGAAAATTAACATTAGGTTGTACACGCTAAGACCTCTTCATTTGTAAATTACCTAGTCCACTTATCCTAGTGAGTTCTAGTGTATACATATAGGTTCTTGCATTTGAAAGATTGCAGAATTCAGGTAAGCCAGTCCTCTTATGTTGAAGTGAGGAAGCAGAGGTCTAGAGGGAGTTAGGTAGCTCCGCAAGGTCACATAGATGGAAAACCATCTCCAATCCCCTGACTGATGGTGCGGTACTCATCCAGCTTCCCAAATCACAGTGTCTATCACACTTCCTCACCTCTGCATTTTTAATCACCTAACAAGAGTAAATATAGCTAAAGCTGACAAGTCCTGATTTGACCTATTTTAACAAAGATGTTAATAAAACAACAAGAGCCAGAGTGGCATTCTGGGATGAGAGCGGGCTTTGGAGACAGAGCTAAGATTCAGTTTTGGCTCTGCTTGTTTTATGTGTCCTTGGGCAAGTTGCACCATTTCTCTGTGCTTTACTTTCCTTATATACAAGATGGAGAAACTAAATCTGGCCCTCACATTATCAGGAGGTCTGAAGAGATGATGCATGTGAATTACACACAGCAGATACTTCAGATGTTAGCTGTGGGGTGAACCGTGGCCCTGATCTTTACTTTTCAAAAATATATCCAGGTTCTTTCTAAATTTTCAAACCAGACACTTATGAATACTAGTAGGAATCATTAAGTGTTTGTCCTCAACAGATTCTCTGTTCCTTTGGGCAACTAGGTTTGGTTTCCATGAGGTGGGTAGAGAGGTAGAAAGGAATTAAGTCATTTCATTAAATCTGGAAAGTTTATTCCATGTCTTTGGACTCCCCTATTAAATGCTGCATTCATTAGGTTAGAACATGAAAATGTGACTTGGAATACCATGACCGCCCCTTCCGATTGTCATACGTGTTCATCAACACAGGCCAGAACTGGAGGTTGGCTTTTCTGCTTCCCTGTGGTGACAGACAGGTGCTCTGTCACTGTGTTTTCTTACTTGAAATTTCACAGTTAAAGAGTGAAAGAAGCCACTTCAAGCAGGTTGTAATTTTGTTTTTATTTGTGGAGGGTCTCTCCCAAACCCTCCTGTCATCATTGAGGGTGGGAGGAAGATGAAGTGCAAAAGGGCAGACTCACAGCCCATCCTTGTCCTCCCCCACTTCTGGGAACATCCACTTTCTTCACCCTGTCCCCCTGCATCCCCTCCTGCTCTGTGCTTACATTTGTGCTAACCTCTTCATTTCAGATTTCTGTGTTCCATAGAGATTATTGATTTCTAGATCTAGAGACATTCCATTTGCTATAGACCTTGATTTTTAATTACAGTGAATGAAACTTTAAAAAGAATTAGGATTCCCCCCCCCCCCTTTTTTTTTCCCCTGAGGAAAGAGAACACTCCATCCTCTGTTATTTGCTGTCTTTGGGACCAAACCTCCTTAGAAAATACTTTTGTCTTGACCTCAGAGGCTTAGGATTCATACATCTTCACATTTCACAGAAGCTTCTAGAAAAAACCTCAAGGTTTTCCAACAAATGTCTGTCAAAAACCTCAACACCCACTCATCTGAGTGTGCTACATCCTGTTTTAGAGATAGAAATGGAAAACTGTTTCTCTCTGCACTTTACCCACAGAACTCTTGACACCAGACACTGGGGTTTGTCTCATGCTGACCAATTTTCCAACTCCATTTGGTGTCCTGCAGTCCACTTCTGATACCATCTTCTTGGAGGTAGTGTCAGTTTTCACAGGTTAAGGGCTCAGCACCACAAGATTGGATACCAATGCCATTTCTGAACCTCTGGTACTTCTGACCCTCCCCTCCCCACCATAGGTTTGGTAATTTGCTTGAGAGGATCACAGAGCTCAGAGAAATACTTATTTAATGTTTACTGGTTTATTACAAAGGCTATGACTCAGGCTGTGTGGAAAGGATGCATAGGGTGAGGTATAGGAAAGGGATGTAGAATGAATTTCTATTGTTTCAAGCAGCCCAGTTTATGATACTTTGTTACAGCAGCCCTTAGGAAACTAACACAAATAGTGATAAACTGTTTACTTCAGATTGCTCACAAGTCTCTGCAACACTCACTTTGGGTGTCTTCATAGGTTCAAATAGACCTTTTATCCCACATGACTCTTAGCCTTCCTTGGCATAATGCTCACTTGGAAGAACGTTCTGATTGGAAGCGAGCATGGCAATGCTGTGCATTTTCTTCAAGGGGGTTTCTGTCGGTAGTCCATACAGCAGCCAACAGCTATCTCCTGGCTTTCCAAGGGACAGCTTGGGTACTAGAGAATGAGAAGACAACAGGTATAGGGGGAGAAGGGTTTAGAGATTCCATGTCCTGAATAGGAGTCAATATCACGAGTATCATTTGTTACTTCTCAGGTCCCAGTAAGGGATATGGCCAGTTACAAGATTCACTATACTTAGAGAGCCTAGAACTAAGGCTTGCCACCTTGCCACCTTGACCAGGCACTGATCCTTCATTCATAACCCTCCCAGTGTATCAATCAGCGTGAAATTTACCTAAAGCCATATTACCTGGTTATAGGTGATTACACCTTTATCAGGTCTCCAGGACAGCAGAGCAAGAGAGTTAGCTCAGTCATTTTTATTCACAGGGAAGGAGAAAGGATTTTAACATTTTATTTATTATCTTTTACCCATCAAAGTAAACCTAGACTAGAAACTTCTATTAAGTCAATGTTATAGCTCCTTTAGATTTAATCCACAGACATAGAGGTAGTGGGGGCAGAGAGGAGGGAGTGATAATGTAGAATTTTCTGAATATCCTCTTGTGCTTTCCTTTCTTCTCTTACCAACTCTGTTCCTTTTACCTAGATGGGGCTGTCTTATCCCTGTGCTTAGTGTCATACTAGAGACAGCACTAGATTTTATATCTAAATCTGCAAACTCTAAAAACTTTCATCTTGTCCATGATAATCTGGGAATGCTGTATTTGTTTAGTTCAATATAACTCTTGGTTAACCTACTTTCCATAAAAAAACAATTTTTCATATTAGTGATAGCTTCAGTTTTACTCAGTATTTCCTCAAATGCCAAGCACAGTGCTAGATACTTTAAAAACATAATTTCTAATCCTCACAACAACCCAGCAAGGTAGCTTTAATTTTTTGCATTCTATAGAAGAGGAAAATATTTTTTTAATTATGTGTCACGTTTACTCTAGTATTCTAAGCCCTGGGCACATATCATAAAAGAAGCAGAACTAGACCCTGACCTCACGGAGCCTCCAGTCCAGTGAAAGGAGATTGACAGAGAGGTAAATATCCAGTGTCAGGCAGTGGTACAAGTACATAGGACTGTCTCTCCTATTTTGAATGACATGGAACCCATTAAAGGGTTTTGAGATGGGTGACCTGATCTGATTTACACTGAAAGAGATTCATAGACAGAATAGGTAATGAGTGAAAGCAGGGAGACCAGTAGGAGCTTTTTTAAACAACCCCAAGTGACAGATGACAGGGCTTCTGACCAAAGGGACAAGTGCTCTGATTCTGGGTCTGTTTTGAATGCAGAGCTGACAGAATTTACTGGCAGAGTAGATGTACAGTATGGGACCGAGGGAGACATCAAAGATGACTATAAGGTTTGGGGCCTGAGCAGGTAGAAGAATGGGTGGAATTAGATGAACTCCTATAGGGAATACTGTAGAGTTTAGCTTGAGCATGTTAAATTTGAAATGTGTAAAAATCCTTATGATGTTAAGTAGATACTAGATCTATGGGTCTGTAACACAGTGGAGAGGTATGGGCTGGAAAGAAAAATTCCAGAATCATAAGCCTACAAAGTCAGCAAATTGATTGTCTAGTCCAGCAAGAGGTGGACTCCTTTGCCCAAGTGTGCTTGTTCACATCTCCAGGGTACACTTAGGGAAATGTTTTATGGTCTGGCCTCCTAGATATTCTAAATCAGTAAGACAGAAGTGGAGTCTTCAAATCTGGTTTTAAAATGTTTTCTAAGACATATAGATCAATGGAACAGAATAGAGAGCCCAGGAATAAACCCATACATGTATGTTCAATTTATTTATGACAGAGGGGGCAAGAATATTCCATGGGAGAAAGACGGTGTCTTTGACAAATGGTGCTGGGAAAATGGAAACAGCCAATTGCAAAGAATGAAATTGGACTACTTATATCATCACAAAAATAAACTCAAAAATGGAATTAAAGACCTAATGTGAGACCTGAAACCATAAAACTAGAAGAAAGCATAGGTAGGCAGTAATTTCTTTGACATTGGGAAGACCCCTTGCACTTCATACTTTCCCTAATTGATGTTAAGAATCTTTTTTTTCCCCAAACCAAATCTGATTTAATCTGAATTGAAGCTCTTTTAAAGGTCTATATCTGAAATAACTCTCTGTCAGAAACCTTTGAACAGGAATCCATTGTCTACAAAATAAAATCAAAAGCTCCTTAGCATAAAACTCAGGCCTTTACCATCTGGGTTCTGACTTTGTGGTCTCTTCACCTAAGCCTCAGCCTTTCTCAAGTTTCCAGATACATCAGGTACTTTCATGTACCTTTGCTCATAGTCTCCAGGGGGCTAGAAAAGTCTTTCCCACCGCTCTGCCCTACAGCTTACTTTTTGAAAAAGCCCAGCTCAGGTGTCACCTGTTTCATGAGCCTTCCTAGCCTTACTATTCTAAATGGAATTCACTGCTCTTCTCTGTGACGTGAATTCATTAGGACCTTACCCACAGTATGGGGTCCGCTTTGTGTCAAGGTGAGTGGTGTGATCTCTGACTCTCCAAATAGACAAGAAGCTCATTGAGGGCAGTGGCTGTCTCTTGCTTCTGTTAGAGTCCACTAGCATAATTTCCTTCCACATAGTAGGTGCTTAATAAGTACTTGTTATGTTTCTTTTATAATGGAAGAGTGTAAAAGATTTTTGATAAATACTAATTCAATCAGGCAGTGCAAATCCAGAATTTTCATGTATCAGAGAATACATAAATGTTTCTGGTGTAAACTATTTATTGACTTTCACTAAATTAATTTGTATCCCCTTAGATAGGGTTTACAGTTTAGCTTAGGAACCCTCTTTTGTCAGGGAAAAGAGACCCCATATTCTGGGCTCACACAATTGAGAGATTGTGTGATCAGTTTCTTATCATTTCATAAAACCAGTTTTTCATGACATAATTTAGAGGTGAGGTTCAGAACCCAAGAGCCAGGTTCAGTGAGAGTAAATGGGAAGCAGGAGTCTTTCCTTCTGCACATGAAGAAATGGAGGCAAGAGAAATGAAAAGCCTTGGCAACCTCAGAAATCTTAAAATCTAGTCTGTGTAAGGGGAATGCCAGCCAGATTGCCATCAGCATGACTCGCTCTCCCATATCATCCCATCAGATCACAAAGTTAGCATGTCATTAGAGCTTATCGGCAGGCTTAGCTCTGTTTCAGAGCACTACTAGGAGGTTATGATGACTTTGAATAGGGAGGTCTTTCCAAAGGATTGGAAAAAATAACTGATTAGTGTTTATACAGGGCAGGATGGAGACATAAAATGAGGGGAGGGATCACCTATATATTTGGAGGCAGTACAGGTAAAGGGTGATTGAGAAAGATTTGGTTAAAAAAAAGCGGTGGGAGTGGGGGAAGTATGCTTGGTATTATGTTGGGCAGGTGGACTGAGAGAGGGAAGTCCATTCCAAGAGGAGCAGTTCTAGTAACTTGAGGAAACTGCTGCAAATTTATGTCTGATGGCCAGGGTGTACTTTCCCTGAGCTCAGAGCTTTCTATCTAATAACAATCACCTTAAATATGGGAACTTGAAAGAGTTTATAGGATATCTAATGTCTCCTTTTTTTCCCCCCAGCATTTTATGGATGAACCTGAGACTCAGAGAGGTTAGGTAATTCATAACACAATCACATGGCAAACTTCAGGGCATAAGTGGCACTCAGAAATAGCCCACATTTGTTGAATGTTTATCTTGTGCCAGCATTGTGACATATATTATGTCATTTAATCCTTATGTCAGCCTAGACCTGTGTTGGGGGAGGTACCATTTTACAGATGAGACACTGGTCTAGGCCTGAAGGCCAAAATTACCCAACGTGAAATAGAACCAGAATTTGTACTCAGTCTAACTCCAAAGTCCTGGTCTTAAATCCTACTTTGTTAAACTGGCTCCCTTTCCTGGTGGTCTTTCCGCAATTAGCAGCTCACTCCTACCTAGTTATTCTCTTTTATGTCTGATTCTGAAAACACAGTTTTGCAGAATTGAAATATTTACAGCTGGTTTTGTTGACTTATTTTCAGGGTTCCGTCCAGGGTAGATTATGATTTTTTGAGTTGAGATATGAGATTCATTATATGAATCAGGGTTCAGTCAGGGAAGTAAAGTCGTTGGGATATCATGGAATAAAAGATTTATCATAAGAGAGCTTGTACAGTTATGGGAAGATCTGAGTAAATAAAGGTCAAAAAAGTAGAGTTAGTGGACGAGAGAAAAAGGTCACTGACCAGCTCTGACCCAAGTGAATGAACTTAGAAAGGAATCTGAAAGGTAGGCAGGTCCAGCTGCTAATGCAGCAGAACTGCAAAAGCTATAGAATCCAGTAGAATATTGTTGGCTCTTCAAGGTCACTGTTTCTGCATTTGCGACAGAACGTCCTTGGTGGGCCTAGGGTCACTGTTGATGAGCAGAGTCAGTATTCGAGAAGAGCTGGACACAGAATAGGGAAAGGGGGGAGCAAGGTGGAATCCATTCGTAGCCCTGTATCAGTTTGTTACCCCCTCTATATAGTGACAGCTTCCAGAATGTTATGACTACCGCTTCCCCTTTACCTCCTAAGTCTTGCACAGCCTTGCAATCTACCAAGTCTAACTGTGAAGCATGTGGGAAAGGGATTCTGGGAAATGGAGTTCCCCAAACACTCAAGCAGGCAGTAAAGCACTCCAGCGCCCATACTCAGAAAAAAGAACTTGAAAAGGGGAATAAAGGAGTGCTTTCCCCCATCTCCAGTGCCTGTTGTGTGTCTAAGCTAGTTACTCTTTTTGTTGTTTTTCATTGAATACAGAAAACAACCTATGAATGATTACTTTTCAGGAATACACTAGCCAGCAAGATTTTGAGCCTGGATTTTTACCTATGTTTGTCTGAACCAAAGCCAATGTTTATTTTAATGCACTATGCTGATTTCTCTGAGACATTAGACCTAATGGCTTTCTTGTTTGTTCATTTGGATTAAGAAGCTCTGGGGAGTTGTAGTGGTGGCTGACTTAGTACTTCTGTATTTGATAAATACCCATGGTTTTCTTGTAAAAAAAAAAAAAAAAAAAAAAAAAAAAAAAAATAAATTAAAAACCAAGAAGTGAAAGTTGTGAATTTTCCGAGTTTTCACAGTAGTTATGACACTAGGCCAAAAAACAAACTGCCTTTTTATGGAGCACAAAACAATGGAACCCCCCTTCCCACCCCTTTTATTTTGGAAAGGTTAATCTAATTTCACTTCTTGCTGTTGAAGTTGACTAGATACATTTGCTTCCAGAAATCAACTGGCTATGGACTCATCAAGCCCTTTTCTTTGATGATTTTCTGATGGCATTTTACTTTTTAATCTATATTTTTTCTTTTCCTGGCCAGTTCTCCTTAAACCAGTTAAGGTATAAAACTTTTTGGTTGAAAGATCCATGAGGTTGGAACAGTCCCCAATTACCAAGATACCATGAATCTTGCTTATCCAGTTCAGCCACTAAATTAGGTCTCCTGACGGAAAAGGAAGTGGGAGGTATTTTAAATTTAATTTTTTTAAAATAAAGGTAACAATACATGTACATAGTATACAAAATCAAGGAATTTTATAAAGCTTTTTACAAAAAAATAGCAGTGCTCTCGGAGTTGCATTCTTTCCCCAGTTCCCAGAAACAACACTTTGGGCTCGCTCTTTGTTTTTCCTTCTGGTCTTGAAACACCATGCTCATGTTGCTCCCTGCTTGGTTTTCCAATTTTAAGTGCTCTCTGTTTGATTCCCAGTTTGGCAGTTGAGAATTGTTTGCTCTTCTCTTATTTTCTCATTCTCCCACATCCTTTCCTTTCCTTATTATGTATGTTTATGGCATAATTTTGTTAAGATTAGTATTCAGCATTTACATTTTATGCCCTTGTAAACTTATACAGAGCTGATACATATAGTATGACTGTATTTCCTTTCTTTTACAATATTTTTGTTTTTCCTGGAGTTAATAATTGCTTTATTTTTCATTTTCTTTTTTAAAAAGATTTTGTTTATTTGAGAGAGAGACAGAGATAGAAAGAGAACACGAGTCGGGGAAGGGGCAGAGGGAGAAGCAGACTCCCCGCTGAGAAGGGAGCCCCCATGGAGCTTGATCTTAGGACCCTGAGGTCATGAACTGAGCCAAAGGCAGATACTTTACTTGACTGAGCCACCCAGATGCCCCAGTTTTTCATTTTCTTCACTTTTTGTGTACCATGCATTACTTCTTTCTCAAATACTTTGATATGCACATGAATTTTCTCCCATTATATTGAGACAGGTCACATGTTCATTATCTTTGAGATATCTGGTACTGCATTCTAGATTGGTGGTTGTCTTAGTTTGAGTTCTCACAGAAACACTCCACGAGGCCAGGATTTGAGCACAAATGGTTTATTTGGGAAGTGATTCCAGGAAATGTTAAGGGAAGTAGATTAGAGGGGAATCCAATTAAGGGTGCATTATAAAGCAAGCTATAGTGGTTGATAAGTGTAGCTTGACCTCATGGGGCTCATGGTGAGACTATAGCTCCTTTGTACACATGGCTTCCTGTGCTACACATACCCTGATTATGATGTGTAGTAGCAGCTACCATTGCCCCTCAATGTGTGATGCACAATGGCAATCTTGAGATCACCTTTTGTCATCATTTTTACATCTTTCCTTACACTGGGTGTCTTTTTAGATTCTATACCTGTCCTTTTTCTTGATTTATACCTTCCTTTTGGTAGAATACCCCTTCCATTCGCTTGGAAAGAAAAATGATCAGAAACCTTCCTTGTGTATTTGAAAATGTCATCGTTCTATCTTCATGCTTCATTGATAATTTGAATATAGAGTTATATATTATTTTCATTAAGAAAGTTGGAGTCATTGCTCCATTGTTTTCTGAGGAAATGTCTCATGTTCGTGGTAGTCTCCTGTTCAGTGATCTTCTAATTCTTGATGTTTATATATAACCCTTTTTTTTTTCCCTTTCTGAAAGGTTTTAGGAACTTTTCTTTGTTCCCAGTGAAATTTCATATTAGTGGTCCTCTTTGTAGATCCATTTAGCCATGTACTGGGCATTCAGTGGACCCTTTCAATCTGGAAACATACATATACCAGTTCTGAGAATTTTTCTTTAAAATTTAAAAAGAATTTATTCCCCTTCTATGTGTTTTCTTTTTGGAACTTTCATTATTTAACCATAAGACCTTCTGGACTAATCCTGATTTTAAGCTTTCTTCTGAATTTCCATCTCTTTTTAAAATTTTGTCCTCCTTTTAGGGAGATCTGCCTCAACTCTGTGGTTCTAATAATGATTTTTAATTTTATATTTTAATTAAATTCACATATACAGTTAAATTACATTAATTTCTAGGAGTTTTTCTCTGTTTCTTTTTTTATTTCACAAAGTATCTTTAGACACCTGAGAACATTAATGATAGTTATTATAGGAAATTGCCTATTTGTTTTGGCTCTGTTATGTTAGAAGCCCTTTTCAAAATCTAGTGACAGTGTCTGTCTTTTTCCACTTAGCTGTTAGCTGTAAGGCAGTAAAGCTGAGTGGTGGTCAGTGGAGGCCTACAAACTGTAATGGGTTCTTTCAAGGGTTATTAGCTGGAGTTGTATTGGGTGCTTACAACTATCAGTGTCTTTAGGTCTCTTCTGGATTGGTTGTATTCCCCAGAGAAGAATCTTCTAGTCCCCTACCCAGTAGGTACTAACCTGGCTGCCAGTTCTCTGGGGGACAAGAACGGGGACGTGGGTGAGGAATCTCACAGTTGAGTATGTGGGCTGGCCCTAGTACCCTGTTTTTAATATGAAATCCCACCCTAAGCAGGGTTGGTTATCTTCTCTAATCTCCTAAAAAAATATTTTATTTTTCAACAAAAGGAAACAAATTTTCTAGTTCCCATCCTCTGTTATACCTTAAAAGGCTCTTAGGCACATGAGTCAGAGGATGGGGATGTCACCTGAGAGACTGTAAAAATTTCTGAGAAAAGTAAAGTGGTGGAAAGGAAAAAACAATAGTTTGAAGGAGAAGAGACCATATTATAGGAATTCTAATGTCTAAAATTTGTATTTTCCCAGCTTATACTCTGTTTCTTAAAAGATAGCTTTTAAAATCATTTAAAAACAATTAGGTTACATTTGAAGATGATGAATTCAGAGGTCTGAAGATTTCTTTTAAGAACACAGAAGTTTTGGGGCGCCTGGGTGGCTCAGTGGGTTAAGCCTCTGCCTTCGGCTCAGATCATGATCTCAGGGTCCTGGGACCGAGCCCCACATCGGGCTCTTTGTTCAGCAGGGAGCCTGCTTCTCCCTCTCTCTCTGCCTACTTGTGATCTCTCTGTCAAATAAGTAAATAAAATATTTAAAAAAAAAAAAGAACACAGAAGTTTTACTAATCTAAG
Organism: Mustela erminea; assembly: GCF_009829155.1. Taxonomy (NCBI): domain Eukaryota; kingdom Metazoa; phylum Chordata; class Mammalia; order Carnivora; family Mustelidae; genus Mustela; species Mustela erminea. The sequence continues at coordinate 50,774,337 of NC_045625.1, read as the reverse complement.
ATTCTTGAGAAATATTTAATGAGTTTGTGAATGAATGTAAAAGTTAACTTCTTCATAATATGAATAATAATATATGGATTAATAGATATTTCAGATTATTTGAAGAAATAAACTGATAGCGTTTTCTTCCTCTTTCTCATGAAAATGTAGAATATATCCAAGATGTTCTTAAATGATTAGAAGAATAAAGCTTTTTATAATTAACCAACATTGAAAATGATGACTTTGAAATTCAGCCACAGTATATTAAGACATTCCAGTGACTTCTGGTAATTACTTATGGCAAGATGACGTTTTACAGAACCAAGATAGAAGCACAAATCAATACCAACTTTCTTTTCATAAAAGAAGTAAGTCCTTAGAGTGTAAGATGGTCAAAACATGATTAAAAGGGTTAACCACCCTGTATGTTTTCAGTACTCTGTTTTTTGGTCTCTGTTTATCTTCTTTCCTTCTGTTCATTCTATAATTCTTACTGTCTAGTGTTTGCTTATTTCACTTTTATCTGTGCTTATTAGTTCTTCTCTGTGTGTGCAAATTATCTATCATTCCATTTATGCTGCTTGCCATTGTCTATTTATCTGACCTCTCACCGTACTATGAACACACCGAGGTCAGGGACTGTGTCTTTTCTGGATCTCTGATAGGACTTATTTTAGAAGAGGCTTTGAAAATATATTTTAATAACACTATTCCCTTGAAAATGTGTGACCATGTGGAATTTTCAGTTTTTGAAATTTAACATGTATTATATATATTTTTCTCTGAAAAGCAAAGAATATGTGAGTTATATATATTTTGTCAGTTACCACCAGGCTTTACATATTAGCCCAGCTAACTGCTAACTGCTACTCATTATGTGATTCTAAACTTGAAGATATTGCCCTCCAGAATCCTTCTTGCAAGGCCTCACCCCCACAGACGGGGGTGATGCTATCCTTCTGTAACTTGCTATAATTCCCGAGCATGGCACTAAGTATATACATCTCACTCTCATTGCTTTTAAGATAGATGCCACCCTTAATTCACTGTGAACTTCCTAAAGACAGGCAACATAGCTGCCTTGTTCATTATAATATCCCTGGGGCAGGGCCAGGAGGACCCTCTCATGATTACTCTCCTCATCTCCAGTTTTGACCTTGGAAGCCCAAATTTAAATAAAAGTCTATTTATGACATTACTGAAGTGTTAAATTACAACATTGTACACCTGAAACTGATATAACACTGTGTGTCAGCTAATTGGAATTAAAATAAAAACTTTAAAAAACCAAAGAATATTTGGAGCACACAATCCCAGCTTGCCTCAGCTCAATAGATGGCTGCCATGTCTACTTTCACCCTAGCATAAATCTGGGGGTTAATTCTCTTGTGAGATCTCTGAACTATAGGATATCAGACACATACCTGAGCCCTAACCCTAATCCCAACCCCTAAACCCTAACACTAATCCTCTGAAGGATCCTGAACTGCAGGATACCAGGCCCATATCATCACCCTGGCCCTAAGCCTAACCCAAGATCTGAGGAAAAAGAAAAAAGATGTGGGGCATTTGTGTGTGTGTGTGTGTGTGTATGTATGTATGTAATGAACTACTACTCAGCCATAAAAAAGAATGAAATCTTGCCATTTACTATGACGTGGATGGAGCTAGAGAGTATAATGCTGAGTGAAATAGTCAGAAGATGACAAATATCATATGCCTTCACTCATACATGGAATTTAAGAAACAAAATAAGTGAGCAGATGGGAAAAAAAGAGGGAGACAAACAAAGAAACAGATTCTTAACTATGATGAAGAGTTAAGTGATGGTTATAGAGTGGGGAGAGGGTGGGTGAGATAGGTGACGGGGATTAAAGGGTGCAGTTGTGGTGCGCACCGGTGTTAAAGGGAACTGCTGAATCACTATATTGTACACCTGAAACTAATATAACACGATGTTGAGTGACTGGAATTTAAATAAAAACTTAAAGACTCTTAATCTCACAAAACAAACTGAGGGTTGCAGGGGGTAAGGGGGTAGGGAGAGGGTGGTTGTGTTATGGACATTGGGGAGGGTATGTGCTATGGTAAGTGCTGTGAAATGTGTGAGACTGATGAATCACAGACCTGTACCCCTGGGACAAATAATACATTATATGTTAATAAACATAATTAAATAAAAACCTTTAAAAAAGACCTATTTGGAACAAATGTTTCAAGATTAATTATTAGCCACTGAATGCTGGAAGTGCCTTTAGCTGTGATTCTATCAGGGTTTCCATGCCAGTGACATCCTGGGTACAGTCCTAGGCTAATGTACAGCCCCACTCTAATAATGAACCTGAGGAAACCCGGTATCCAAACATCAGGAAAATCTCCTTCACCGGGTGTTAGCAAAACTTCTTCTTCCATGAAAACTGGAATTGCTTTCTAGGCATCTCCTTTTGTTAAAACAAAAGCAAAAAAGAAATTGAAGTGCTGTCTTTGTGGCACAAAACTAATTCTCAGAAGCCATTATGTGCTGGGGAAGTGATTAAGCCTTTTTAATGAACACGATATTTCTGTTCTTCATGGTCTGTTTACGATCAGGATCTCAGTGAGCATTGATTTTGAAAATAAGGGTGTAAGTGAAACTTAGCATGAGGCTTAACTCACCCTGCAAGAATTAACAGTTTTATACCTTTGTCATAGATTCCTAGAATTGAAATATAAAACTGGAATCCTAAAACACAGAATACCTAATTCAGGGGTTTTCAAAAAGCTTTCTGTGGGGCCTCCCAACTCCACAGAGGGGCTGCCTCAATGAAGAGAGAACCGGAAAGGTGCACGGGAAATTGGGAAAGAGAGCATGATGGCAGGTGGGATCTTCCCGCAGAAGAGCCTTGCCTTTTCTGTTAAGTTCCTCATAAGATACTGAGAGAAAGGGAAATTTCAGGGATGAAAGAAAAAAATGTCTGTCTGTATCTATCTGTGGGTCAGCCTGCCTGTACTAGAGAAGGTGAAGATGTATTTGTCCGTCACTGAGCTGGTTTATGGACCGGTTAGGGCCTGATTCTCGTCCAGCCCTGTCTCCACTGTATCACCTTGCCTACTATGAAAACCGTTTGCTCTCTCTGCCTCCAGCTTCCAGAGCTAAACTCAGCATGATCAACACCATGTCAAAATCCGCGGCCAGGAGAAGGGGCCAGGCTACCCACAGGCAGAGGCGCTGCTAGCGGAGGCCATGCTCAGTTCGGGAGGAGCTGGGAGATGACTGCAACTTTGGTAATGACTGGTTTTCCACACTTGAGTTCTTTCCTTTGTCTGGGGGGTTTCAATGCCAGTAAGGACACTCTGCAGGAGATGATTCCAACCGTTTTATATTTTAGTTCCCAGTTTTATGTCTTAGAGATGGGGCCAAAATTTTACCTTCAGGATCATTTTGTCATTTTTAGTGTGATGTGTCATAGTTTTGTAGACTTTCTTTTTCCCTGATGAGATCCCAGTCTTCACGGTAGCCTATGAACGTATCCAGATGCCTGGAAACTTACTGTGCAGTGTGCCCAGCATGACTGAGTGTTGAGGCGGAGGGAACAGTCAACATGATGTAACACCCCGCCCCATGAGCTTCCCCTTCAGTCTCTGCTCATCTGTACGTGGTACCCAGTTCTACAGCCCCAGGTGAATTCCTTCACCCCTCTCTCCTCCACCCTTAGTCACCATACAGAACACTTTTCTTTCACTTCTTCGTGTTAGTCGGTCTCAGCGAATGACTGTCCTTCCTGTTTGAACCCTGCCCTCTGTTCCTGGTATTTGCTTCCACCAAATGCATGGGCCTTAAACGGGTTCCCTGATAGCCCAGTACTGACAAGGGAGGGCAGGGAGCTTCCCCAGTTGCTTCTTAAAGGACAAACAGAATTTCATGTTCTTCATAATATGGAATACCATCTCCTTGGTAACGTTGACTCTGTTATACTGTATGGACCATCTCAGGCAGAAAATACAGTGTTCTCTGGAAAACATTATATATTGCCTGTATCTTGGCTGTCTTCCTAAGACAGACAGGAGTCCTTGGGTTTTCACCTGAGGTGGTCCTCTTACTGCAGGTACCTTTCACCTTTGTCCTTTAACATACAAGAGAGTCATTCTCCCCTTGCAGGCCCAGCTCTTGGTGAGGTGGGGGAGGCCATGAGGGAGCTCTCAGAAGTGAAGGACTCTCTGGACATGGAGGTGAAGCAGAACTTCATTGACCCCCTTCAGAACCTTCATGACAAAGATCTGAGAGAAATTCAGGTATCTGCAACTGATCTTTGGGAAGTGACTGATTTGAACCTACAAACGTAGGTGCCCTTTTCCCCTCAGAAAACATTTTTTCAAGCTTGTTGTGTGTGGTGACGTTTGGATTACAAAATAACTCAGCAAGATAAATTGAGAGAAACCAGAAATGCAATACTTTATTCCACTATTATGACTGTGCCACTTAATACATTCGACTTCTCCACATTGAGTTTTCAGATTATCAACCGTTTTTTTCCTCCAGAGGAATATTATCCTTCCCTGATACTACCCACTTTTATTAATTATGGCTTTCTGGGCCGATTTCATCCTCCAAAAGGCTAGCTGTATCAGTTGTTAGCTTAGGTACCTTGTTATACTATCACTGCATAAACACGTTTCCATATTTTCATAGTGATTGTTAGGACTGAGGAAGAAAAGTCCTCCTCTTTATAAAACACATAGAGCTGTTCCACAGAATTAAAGTTCAACTGGCTTAACCTCCAACTAGGTGTGTAATGTTTTCTCATTCATTCCTTCGACAAATATTTGTGAAACCTCTCTGAAATTAACTTCACCGTAACAAGGCAATCCACAACTTGAAGTCCCCTAGATCTCTTTATTCCAGACTGAGTCTCCTTTGTCCTATCACTTGCTCAAGATTACAGTAGTAAGTGGCAGACTCACTCTTAATCTACAATATTAACCCTGACCCCAATACTCTACCCTACAGCTGACTACAAGTTCACATGTGTTACAAGAATATCCCTTCCAAAGGAACAAACATTTAACTTGGCTCAGACCATGGATGGCAGGTTGTACAGTGGGAGGGAAGGTCTAGGGTATTTTTCTTCTTCTTTTCCTTCTTATTTCTTCACCACTCCCAACTCTCTTTTCATCTCCCTCTCTTTCTTGCCATACACACCCAGGATCAGGGAAATCTAGTGTTTTCTCCCACCCATTAGTAATGAAGTACTACATCCCTTAGAATAAAAAAAGATAACTTTTCACTTTGGGAAAGAACTTTCCCACTTTGTCGCTAGAGGGTTGGGCAGAGGTTGGGTAGCCAGACAGCGGGGAGGATGAAGGGAGGACTGAAGAATTGCTGTGGGTCATTAGACCCCATCTAGCATCTCTTCCAAGTTAGACTTTTTCTGCTGAGTTTCATCATCTACCAAATGGGAGACTTAAACTTATCCGGGATTCCCTGAAGCCACTTCAGTCAACAAGGGTAAGTGTTAAGATATAGATTCCTAGGGGCAGCTGGGTGGCTCAGTCTGTTCAGTGTCTGCTTCCGGCTCAGTTGATGATCCCAGGGTCCTGGGACTGAGTCTGGCATTGGGCTTCCTGCTCAGCAGGGAGTCTGCCTCTCCCTCTGCTTGCCACTCCCCCTGCTTGTGTGCTCACTCTCTTTTTCTCTCTCTCTGACAAGTCAATCAATCAATCTTAAAAAAAGGAGATATAGATTCCTAGATCCTGGCCCTGGGTATTTAATGCAGGGGATCAGTAATCCATATTTCTGTAAGCAACTTAGGTGATTCTCACCGACTGGTTTCCTCAAAGATAAGCCCTTTCTAGGGTTAGTGTGCTAGGACTGAAAAAGCAAGATGAGTCTCTCCCGCTTCTCTTCAAGGAAATTGTTTTTCCTCTACCTTCTCACGAGACACCCTTTCTCTTAAAGATGGGATTGTGTGGGTTCTGTGTAGCAGTGTTTTGCCCGTGGATGGCCATATGCACACATTCCCAGCTCCTGTCATGGGTTGGAAAGACATATGCCAGCTTGGCTTTGGCGCAGCAAGGGCAGAAAATAAAGGGCACTGTAATTCCCCAAATTTCTTTCTTGCCCTTACTTATTTTTAAAGATGCTTCTCCACATTTAGCCTTTGGAAGCATTTGCCCACTGATGCAGTTTCCTTAGTCTTCTGTTGACGTGATATTTTAGAACTTAGCCTGTCTTATTTTGGAAACTAATAGACATGATGGAGAAGTGAGCTGTAAATAGACCTGTTTCCATGAGCCCTTTCAAAGCATATTCCTGCCCTTGACTTTTTCAGCATCATCTAAAGAAGTTGGAGGGCCGACGCCTGGACTTTGATTATAAGAAGAAACGACAAGGCAAGATTCCAGATGAAGAACTCCGTCAGGCTCTGGAGAAATTCGATGAATCTAAAGAAATTGCTGAGTCCAGCATGTTCAATCTCTTGGAGATGGATGTGAGTGCCTCTCCTGTGATTTCTAATATAATCTTGCCATTGAGGCTCAAGATTATATTAAAAGGTTATATAATTTAAATTGTCCATATATCTAATTATACTATGTAGTAAGAACTTTGATAGATAGATATTTCTTTAAAATAATTTGAAATAATAAAGTAGATCAAGAAATGGTGGGAGGTATTTTTTCCCCCATATTTCCATGGTTTAATTTAGTGAGATGTTTGTCTGCTCATGATCTTAAGGAATTACCAGTCATGAGAAGATGAAGAAAGTTTCTGATGATCCAAGTAAAAGTCCAGTAGCTTGAAATACTTTGTCAAAAATAATTTGAATGACTTCAAATTATAAAGGAATATGACCTAAAATGCATTTAGCATTGAGGGTCAGTATAGGTTAAGGTGTCCTGTATTTTGAGGTGAAGGTGATATTTTCTTTCAAAAACTAATTTCAATTGTGATTGATGATTGTAGCATAGATACTGTATTTGGGGCAATGTAGTTTAAAAGCTCCTTTTACATTTCCAGTGCACCAAATTATTATTGTTGTTTATTTTTTATTTTAGAGAAGGGTAGAGAGAGACAGAGAAGAGGGGGAAGGAAGAGAGGGAGAAAGAAAGAGAATCTTCAGCAGGCTCCATGCCCAGTGTGGAGCTCAACATGAGGCTCAGTCCCATGATCCTGAGATGACATGAACCGAAATCAAAGGCCAGATGCTTAACTAACTGAGCCACCCAGGCACCACGTGCAGTGTGCTAAATTATTATTCATGGCTTTATAAGTTATATTCTGTTGAATTCTTTCAGCCCTATAGTTACGAGGACTTCCCACCACTCCTGTAATAAAGCAGCTAAGCAGTTTTCAAGTTCTTGTTCATGCCTATGTCTGGCCTTATCAGTTGTTGACCAGATTGTCCCAAGGTGTTTACAGAGCCTCTGTGTGTTGATCACTTCACTGCTTTGCCCTGACTGGTGACAGGGTGGGCGGGTTGAACATGTCTGGACTTCCCCACCACCCAGAGACAGTACAGGTTGGTGTTTATGTAGAACAGCTGGTGTCCCCCCTACCTACTGAAGAGGAATGCTGTAGGCCTGGGGGTGACCTGAGGTACAGTGCTCCTTCCCTGTATCCGGTGCCCCATTCCACCTCTAAAACTCTTGGGACGGCTGCCTTTGCTGACTTGGAGGACAATATTCAGCCAGATCACAATCCGAGGCACAAAATGAAGAGTAACTAAGGATGCCTAGAGTACTGGAGCTGAAATGAACCCGAGATGTCACTTGACCCAACCCCTTTATGTTACAGATGAGGCTGATAGAGGAATAGGATTTTCCATCCTGGCAAACTGCCTCCATGCTGCCGCACGTGAAAAATCAACATTCATATTTTTGTTAACACTAATAGCATGAAAAGCATAGGGAGCAAAGTTTACTTTGATCAATGTCTCTTTTTCTATAAGAAATCAATAAAATTAGCCAAATCCTACCTGGAAGTTGGTAGCTAACAATGAGATTATTCAGTGAGAGGTGTGGGATCTTTAGAAGGATTCCTGATAATGTGGCTTCTCCACATGGTACTGACATTTCCAAGCACACAGATGCTTCTTATCCTTACTCAATATGGAACCTATAGAATCTTCGAGCGCTGGGCTGTGTGTCTGGCAGTAGGAGTTGCTTAAGGATGGTGACCCGATAACTGAGTCATGACTCCCACTGGCCTGCAGATCGAACAGGTGAGCCAGCTGTCTGCGCTCGTCCAAGCCCAGCTGGAGTACCACAAGCAGGCCGTCCAGATCCTGCAGCAAGTCACCGTCAGACTGGAAGAAAGGTATCTCACAGTTCCTGAATTTTATATTCTCATTTTCTTCCTCTGAAACGGTGGGTAAAGAAATGGAAATAATAGAATACATCTGAAGAAAAGCTTCTGCCAAAATTCCTGCTGATCCTACCTTGTGGATCATTCGTTTCGATTGTCTTGTGTCTTGTGGTTTGTTTTACTTTGTTCCATTGAGTCTAATCTTGTGTTGATGAGAGGTCCCTTCTGGGTTGTGTGTTGGCTGGCGCAGGTGGGAAGCCAGGACGCTCCCAGTGATAACGGTGTGAATTGCTGAGCAGATATTCTGGGTGGGTGCGGAAGGCGTATCATCATTAGACTTCCGAAAGCCCTGTAGATGACGTGTGATTAGCCTCACCTACAGGTGGAAAGCCCAGGCAGATAAAATAACTCGCCCTAGGTTACCCAGTGGTGCAGCAGGGGTTTGCCGGGCAAGCATCACGTCTTTGAAAGGCTGAGTCTTGTTGCAGCGTTTGAATGGGGAGCAAGTCCTCTGCCATCAGAGAGACAGCTTTCATATGCCTGTTTCTCCTCCTCAGGTGCACCCTGCGGCTGGGTGCCTCATTTTCTTTGTGACCAGGTCTCCCTGGATTTGCAGGGCACAGCCTGACAGCTGTAGGCAGACGCCCCATCCTGTCCTATGTGTCACTTTGTCCATCTTTCCTCAGTGTACCCTTGTGGGAATGTGTGTCACTCTGAAGCCTCTCGAAAGATTCAAATCCATGCACTTCAACATACTAAAGAAGCACCATATGTCTTTGTGACATCCACTGAGCACAAAGAGCCATTTTCCTTTTTTCCTCTGACATATGTTCAAAGTCAGTATCGTTCTATAATCACCATACCTTGAACCCTCCCTTTCTTTGCAAATCTGCTGTACGCTTTGCTTCATGAACACCCGAGACTCTGGAAAATACTTAGAGGTGTGGGGAAGATATTAATTAGTCATACCTTTCCACTTTGCTCCTGTCTTCCGTCATTTCTTTCTTATTTCTTATATCTCAAACCACTCACTGTTCCCAGGGCACACGGTGTTTCCTCGCTCTAGGCCTTCTCCAGCCCTTAAACCCTTTCTTCTGGAAAGGTCTGTTTATCTGGGAATGACCCTTAGCTGTCTATTCTCCCTCTCCATAAGCTTTCCTGTGGACAGGGAGACACTTCTCCACTCCCACCCATGTGTTCCTATAGCATTCTGTCTCTCTCCCTAACAACATTCACTGTAGTTTCTGGTCCTCAGGGGTTTACATTCGGTCTCCCTTACTGACTGTAAGATGCTTGAGGGTAGGAACTGTGTCCTGTTCCTCTTTGTGTTCTCAACACCTACCAGACTGTGTATTTGTAAAGCGAGTGGCTATGGGCGGTGTTTTTGTTTGGTTGGTTTTTTTTTTTTTTTTTTTTTTTTTAAGATTTTCCTTGCTCCACATTAGTAGCCTCCCTGAATGTTACTGCTTTTCTTTTGGCTTCTTAATTGGCTCCATACTCTTATCCCCCACCCTTTTTCTTTTTAATGCAGAATAAGACAAGCTTCATCTCAGCCTAGAAGGGAATATCAGCCTAAGCCACGAATGACCCTGGAGTTTACAACTGGAGACAGTACTCAGCCCAACGGGGGCCTGTCCCACACCGGAACACCCAAACCTGCAGGTAAGGAGCTGAGACCTGCAGACCCCATGACACGGGCCGTGGGCACACCCCACTGACACTGTCCCAGAAATTCTAGGTGCAGCCCAGTCTGGCTACACAGGAGCTCTACAGTGATCCATTTCTTGCAGGATGGTTTCGTCAGTTGGAAAACTCTTCTAAAGCACTCCTTCCTTCTTTCTCATTGATTGTTTCTTTCCCTCCTTTTCCCTCTTCTCTCCTCTGGAAAACTTTCTTTGTACGTCCCTTTTTCTCTCATTCCCCCATCATCAACACACGTTAACCTCCTAATTAACACATTTGATTTTGACCTTCCTTTGTGGTGTTAAGTCACCCTAATGTGTCAGCTGAGTGCCGGGAGCACCATCTTGGTTTCCTGTTTTTCCCGTCTGCGTTCCAGCACGCATGAGCGCGAACACCCGGCAGGGCACGCCCACAGACACTCACATGTAACCCACGGACTGCAGCTCCAGCAGCACGTCCAGCTGCAGATCTCGAGTCACCAGAGCAGCTGGGGGGAATGTATCTGTAGGTGAACGTATTTCGGATCTCAGCGTTGGCTAGCTTTCCCTCCTTCCTCCACCTTCAGCCAGCTCACTGTACCCTGGTAACTGAAGTGGCTGTATAGTAAAAGCTGAAATTTATTTTCTATCAGGAATAATGCCGTATACCCAATAATATGTTCTTTTAGCTGGCACCCTTGCTCTCCACCCCGGTGGAGAAAGCCGGTGCTTGAAACATTCTCAACCTTAACAATTCACTTGGGTGAAGAAATGGAAACTATCTTATACTGGACTTCAAGAAATGGGCTTCAAGAAATGCAATATCTCCTCTTTTCCCTGGAGCCCAGGGCTTGATGTTCTGTAGTAGGAAATGTTTTATGAGGTGCTCTTTGGAGACCATGAAGGGAAAAAGTGAGGTCTGTGGCGACAGTTGGTCCTCTCTGTCCTTTGTGTTCGCCTCCCTGTGGGGAGCCCCCAGGGTTGGGTAAACAGAGCAGTGGCTCTTAGGAGTTCGCTGGCTGCAAGGACTAGTCATGTAAGTCGTGATGAGTTTGCTTCTCCCTATTCAGAAACCAACCACATATTTCACTCTTCTTTTGGAGACTTGTTCATTTTATGCTTTCATTAAGTGAAAAGGCAGATGACATTGTTTCCCTTTAAAGTCATCTAGGTGACGAGAGCTGTACGCACATGTCTGAGTTTATGTGCCCATGTGGATACATGTGATATTAAATATAGATGGTCATTTAAAATAGATCACTTTTAAGATATGGCTCCATTGTTCATTATTTTACTCAAGGTAGAGTATGTTACTTTTTGTATGCCAGAACTCCCATGTACTCACCCTAATATTTGCAATGGTTTACTGAGAGTAAGTTATATAATTTTTACTTAGTCTCACTTAATAGCCACAATAGTAGTGTGGAATAAGTTCTTTAGTTCTAATGCTAGACAAGGAAATTGAAAGGGAAGTGCCTTGTATGAGGTCACTCAGAGTATGAATTTGAACCCAGGATCTTACATTGTTTTGTTCTCACCACGTTACAGCAGTTTTCCAGAGACTAGAGTCCTTACCTTTAAAAAATTAGAACTGCACTGTTATTCTGACATTGTCAAGCATTGTCCCTGTAATGAACTCAACTCTTTCACATGTACAGAGCTTTAAAAATGCCAACTTGGAAAGGATTCTGGCCATATTCCATTAACCTAAATCTCATTTAAACTCCTTAAGTCACTGGGTCTCCCATCTCTGGACATTGTCAGGAAGGCAAACCTCGGTGGACCATGTTGCATGTGTCAAGGCATAGATGAGGCCATTTTTCATACTGGAAATGGAAGCAGGCATCTAGCAACTTCCAGGGATCTGAGAAAACTTCCCAAGACTGGTGAAGGGCATATGCCATGCGGCGGACTGGGGACTAGCCACAGGAGGAAGCTTCAGCAGGGAAGAGGAGTGAGGGGGGACCCAGGGGGGTTGCAGGCCAGGCAGGTGAAGCAGGCGGTAGAAATGTGAGTTAAATACCCCTTGTCTTTCTGTGTTCTTCTCTCCTGCTTTCACTTCCAGGTGCCCCAATGGATCAGCCTTGCTGCCGAGCTCTGTACGACTTTGAACCTGAAAATGAAGGGGAGTTGGGTTTTAAAGAGGGTGATGTCATCACACTCACCAACCAGATTGATGAGAACTGGTATGAGGGGATGCTTCATGGCCAGTCAGGCTTCTTCCCCATCAACTATGTGGAGATTCTGGTTGCCCTCCCTCATTAGGATGTTGGGCTGGCAGGCTTACCTCCTCTTGACCCAGATAGTTACGTTTAACCACTGCTTCGGTAATGCTGCTTACAACACATCCCAAATGCAGGCCGCAGTGGTCCAGGTCATCAAGCCCCACCGAGTATCTTTGGTTGACTTGTGTGATCCCACAAGAGTCATGGTGATGGGTGGTATCTTCTGAGGCTGGCAGGCATGGCATGTGCTTTTTAAACACCATCTGAGACCAGCCAGTAGTCACTGAACTGCTGTTTACATGCTTCTCAGGAGGCTGTGGCTTCTTAGAATATGACCATGAGCCACATTACAGTAAAACCACCCTACAGAAGATATTGTCTATCACCCAGGGGCCATCTCGAGGTCTCAGGTTCTCTATTTCAATAGGAGAAAGGTCTTGCTTTCCCATTGTCCCCTCCCAAATATGTGAGTCACAGAATTGTGGAAGAAAGTCTCCCTCACCAGCAACTTGTCTTCTGGTCTGAATGAGTCAGTCCCTTGATGCTATTGGTAGGAAAGTGTTGAATGTGAGTTAAAAACCTTTTCTGAAAACAGTCAGTTTTGTTCCTCCCAATTATGCCTGTTTCTGAGGGACAGGCAGTATTCTTCCCTCCCTGCTAGTAAAGGCAGAGGGGACTCCCGCTGTATTTCTAAGCAAGACAGTTAGCAGTCAGTACCTGGTAGGTGAGGCTGAAGAGAAAAGATTCTCCATTGTGAGGAAATGGGAAAACATTTGGTTTCCAAGCTTAAATTTCTTGCTGTAGAGAAACCACATATGTATTTAGGCCATTTCTGAAGATACAGGGAAGAGGGAACAAATATCTTCACTTCAGTTTTATTTGTGAATTATGTGCTTCATGAGTCCATTTGCACAGAGACACAAGGAGAAAAACACAAGAAACCATTTTTCCACTAGTTCCTAGACCAAGAAACAGTAACTGTCTTTCCTTTCCGCTTCCACCTTGTATTCTTTGAACATCATTTGTGCAGATTCTGCCCTCAATGAGGACCAAATAAAGATGATTTTTGTGCTTAGTGGTTTAAGATGTATGGCTGCACATACAAAAGTTTTTCCCACCTCAGTCATTACTTTTATATCCGTCCCTTCGATTCCATCTTCATGTCGTGTGTACAGTGCTGTAAGCTTATGAGTGGTTTTGTGTTTTTTTGTACCAGTTATGAGGTCCTGTCAGGTGTCCAGAGTTCTATTTATCTAGCTGTACAGACTCCTTCAGAGGTTGAACGTGCTGCTTCAGATGTGCCGCCTGCGGTAGTGGGTCACGTGGAGTGAAAGGCAAATCTTACTGCTTAATGTATAAACCTCTTACCACAGGAAGCATCGCCGTTTCCAATAAATATTGCTGAAGACACAACCGAAGGCTCTGGTCTGTTATTCCGTGTCAGTTTGTGGGGGGAGGGCCTCCTTTCAATCTGCATTGCCTTCTGATACAGCCAAATCAGACCTGGCTCTGACCTCAGATGTCCCTCTCTGGCAGCAAGGGAAGTTTCGTTAGCAAGAAGTAATCCTAGGAAGAAGGTGATTTGGGAGAGAAGATAAGAAAGTGGGGAGAGGAAGTCTTGTAGAAGTTACAAGAGGTACCATCAATGGTGATATCCAAAAGATAGAATGTTCAGAGACACAAAAAAATATGCCATCTCAACCAGTTTTTTGTTGTCTTTCATGCTTAAAGAGAAAGAAATAGGGAAAAATAGATTGACCAAAGCCATCATTCTTTTCTCCACACACGTGTGGCGGTGGGGGGAGGGGGCAGGAGCTGTGCCTACAGAATATGTATTTCCTGAGCTTCTGAGAAAATAAACACGTTTTTTATATATTGGGTGCCCTTTGTGTTCTTCCATGCTGAGGCTAATAATCCAAATATTCTGATCTAACATGAACAGTTTTAACCTAATATATGAAATTCTGTATATGAGCTGCTCTAACATGAAAATAATATTTTCGCCAGCTACATGAGTTAGGGTATTACAGATCAATTCTTAAAACTAATTTTAAAAAGAAGTTACCAGTGATCTTGTGAATGGAGAAAATATAGAAAAACCATAGGTAAACTTAGGACCAATAGTTACAGAGTTAATGAATATAAGATCAATATTCAGAAGTTACTTTAATTCTATATACCAGTAACAATCAATTAGAAAAGTGATTTGAAAAATCACTTACAAAAATTCAAATCCATAGGTATAAGTCTAATAAGAATTATATAAGAACTCTCCACAGAAAATTATGAAACATGTTTGAGGAAAAATTAAGACCTTAATAAGTAAAGAGGCTCTCTATATTTATGGATTGGAAAATTCAGCATTGTAAAGATGTTATTTCTCTCTAAATGGATCTATAGATTTAGTATAATTTCAGCCAAAATCTCAGGAAGCTTTTCTTGTAATGTGTGAAAATAGACAAACATAAAACATACAGAGAAATGGAAAGGGATATTTTTTCTTGAAGAATGACAAAGTTGGAAGACTTACTCTTTCTAGACATAAAGTTATAGTGATTGAAATAGTGTGATATTGATGCCATGATAGGAAAAAACGCTCTGTCCAGAACAGACAGTCCAGAGAGATGCAAACATTCAACCATATTTGAATCACTGCTTTGTTTGTAATGTTACACAACTAGGTAGGACTGTATCTGTGGAAAAGTCATTTTATAAATTCAAGGGGAAACCAATAGCAAGACTCTGCACCAAATAGAGTAATCTCGTTATGAGTCAACAAGTGAAGCAAAAGTATCGTGACCACAGTTTCCAAGAAGAACTTAACGTTTATTTGAGGGAGTCTTAGCATGAATAAGACACTCACCAGGTTCAGTACCCCTGAATTCTGTATTTTTACTGAAAGATGGTAATGGCTTTTTACAGAAGTTTGAATACTGAAATAAGCAGTCAGTTCGGCGGCCCACCCACTGGGGAAGTGGAGCCCAGCCCAAACACTTGTTCTAAGACTAATCACAGAATAAACTGTCTGAAGTGGAAGCAGAAGCAGAACTAAACTAAAGTGCACTAAAATGGAAAACAACTGAGGCAATTGTCCCATTTTATTTTTCCTGCAGATCTGACAGGTCTTAAAGAGAAAAATTTCTCTTTGCTATAAGTAAGTAGACAGCAAGAATGACATGACTAAGAATTGAAATTTCCTTGGGACCGTATGGTAGAGAACATAGCTCCTGGAAGGTGCTGGGTCCTATTCTGTGTAAGCTTAGCAGGGATTTAGGCAACCAGGATTATCTGGAGACTCTGTTTTCAAGATAGCCTCTAGTGGTCTGAATGGAACTATAGGGGCACTCTTAAGGTTCTTATTTTAAGACTCTTATTAACCAAATTAAGAACTGTGCAAGCTGCCTCTCATCCCATGAGGATAGCGATCATGACCATGTAGGAAGGATTTAATGGTGAACCAAGTGGCAGCCTGAAGCATCCACTTAGAACTTTGGGTGATGGAGGCTGAAGACTTTCAGGGCAACATGGAGAGGCAGCTGCACTATCAATTCCTAGGCCCAGCAACTGGGAATCAGCTGTGAGCTTCATGTTCAAGGAGCTGCCAAGGAAAAGAACAAGGCTACTTTTTAAAATATAAAATGAATCAATGAATAATGAATAAATGAATGCTAAGAACCTAAAGGTCAGATCATTGAAAGTCACTCAGCTATCATGTATGCCTAAGTCGTGGTGGCCTTCCACTTGAGATGGGAAGAGCTGTGATTCTTGGCAGGACGGGAGCAGCTTGTCAGCTGTGGAGGCAGAAGAATGGAGAGCAACATGGATGGCAATACCACTTTCTTGAAAAGGAACCCTGGGCTTTTTTGTACTACCGTAATGTGATTAGGAGCTGATACTCACCCAAGGCTATGACTGTGGTAACTTCCTTCAGACAAGAAATAAAGGTGTCTACAGCAGGGGTGCCGAATATAGTTTAAGTATCCAGAAAATGCAAAGATGTTTGGAGGCAGGGACGCCTGGGTGGCTCAGCCATTAAGTGTTTGCCCGCTGGCCTCAATTCATGATCCCAGGGTCCTGGGATCGAGCCCCCGAGTCGGTCTTCCTGCTCGTCAGGAAGCCTGCTACCCCCTCTCCCACTCCTCCTGCTTGTGTTCCCTCTCTTGCTCTTTCTGTCAAATAAATACATAAAATCTTGAAAAAGAAAAAAGAGTAGATACTTGGAAGCTTCTCTGTGATCTGGGTTATTTCTCCCCCTGGCAAATGTGGTCTCAGAAACAAGGATTTCACATACACTACCGTGTGTTGTCTGAAAAAAATGTAGCATTCACTAAATCAGGGATTTTTCTTTCTTTATATTCCAGGCAGGCAAACTGTAGAGTTATTCACCTGGCAGAATCGATCCTGATTATAGGCTTTTAGTGGCCTTTAAGCGGTAAAAATGTTTGTATTTGTAGTGGTGTGTGAATTTCCTATCATTCTTTTCACACCAGGAAATCAGGCACATTCAACACTTTTATAAGATGATACTTGGAATTCAAGGGGGAGGAAATGGAAACCATCATTATTTATTACACCCTATCAAGCACTTTGTTAAGCTCAATATATATGATTTTGATTGAAGCCTAAGGTTTTAAACCTTAAACGCTTAGCTCTTTGGGGCTGGTATACCAGATGAAAGCTCTGTAAACAGGCTGATTGTTTACACAAAGTAGTGTATGATAGTTACCAGATTTAGAGCATATAAAAGAAAAATGAGAATTTACCAATGTTACGAAGTATCTTAGCAAGAGAGAGAAATTGTGAGCTGCTTGATGGTGAAATTAAGAGACTATAGGGCCATATAAAAGGCTTGCTTTATAGAATTTGAGATGGAGGAGATAAACCAGAAGGTAGAGAGAAGTAACATTTTAAAAGCAACATTTTTCACACTTTATTTCCCTGCTAGTGTTTCAGCTTTCTTAAAAACCGTTTGGTGTGTGCCTGGCTTAAAAAAAAAAAAAAAAAAAAAAAATCACATTCCTTTGTTTTTCTAAACCATGTTCAGTCTGGGTGCTGTCCTGACTCCCATCACAAGTGGAAGGCTCTGCTCTCTCGGTTCTGCCTGTGGGGAAGGGCCTCTGATTCTGGGCCTCGGGGTGCTGCCCCCAGGTTTTCTGGAGCAAGCGTGGGTGCTCTACTGGGAAGGGCTGCTGGAGCCCTCTGTGCCTGAACTCCATGCTGGCCCTGCTCTGAGGCCCTGAGCTGCAGCCCCAACTGTGACCCTAGACACAGAGGCATTTCCGTCAGCGTTACCTCACCCCCTTGTTCATGGAAGTCACTTGATGGTGGGAGAACAGGACACATATCCACTACTCTATCCCCCGCCCCCCAACCCTGCCCATCCCAGATAGGGCAGTTGACTAGAGTTTCAGAAAAGACTTGAGTTCAGCAGAAACTGCACTAGTGATTCTTACATGTATCTTCTCAAACCTCTGCCTCTACCAAAACTCATGGAAGTAAAGAAGTCCAAAAGGAACCCAGAGTCTCCTAAACTTACAGATGACAAGAGTCACCTGGGGGTCCTTGCACAAATGACACCTTCAGGTTTCATTTCAGCTCCTCAGAATCAGATGGCCCGTAGAGGGGCTGAGGAAGGTATATCGCCCCCCAGAAAGGTTTAGGAACGTCTACTATAGCGCTTATGAAATGCACGTGCGTCAGAATCCTGCACTGCTTGTCAGAGGTCCCGGCCCTGCCCACAGAGGTCTGGGATGGAGCCCGGGAATTGTCTTTCCTATGAAATTCCTGGACCACACCTGAAGGTGCTGCTCCATGTGATAGACTTATGAAGGGCCACCTGCTTTACTGCTCACTTTATGTCTTGTGAGGGAGTCAGAGAGAGGGATGTTTATGGTGAGAGAAGTTAATGTCACATCTCATGTTTTTCTTTAGATCGGTGAGTCACACTTGTTGGTGCCTATCAGACTGAGCAAGAGTGCACGCTGAAATGCAGAGGCTTGGGTCCTGACCCCAGAGCTTCTGGTCCGGTTGTCTAGAGTGGAGCCCGGTGTCCGCAGGCTTACCTGGCATCCTGCTCCACTCAATCATCGTTCTGCAGCTGGTCTTCGGACCACACTCTGAGAAACCCTGGGTCACACCTGGAACACTTAGGTGTGTGAGTGCCATGGAAGAGGTTCACTTAGTAGACCTGGGTTGGTGGCTGAGAAAGGGAGAGGAGGAAGGAGCTTCCCCTCCCCTCATAGTGCCTGCGCTTCCCATGGAACGTATTGCGGAACACACAGCTTAATTCCTGACATTTAACAGCAACACCCTTTCCTTGTGCCTTGGTTGTTCTTCTTTAGGAATATCAAAGGATCGGGATTTACTATGTAGAAAATAGAGATGGGAGGAGGAACACAGCTCAGCAGTCCAAGGAAAGCTGCACTGACAGACTTAACCTACCCAGTCACCAAGATTTTGATGCCCTCTGATGATCCTATGTTTTACGTTCTTTTTTTCCCTTTTGTTTCTTCCCCCAAAGTAGTTCCATGGGACCGAGATTGCCCTCTGCTGGCCAAAAAAAAAAAAAATATATTCACCAGTTAAAAATCTGGCAAATTTCCCTGATTTTTTTGATCATCATGCATAAACAGAGCTTAAGTTTTATTTCCAATGGCATGATGCTTAAGCAACTTATCTTTTAATGTGTGAGTTATTTTGGGCACGTCTGGGTACACATTGATACCCAGTGAAATAACATGTGATCATCATGAAGAGAACGGAGATCCTGCTTTTCTTACAAAAGGCGTGGTCGGGGAATCCCCCGTCGTAGTCATCCAGCCAGGACACGACGGACTGGCCATTTACAAGGATCACATGTTCATAGTGAAGGAGCAAAACTGTAGTTTCACAGCACCTGTCTGAGGCTGAGCTAGAAAGAAGTAGGTCACGGCATTTCACCCAGACAGTAGCCTTCAGGAAATGCTGTCTTCAGAGACGTAATTAAAGTTACGAAGTAGAAACAATATCCTTGGATTTCTAAAGCTGCTTTTCGGAGGTAATGATGTACTTACCATAAAATGTACTTATCATAAAACTTACAGTGTAATGATTTTTAGTAAACTTAGAGAGTTAAGCACTCTCACCAAAATCCAGTTTTAGAACACTTCCATCACCTCCGAAAGACTGGTGCTCATTTACAGTCTATCGCTGCGTCTATTCCCACCTCCAGATGACTTCTAGTCTGTGATTAGTGTAGTTTTAAAAGTTGAGACATTCTAGTTAAGTGGAAAAGCTAATGGTCTAATTGATAAACGGTGCTGGCATAATTGGCCACCATCTGAAAAAATATCCCATCTAATGCTCACCTCTTCCTTAGTATTAGGCCAAGCAGCTTCGGCATCCCCATCTGGTTTACTGCAGGCCACCAACATTTCCAAGCTGCAAGGAGCTATCCCAGGGACATGTTAGGAGGGCTCCAGATGTTGATGCTGCGTCACACACAGGAGGGTCCTCAGACACCAGCAAATGCTCCCCCTTTCCAGCCTTGTACTTTGCACACCCCTTTCGGGCACTCCTGAGATCACTCCCACGCATCTTCCCCTAATTCCTGCCTCCTCTCCTTCCAGTATGCAGACCATTTCTCCCAGAGCAGGAGCAGCATTCCTCCTCTGTCAGTGTGCTGAGCTAGGACGCTGCTTACCAGCCTCGCGGCTTGGCCGTGAGAAGCGGCAGGGGGCGCTCACAAAGCAGTCTTTGCCTCAGGTGACCTAGTCTTTGCAGGGTCTCAGAGCAGGGGAAGTGGAGGGAGGATTGGCTACTTTCAGATGGGATGATTTCAAGGGACCTGGAATGTTCAGGGTTCTGAGCCCTGTCCACTGAGAGGGCTCCACCCCAGTCCTCTGGGTCCCACTCTTCCTGGCTTTGACATAATGGAGTTATCAAGACTGCTTATTTAATTTTCTTTGCAACTTGGCCTCCTGGATGGATTGTGAGCTTGACTTCCAGCCCAGTATGCCCTATAGCTGCAGGAGATAACGGGTCTCCTACATGCCGCCCTGGAGGAGCTCTAGTTCTCACGATTGATGGTTGGCTGACCTGGAGCTATCATTGTTTGTTTGTTTGTTTTTTCATGATATTCAAAACAGTTACCAAAGCCAGTGAATGTCACAGTCCTCATAATTACCATTTCCCCACATGCTCAAGGGCCACTCTTCACCTTCCCCTGCACCCAGTCCTAATCCCCGACGGGTAGGAACTGTGGGGCTTTGTCCCTCAATGACCACCTTTTAAATGGGGTCTTGGCTTTGGACTTGGGAGTAATCGGCTCCAAAATCCCATTCTGAAATTTTGCTTACTAGGGTTATTTCTGGTCCTGACTTTCTTAGCCTGATACTAACAGCAGGCAGAGCCCAAGACCAAGGCTTGCATGTAGGTAGTTTTTTTGAGGACTCTGATGCCAGCAAGCAGGAAATTGGGACAGAAAAGCAGAAAAGCCAGTATAAAGGTACATTAATGAGGTGCCCTCCTGCTTGGTGAAAAGCGTTAGAGGATTACTGGAATCTACCACAAAATCTACTGGAATCTACAAACGAGAAACACTCATTTGGGGAATTAAAGGGGGAAACGTTTATTTTTTGGCTCCTATCCCCCACACGTCTGGGTTTTGCAGGGCTAAGTACAAAAGTGGGTCAGAGGAAGTGAGAGGGAGGCAGGCTTCACCCCAAGGCAAGGCTCTGTCCCCCTGATCTGTGCAAAGCCAGTGAAAGCTTGCCCAAAATGGAATGCGGTGCTTTGGTTGGTGTAAGAAGTAGGGCCAGGAGGATTTTGAAGTGGTTCACACTATGCCCACCCTCCCTCCCTACGTAACTTCTGCTCAATCCATTTTTGACTTACTCTCCCAGGATCTCTCTATTCTTATTATATTCAAGGGCTATTTCTCTATCACTTCAGGATGAGCCTCTCACCTGGAGGAAGTGTATTCCTGGTCACATCTTGTGAGCCTGGGCTGTATCTGATTTGGACAGCCCTTGGATGTTTCTTGAGGCTAAGAATTATGTATCTCCTTAGTTTTGTTCCAAGCAGCACTACCCTTACTGATGCTATTTCCATTGATCTTGTTTTGTATGATATCCTTAAGGAAAGCTAGAGCATTTCTGTCTCATGCTGTCACACATCTACTGGAATTCCTACATTGGTTCTTTTAATCACAAGGAAATGGAAATGTCAGATCCTTGAGTGAGAGAGGAGCCTGAAGTTTGCATTCGCTCCCTCTGGGCTTATTTCCACCCGGGGCCAAACACTATTCAGACCCGGATTGTGTAGATTTTAGCCCCTGCTGACGGCAGGATGTTTTCCATTGTCTTCACAGTGCAGCCCCCAAAGCCAGTGGTGGTGGTGGCTGCCCCAGCAAGGACTGGGGACGTAGAGGAGCTCTGTCTACACACACAGCCCAGCCTCTGTGCTGGCCACCAACTGAGCTTTCCTAGGGTAAGGGAGGACATGTTCTGACACGGTTTATTATTTTCCCTCAGGGCAGAAAAATATAACCCCACGGTGGTATCCTATTGCAACTCTTAGCTCATTTGTGGCAGATATCTCCCTGTGCTTTTATAAAAACATAAAAATCAAGCAAGCATGATTTCTAACCAAAGAGGGACATTTTAACATATTTTTTCTTACATTACTGCTTATGAATGGCCTGTTTCCTAGGAAAAGACTCAAATGCTTCAAGTCTCTTGTTTAAAAACCCATTGCAATAGTCCGTTAATCTCTTCTGCTTTGCAGGAAGAGGGACTTTCCAAGTGTTTCCTGTAGCCCCTGGCGTATATTATCTCATTCAGTCCATGCAACAAGCCCAGGAGAAAGGTGGTGGTAGTCTTACACATGAAGGAACTGAGGCTCGGAACTCGAAGTCAAGTATTTCTGACTTCAGGACCCAGTCTCTCCTTGCACCATGCACACAGCTTTTTGAATGACTTGTATTTTGTGGACGAGGGACACAGGTTTCCAAATTCAAAGCACATGACTGCCCGCCCCACCCCCAATTTGTTACCTTCATTATGTTGAGTAGATTTCTCAAACATCCTGTGCCTCAGTTTCTTTGTTTGTAAAATGAGAGTATAATATTACTTACTTCATTGGTGTGACAGATAGGTGAGGGTTGAAAGAATTAGCATAGTGAAGTATTTAACATAGTGCTTGCGATGGGGCGCCTGGGCGGCTCAGTGGGTTAAGCATCTGCCTTCGGCTCAGGTCATGATCTCAGGGTCCTGGGATCGAGCCCCATATCCGGCTCCCGCTCTCTCTTCCTCTGCTCCCCACCTCAACCCTCTTGTATGTGCTCTCTTTCTCTTTCTCAAATAAATAAATAAAATATTTTAAAAATTAAATAAATAAAACAGTGAATGGTACAGAGTGAGCATATCATGTAGTTTAATAAAGTCAAACCAAAGGTCCCAGGACTGGAATCAGTTCTTCTGACTTTCGCTCCAAAGTCTTCCTCTATGAAGCATTTCTGAAATGATAAAGTCAATGAGAAAATGAATGTATTTTCCAAATGCCTGATGCATCTGTTTTTAGTAAACTTTTATAGCATTAAAGAGTGACATTTGGTTATTTGACACTGCATCCAGTTTAGAATAAGTCAAATGCATTAACTAAGAGATCATTTACTGTTCATGCCCGGGAGAGAGCAGGAGCTCAGAAGGTTGGAGACAGTGGGGTTTTAAAGAATGGAGGTGGCAAGGTGGGGAGACCAGATCTGTGGCGGCTGAGCAGGCAGGACAAGACATGCCCTGTGAGCCTTTGAAATGGTGATAGTTCATGTTTGTGCTTATACAATATGAGTGAGATGCTTGATTGCAAATGACAGTAACCTAATATGTACTAAAACAAAAATAAAAAAGGGAATTAATTCATACATATAATTGGTAAATTCAAGGACATATTTTGGGCCGGACTAGATCCAGGGGCTTAAGGAATGTCATTGGGGCTTACCCACCCCCCACCCCCAGACTTCTCAGCTCTTATTTCTACTCCTATTCGTATGTCCGCTTTATTCTGTCCTGCCATAGAAAACCCTCAGCCCTTCATGGGAAGATGATTGCGGACAGATCCAAATGTTCCTCTTTCCAGGAAGAGGGGCCCTTTCTCTCCAGTATCTAAGTAGAGAAATCTCATGAAAGAATTTCGCCTGGCCTTGCTGAGATTCTTGTCCACCGTTGGACCAGTCAATGTGGTCTACTGACTATGGTTAGGTGGGTAGGGTCCTGTGAGAGTTCCAGCCTTGGTCATTGCCTCCCTTGTGGAACAGAAGAGACAGGCTCTGTTTTGGAGAATAAACAACACTCCAACTGAGAAACGAATGCTGGGCAAACAAAACCCCATCAATATTCTCCCTCCCCCTTATATTCAATCTCAGATTCTCTCAATTGTTCTCTTCCGCTTTCCCCTCCAGTTTTGTTTCCATCTGGTTTCTGGCACTGTTTCATTTACCTTTCATAATCTTACCTGCCCTTAGATTTAAGGTCTGCATCAGATCTCCTGACTTCTGATTCTTGTCTTCATCTCAAGGACTGTGGCTCAGATGTGCTCTTTTACTCTTTCTGCTCTGGACAATTACCTTAGGTCAGATGTCATTTGGCAAGCCTATGGAGCCCAGCTTCTAGTACCAATTTTGTCTTCAAATTACACTGAGCTTCCCTGAACTAGAGATCTTGTGTAACATCAAGATATATGTAGGGTTCATGAGGTTGATAGTGGCAAGGCTGCAGTTAATATGAATGCACTGAAGACAATGAGATGTAGGATCTGAAGAACATTGGAAAGGGAGGATGGACATGAGAATTAGTAACATATCAGTAAAAGCATTGCTATAGCACAGGTCCTGGGAAAGCTTTGTGACTTTGAGATTAAAGGGAAGTGGGATCATTCCAGCGTCGGTAGGAATCATGGGGACATCAATAATGCTTCCTTTTATTTGGAGGAAAGGTTGATGGGCCTCTTAAGACAAACTGATGATTTCTTCTCCATATCTTTATTTTTTTCTTGCAATTTGTTATGATCATAGGTCATTCATTTTGCAGTATGTTCTGTATGTTCCTAATAATTTGGTGGTTGGATCTAGAGACGTAGCTGGGTCAAATTCAAGCTTGAACTTTTAGCAAGACTACTACCTGTTAGTGTATTATTTCATCAGGAGACATTTAATCTTTGATCATTTCTCTTTTTGTGATTTTGGCATCATTGCTGATCATTCCTTACGTGTTTTAATAGGAATTACAAAGTAATGATTTTCTATCATTCCTTCTTTCCTTATTTTCTGGAACACTTTTTTAAGGAGAAAACTACTTTTAACTGCTATTCATTTCCCAGTGAAACAGTGTATATAGGAAAGGCAGGAAAAATTCTTGATTTTTGTTCATTAAACATCTCTAGTAGTGACCAATAGTATTTTGTAAATACTGTTACAAACTCATGGATCTAAATACTTAATATTTTTCAATCATTACAGTTATCCTTACTGAAACTCAAATTGCCCCTGTTTTGACCAGTATGAATCCCATCAACTTGGCTTCTGAGTCCTTTTGATGCAACTTTAGGATTCTCTGCGGGGGTCCTTGCTTTCTGGTAAGTATTGTACAGGCCATCCGGTAGGTTTCTTTCCCCAGAACTGAAATTGGTCATTGCTTTAAGGAGTCCTGGTTCCTTTGAGCAGAAGATGGAATATCAAGACCACAGCCTAGGTACTGGGGAGTTATTTTATCTTGAATTAGCAAGAATGCCAAGTTAGGTAGTTACAATTTACATAAGTAATATGTAGGCTCTGATAGTTACTGATATGTGAAAAGGCTTTACAGATTTTCAGAAATTTTATAGGCTATATCAGGGTTCCCCAGAGAAACAGAACCCAATAGTTTGTCTGTCAAGCTATGTGTCTATCTATCTTCATATGTATATAATGACATTTTTTATGAGGAATTAGCTTATGTGATTATGGAGGCTGAGAAGTTGCACCGTCTCCTGTCGGCAAGCTGGAGAGCTGAGAAAGTCTGCGATGTAGTTCTAGTCCAAGTCTGAAGGCCGGAGAACCAGGAAAGCTGGTGGTATAAATTCCAGTCCAAGGGGAGAAGACTGATGTCCCAGCTTGCACACATCAGCAGGAAGGAAATGAATCCTATGTCCTCTGCTTTTTTTCTATTCAGGCCCTCAGTGGAT
Source organism: Mustela erminea (assembly GCF_009829155.1). Taxonomy (NCBI): domain Eukaryota; kingdom Metazoa; phylum Chordata; class Mammalia; order Carnivora; family Mustelidae; genus Mustela; species Mustela erminea. Next base: position 50,748,991 of record NC_045625.1, on the reverse strand, counting down.
TAGATGATGCCCACCCACATTGGGAAGGCCAAGCTACTGTAATGAATCCACAGATTCAAATGCTGATCTTATCCAGAAACACCCTCACAGACATGCCCAGAAATAATGTTTAATCTGGCTGGGTGGCCCAGTCAAGTTGCAACATAAAATTGACGTCAAAGAGGGTACGTTTGATAACATAGGTATGTTCACATAGTTTTGTGGAATGCCCCTGAATTATTTCAGGAAGATCCTCAGCGGGCTTCTTCAAAATGCAGACTGTTCACTTCCACGAGGGCCGAAGCTGAGGTGTGATAAGACACTGTATTTGTGCTTGTCCTCTGATCCTTGCCTCTCCCCACCCCATCAGCCTTTACCTCAGAGATATTTTGAGGTAAGGTGAAAACCAGGAGTTGCAGGAAATCCTGTTCTCTGCCGGACCCAAGCTTGTTGAAGGGGGTGGGGGAGGTAGAGAAGGGATAGCTTATGAAGGTAAGGAAAGGGGAGACTCATTTCCTGCATATCTAAAGAAGCCTGGAGGTGGAGAGGAGAGGGAAACCCCCACCAGTAATGGGGACTTAGTGGCAGTGTGTGGGGGAATGCTGGGTTGTCCGTGTGATAAATCTAAGGACATGGACTACTGGCCTGTGGGCTCAGAGTCTCCTTCAAAGCAGACTGAGCCCTGTAGGCCTGAAGAATGAGCATCTCTGTGTTCTCTGCTAACCAGTGTCATTAACCAGAGGGGCCATCCAGATGTGTTGATGTTGTGCTAGGACTCTTGCATGATTTGGGGGAGGTGGGAGAGCCTCAGCATTGACTGGGATTGAATTTTTCACCAAAGAGTTAATTTGCTAAGGAACTATGATCTGAGTTGATTTGCAAAGTTTATGCCTCTCAACTCCCTTCCCAAATCTCAAGGACCTTACTCCCTCCGTTAACACCTCTTTCCCTTCTCTCATACCTTGGCTCTACCTCCTCTGCCGGTTCCTTCCCCACAGTATGTAAGCATATTCAGACCTCCCTCGTCTCGAAACGGTTCCCTTCCCTAGGCCGCACGCCTTCCCGAGCTATCCTTCCAGCCCTCTCCTCTTTTCAAAGCAAAGTTCTTGAAATAAGGGTCTATTTGGGTCACATCCATTCCATCCCTTTTATTCCACTAGCTCTGGCTTCTTCTCTCAGTGCTCCATGGAACCACTCTGGTTAAGGTTACCGAGGGTGTCCTTTTCTGACCCTATTTCACTTAATGTCCTCTGTGGTAGGAAGGAGCCTTCTGGAACCTTTCTGTTTCTTTGGCATTTGTGACACTTCATTCTCTTTGCTTTCTTCCTTTGCTGTTTCTTAGAATCAATGTGGCTCTTTCTTCCTATCTGTCTTGGAATGCTGATCATCACAAGTCCTTCCCCTACCTCTTCTCTTGTCTACCTTGCTCTATATATGTTCCAAAAAAGAGTGACTATTTCTACTGCCATGGCTTCGGTTACCAAGTCCATATGGATGTGTCAAAAATCTTTATCCTAAATCCAGATTATCTTAAATCTTTATCTTAAATCCAAAATCAGATGTAAAATTCAGTGGATTCCTGGACCCTACTGTACCCCCCAAACCCAGCGAATTCAGAGATCAGGCCCTAATCTCTGCCTCCTATTCCCATTCACGCTTGAACTTTTACAAGTATCCCACTTGGCCTTTTGGCCCCTCATCTTCCCTATCCTATTAATTATTTGCTTATCAGCCTGATCTTTCTGAAATGCAGATTTCATTGTTACAGCTTTTGTAACACCTTCCACTATTCCTCAAGATACAGAATAAGGATTGAATTCTATCAATGAGCATGCTTTGGCTATAAATAAGAGTATGTAACCAAGAGTGTCTTCAATGGTAAAGGCTATGTCTTCTCTCATAGTAAGTCCAGAGAAGTGTGGTCCCAGACAGGGGTGGTTTAGCAGCTCTCTAACGTCTTCCTCACTGTGCTGGTGATGTCACTGTTCACAGCTTGCAGATGGCTGCTGCAGCTCCAATGATCACACCTCTACAAGACAACTTCAACACCCACACTGAGAGCGGTGTCTCTCTTCCTGAGTGTCTCCTCTTTCATCACGAAAGAAATGATACCTCCTGGCACATGATCCCTTTCATCTCATTGTCCAGGACTGGGTCACACGGCCATGTCTGGCTGTTGGAGAAGTTAGAAATGTCAGCATCGGGTACTTTCTGCCACCGAATGAGAACAGACCAGCAAAGGAAAACAGATGAGGCTGGCTGCTTGAGTAGCAGATAAGCAATAGTGATTGTCCCAGCTTCCAGGTCTGAGACCTTGGTATGTTCTCTCTCACCCTTATGCCTGTGCGTCTGCAGCTCCATCTTCTGGACTGTAACTCCGTGTGTTCACGCTGCTCCCTTCATCCGGCTAACTGTCCCCCTTCACAAACCTCAGTCCAGGCATCACCCCACACCCCTGCATGATGGGTGATACGCTCACCCCTGCATGATGGGTGATACGCACATCTCGTGTTCTAGACTATCATTTACCCTACCCTGCTGTAATTACAAATGTTGGTTCCGCTCAGTAATCTTCAAGCCCCTGAAAGCAGGAACTGAACAGGACTTTCCCTTTATTATAGCCCCAGTCCGTTTTCTTTGAAGGGACTGGAATATTTTTTAATAATCCCATTTATGAATGTAAGTACAAAGCCGCTGCCTCTGTGATTCCCTCCCCGTCCCCCATGGTTTTGTTAGCTGCCCAGAGCCAGTAGAGGGCACCCTGGCCTTTGACTAAAGTTCCCTTTTGAGCTGCCTGGATTCCTTCAGAATTAAGTTTGCTTTTATTTGTATTTTCCCTCAGAGAGGTGCTGATTTTGAGTTTCTTGATCAAAAGGCTGAAATCATGCATTAGTTATCTAAACTTATATTTTGTTTTCATAATGCATCCAGAGTGTTTATCTATGACAGAGTTAGGACAAACCTTCCTTTACCTTCTCAAGTCTGTGGCTAAAATGATGCCCATTCTAAATCCCCCTCCTGGGGCAGAGTTGACGCAGCTGTTGAGTTCTTGACAGTAGCTCAAGTGGTCTGAAGAGCATAATCTGGTGTCTTGAAAATATACTAACCATTACCCAGATCCAAAGCCTGCTCCAGTCCCTCGCGTTGTGGGAAATCACTTAGGCCAGGCTGGCCTAGAGTGATTTTGATTTTGATAAGTTGCAAGAGTAAAGGTAAATGTTATTTTAGGACTGAGGCAAGAGTGGGGTGAGTCTGGGTTCGGAAGTGAGAATAGTGTATCATTCATTTAGTCAGCCAGTTTTTCTTATGTTTAATAAATATTTGAGAAACTACCACATGCCTGACGTTATTCCAGTCACAGGGATAGAGCAGTAAATGAGACAGGGTAAATCCTTGACCTCATGGAGTTTAAATTCCAGGCACAGAGATAAACAAATAAATAAATGCCCAACAAAATATCAGAGAAAAAAGTCTCAGGGAAAAAAGTCAATGAAATATGCTAAATGGCTAAAGAGAGAGGGAGGGTGATATTTAGGTAAATGCCACGGAGGAAAGAACATTCTGGACAGAGGACTCAGCAAGTGCAAGGACCCCAGTGCAGGAGAGTGCCTGGTGTATATAAGGGATTGAAAAGGGGCCAAGGGGGCTGGAGCCGGGTTGTGGAGGAAAGGTGGTGGGAGGTAAGTCATAGGTCAGAAAAGCAACAGGAGAGGGACAAGGAGGGCTTGGCAGGGCTGCAAGTTTCTTGTCAGTGTGATGAGAAACCACGGGGGCAGAGAAGTCAGCCAGGAGGTTACTGAAGAGTCCAGGACAGAGGGTCGGTGGCCGGACCATGGTGGCAGGGGCAACGTGGCAGGCAGTGGTCAAATTAGGAAGAATTTGGAAGATTTTAAAGATGGAGTTTCTGGATTTTAAAGATGGGACTGATGATGAATTGATTATCTAAAGGGTGTATATGAAAGAGATAGAGAGATTGGTCAACTCCAGGGTCTCATTTTTCTCTTTCTTTTCTGAGGATGCAGTTTAAACGAAGATCAAGCCCGTCCTCTATCTTCGACTCTTGTACCCTTAACACCAAGCCTCGCACCAGACCACTGTTGTTTATGCTGCTGTTAATAGTGAGGAGCTCTCATTTCAGATAACAGGACCATGGCAGGGGCTTCCTTCATTGTTCTGCAATGGACAGCAGCCTGTGGTCAGGTTTGAGTAATTTGTAAGAGGTAACCAGTGGTCTTCCCCTGAGCAGCCTCTGTTTCCACCCCCACCCCTTTCTACTCTTTTAAGCGGAATGCCACATTTCAGTTTGTTAGCTGAAGCAAGCCACTTTGTAAATGTTCGTCTCTATCACCCAAGAAAGAGCATTTTCTATCCCTTCCAAAAAGGTGCAATGAAATCTCAGTGAGGCATTTGACATGATCTCAAGACAGGTTGGCAGAAGGCATTCGTCAGGGCTGATTATACACTACTTTTGCGTCCTGTGCCTGTAATTCAGGGAGCTGGCACCAGGGGGCGCCCTGCAAAGTCTAACAGGGTAGGCCTCCTAAGAAAAGGCAAAATCCAGTCTCACTCTCTCTCCCACCTTCCCCAAAGAACTTGCAGTTCATAGAAATGAACCTCGTTAAAAACTATACTTAATAACTTGGAAAGAATCAGAGCGAACGAAAAAGCCCGTTTTCTGTGTACGTCCCAGTCTCTCTCCTCAGGGGCTTGCTGCCCTCCAGCTTAGATCCCTCCTGCTCAGATCTCCCCCATTCCCACAAGAGCCTCCCAACGGCATCCCTGCTTCTTGCCAGTCATACCCTTTTATTTATTTTTTTAACCACACAATGATCTTTCCAAATTATAAGTTTGCTCTCATCACTTTCCCCCTAAAAATGTTGCCCCCGTTATCTACAGAACAAGCCCTGAGCTCTAAGTCCTTCCTAAACTGGGCCCAGTTTACCTGTACCTTTCCATCTTCTCCCATGCCATCATTTCGTCCTTGTGTTCTCTTGATACTGGCCACACTTGGAGTTCCTTTAGTTAAGATTAAGACGTAAAGCCAAGCCTTTGATTTTCTTTGCGCTGTTCCTTTTGCCTTCAGCGTTCTTTTCTTTTTCTATGGAAACTCCATACTTATTCTCCAATGCTTGGCTCAAAGCACTTCTTGGGTAAGGCCTTACACAGCTCCCTCTTGACAGGTCCTCTCCAATGGCTGCCGTAGCCATTTTTAAAACCTCACATGACTCTATTACAGGGCAGAAGCTAATAACCAAAGCCAGTTTTTATTAGGAGCTTTCTATGTGCAAGGGACTCCATGAGGCCCTTTCTCTTGACAATAATGTGAGTATATGTCTCCCATATGAGACTGCTTGAGTGTCAAGTTGTGTTTACATCCTATAACCGTTCAGGCTTTGGTAATACATCAGAGACACAGTAGATGCTTATGAGTTGTCCAGGGATTAAAGACCCAAAGATTTTGGTTTTGACCTTGTTGACTCTCAAGCTCTTCCTGATGACTGTAAGACTACCGGTAAGATTTTGTAAGAGTTACTATTAGAATTCTGAAAAGACTAAAATATGCCCCTTTGCACTGGGATGAGGTTGGGGGAAATGCCTCACTCCCCTTACGTCACGCCATAGTTTACCGCAGAGAGAGAACCATCTCACTCCTCCCTTCTATTAAGAGCATTTCTGACTTCCTGGCATTGTAGATCTAACATGTCTTGGATAAGAAGATGAAATGTAATCAAGTGACCCAGTGTGTTGTTGTGAGTCTATTTGCATGTGCACTGAAGAAGTAACTCAGGTATCTGTCCTTCCCCTTTCCCCTTGTGTGATTTAAAATGTTTTAAAGAGGGGCGCCTGGGTGGCTCAGTGGGTTAAAGCCTCTGCCTTCGGCTCAGGTCACGATTCCAGGGTCCTGGGATGGAGCCCCATATCAGGCTCTCTGCCTAGCGGGGAACCTGCTTCCTCCCCTCTCTCTCTGCCTGCCTCTCTGCCTACTTGTGATCTCTGTCTGTCAAATAAATAAATAAAATCTTTTAAAAAAATGTTTTAAAGAGTTCTGGTATAAAAACAGAGAACAAGTGAAAAAGTTTTCCTTCACTCTGAAAAGTTGCAAGGGATAAAGAGTGTCTATTCAGTTTTCTGGAATTAAGAATGTCACACACAGAGGAAATAATGTACATTCAGCTTTCTTCTCAAGCTGCTTTGGACCCAGAAGGATGGAACATCTGCGAACACCTGCTTGTTCTTGTAGCTGCAGGGAACGCAGCTAATCTAAATTCCTACCAGGGGAACTCTAGGATGTGAAGGAATATTTTTTCCATGATGAGGAAGACAAGGTTTTTTGTTTGTTTGTTTGTTTTTTGTTTTGTTTTGTTTTGTTTTGTTTTTTTTAAAGGGAGATACTTGCCTGACAGGCTGCTTGGTAGATGGGTAGTCAGGCCCTTCGACACCTGGATGAAGACCCTCAAACAATGTAAGGAGGCCAAGAATCATGGCTGTGTGAGGGTGGAAAAAATTTTCTCTTCTTCCCTTCATGGTTCTTTGGCAGGTCTAATGAAATTGATACAAGGCATATTAGCAGGAGAAAAACAAATTTCATAACCTAAAATCCCCATCAAACTATGACAGCGGCAGTGGTCTGGGGATACAAAAGAGAGGAAGGCCTTTGAGAGGACATGTTTGGAAAACAAAATTGCCCTGTTATGCAAGATTATCTATGGCAATAGCTTTCCTTGGTGCAGGGCTCTTTTCCACTGTAAATTGAGGGGTTGAGTGGGAAGTAAAGAATTTTTCCTGAATCTTCCAGGTTTTGATTGCCTTTAGCTTCAAATAATGCTCAAGCCGAAATGACATATTTGGGGGTGACATGTTCTGCTCCCCATCACCTGCCTCTGGGGTAGGTGCCCAGATATGCAGAGACATCCTGCTGAGACCCACAGCATAGCCTAGCTCAGAGCCAGAGGCAAATGTTTAGTGCAAAAGCAGGAGGTACCATTCCTGACGCCTTCCAAGCAGACCCCAGGAATCTTGGACCTAAATTTCTCAAGACAGGAGACTAAAAATAGCGGGGGCCTGTTCCTATCCTGGAGCCTAACAAGGAGACACAGATATTGGTGTGAAATGAAGCTTTCCCATCCATTCCAGAAAAGGAAAAAGAATCAGTAGCGGCTACTGAAGGAAACCTCCTACTAGGCAAGCAAAGAGCCCACCCAGTGGTGGTGAGACCATCTCAGTGGCACCTCAAGTAACCAACCTGGGAAGAGAAGAACTTCAGGAGACTTGGATTTCCATTCATTTTACCAGATGTCTGAGGGAAGCTGCAGTTATGTTCCTCATTTGGGGATTAAGGAAGCACAAGAAATATAGAAAAACACAAAACACTGGACAAATCATCTGTAAGGTGTACTGCCAGCCATTATGTCTAGATGAGATGTGGTGCGTACTAACTAGTTTGGTGAGTGTGTGTTTTGGGGCAAGGGGGAGCTCAAAGGCTAACAAATCTTGGTGAGGCGCACCTGGGTGGTGCAGTCCATTAAGAGACTGACTCTTAGTTTCGGTTCAGGTTGTGATCTCAGGGTCGTAAGATGGAGACCTACGTCAGTCCATCTCTGTGCTCAGTGGTGAGTGTGTAAGATTGTCTGCCTCTGCCCCTCCCCCCACTTGCATTCTCTCTCTCTCAAATAAAGAAATAAATAAGACCTTTAAAAACAAAACAAAACCAAAAAAATCTTGAATGAATCAATGAGTGACTAGATGAGGATACGCTTTGATTCTCTCTTTGCCCCCCAAAGCCTGATTCCGCAGACAGATTTGGTGACCACCTCGGGTCCCTGGGCTCTCCAAGCAGAGACATTAACTGGGACCAAACAGGAATTCCAGGCAAGGGAGAGAGCACAAAGGAAAGGGTCCTTCCGGCTGACTCTCCAAGCAAAGGTCAGGGAAATTTTAAAAGAAGTTAAGGCAGGAAAGGAGTGACTTCTAAGCATATAGGGGCAAGAAGAGACACAGAAAGTTGTGTGTGCAGACACAGTAGACAGCACATGCTGTCATGCATGACATATCTCAGTACATTCAGTCTCCATCCCGGATATGATTTTTAGCATTATAACGGGGGAGGGTCAGTGCTGGGGTCTACCTTGGCACAGACTGGTTTGGTCAGGCCTTAGCCTTTTTCTAGTCAAGTTCCTCTTCTGGTAAGCATTCTGCTTCTGCATTCCTGCAAGAACTGCTCCTCCAGAGGCATAGGGTTTCCGCTATCAAGACTGAAGGACCCGAGTCCAGTCTCTGCTGTACCTCATTTCTAAAAATATTTTTGTAAAAGCTGAGAAAATTTACCAGTAGCACAGCCTTTTACATTTTAAAGATGCAGGATTGAGAACAGTTGCTTGTCTGTGACAATGGAGCCAGAAAAGTCAGATTCATGATAGACAGGTCCCTTCAGTGGGCAGGAGACAAAGACTTTTTTGACATGTGCTTACTGATGCTCTCTGCAGACAGCCCAGCTTCCTGTGGCTCTGACAGAGAACCAAAGCACCACTCACCTCTAATGCAACACTTTTATGCTACAGTTCATGTGATTTTCAGGCTCTGAGTATGGGGGTGCCGAAGGGAGCCGTGGCGGAATGCATGTATGGGGACCCTCCATATCTATATGAAGTTCAGTACAGATTGAGCAGGTTAGCAGTGTGTTTGTATTTGTTTTCTGTTTACTTTGCTTTTTTTTTTTTTTTAAAGATTTTATTTATTTATTTGACAGAGAGAAATCACAAGTAGATGGAGAGGCAGACAGAGAGAGAGAGAGAGGGAAGCAGGCTCCCTGCTGAGCAGAGAGCCCGATGCGGGACTCGATCCCAGGACCCTGAGATCATTACCTGAGCCGAAGGCAGTGGCTTAACCCACTGAGCCACCCAGGCGCCCTTACTTTGCTTTATTATAAGCTTGTTTTCAGCAGCGTCGCCATCACCATCATCCTCGTCATCGCCGCCATCAAAACACCTGAGGGCCAGTTAGGTTTCAAACAAGCAAACCACAAATTCAGGCAAGCCCATAAGTGTGTTCAAGAACAGACAGATGGTAGAGGTAATTTACGCTCGTGAACCCAGTCTCTGTGAGGACGGCCATCAAATGGAGAGCTTTGGAAAGGTATCCTTTTGTGATGAACGTCTTTGTCTTTCATGAGGAACTTGGACCCAGCTTAACCCTACGGATGGGCCATGTGGAGAAGCCTTGAATGGTTGTTTTAGTAAAAAACCCATTCTTGTTTCTGGGATCATTATAAATTAGTTGACAAGTTTCTGTGATTCCCAAACGATGAGAACATTTTACCAGGCTGTGGTTATTTTAGCCTGTGCTGGAGTGGGATTGTTTCCGTCCACAGCTGTTTCTCAGCCGTTCCCAATGACCCCGCTCTGCTAAAGTGCTTTAAAAGTAATACGATTTTGGGACGCCTGGGTGGCTCAGTTGGTTGGACGACTGCCTTCGGCTCAGGTCATGATCCCGGAGTCCCGGGACCGAGTCCCGCATCAGGCTCCCAGCTCCATGGGGAGTCTGCTTCTTCCTCTGACCTTCTCCTCGCTCATGTTCTCTCTCACTGTCTCTCTCTCAAATGAATAAATAAAATCTTAAAAAAAAAAAAAAAGTAATTCGATTTGAATGACTTAATGATGGTGATTCCGATTTCTGTCAGGTTTGCAAGTTTCTAACATTAAAGCTTCTGTACGACAGTGTGACACTTGCCTCACATGGAAGGAGACTGATAGGCAGTTGGGTGACCCAGGACGTTTAGAGCCTGTCTTGCCCCAGCGTCTTGCCCCTGGACCTGGAGGGAGAAGAGGATGAGTGGAGGCGGACGGCCTGCTGGGGCTAACCTGGTCTCGGACTCGGCCAGCTCACAGACTCAGACGGTCTCTCTCACCTGCAGCTGGCTGGCCTAAGGCTCAACTCCCCAGGAGCAGGGGGACTTCTTGGATTCCATTTTCTCTTCAGTCTCTGAGACTCACCCACAGGAAGGGCAAGACCAAGGAAAAGGTGCCCCAAGAAGCAGAAGGGCCAAATGTTACAGGCAGCTTTGTAAGCACAGATTCTTTTCACCTGAAGAAGCCTGTTCAATCAGACCACGGGACTGCCAGGGTGGTGGGAGCTAACAGCCACAAAAAAGGAAGCAAGAGCTGCCCCTCAGAAAACAACACTCCAAAACTGTGTCTTCCTGTAACACTTTTTCTTAAGCGTGGTGGTGTCCCTGGATTTACCCTTCAGTAAGCAGAGAAATGATGCATATCATTGAATCAATTTGATCCAAAGTATTGTATTAATGATAAACATTATATTCTTTGCACTAAATCTGCTTTATATGAATCAAATAATTATATGGAAACATTCAAATGCTGTTTCACAGTTATTCAAACAGTGAACATGTGTTAAACATGTTTTTTACTATAGCTGCCCAGGTCTGGATAGTCATTGGAAACACCTGAGGAGCTTTCTCGGTTGGGCCCTTAGAAATCTGTGTTTTTCCCAAAGTTACCAGGTCTTTGCTGTAACTGTGTTGTGCCCCCTCCACAAATAGGCGTTTTCTCTATGTTCCTTATTTAAGCACTTGTCGCTACGTTTTTCTTCTAAAACCCAGCAGTTCTTTAGGCTCACTCCATGTCTCTTTTATAATATCTTTTCTGAAAGTGCTCTATTATTTGAATACTTACAGAATCAATATCCTACCTTCTATCCTAAGTCTTATTTGAGGTCTGTAAACCTGGTTCCTTCAGACCTGGGGTTAGTCACGTGTATAACTCTTAAAGATCTCGAAGAGATTCATGGCCACACAGACAGATGTTCAGTGCACATCTACTACTTTTTTTTTTAAACAGAATTTCAAACCTAAATTGATTAATGTTAAATACTTTAGCTTTGAGCCTACATAGAAATTTGTCTATTGTTAAGGAGAACGTGAAATTGGTCATCCAAATGGCAGTGGTGGGGGTTCTTCAAAAAAGAAGCTTTCTAAGCCCAGGGCTGGGTAACAACAACCAGAAGGGATTGTAGACTCCTTCTGCGCAGATCTCAAAGGTAAGCCAGTCTCTGGGATAGCTAAGTGGATTAAGGGGCTGAATGAGAAGGTCCATATTGAGATTCTTACATGAAGTAGTACACTATAGGCAGTCTTCCCTTGCATGGCTCCAATATGGATACATTTCAATTACTAAAATTTAGTTAAATAACACCAGTCCCACAAAAAATATTCAAAAATTACCATAATGTCCTAAGAAATTACAAAATAATTTATGACTCAGTCCAGGTGATGGACAAATAACTATGCACATAACATGCACGTCGTGATCAGTAACCGATCATGTCCTTCATATCACTGTCTACCAGTGACTGGTCAGTACCCACCTGGTTTTCAGTTTGCACAGGCAGCAAAGCATGTAGTTGGGTTACCTCCTCATCTCCCCGTGATAAACCCACATGACCATTTATAAAAGTGGATAATCAGGAGGGATTTGACCAAATGAAAAGGCAACAAATAAATGAAAAGGGATAACCCTAGCAGTGAAACCGAAATCCAACACAAATGGAGCCTTGAAGGATTGTTCGCTGTGGGAATGTTGACCCCGCTCTCTGCGAGATTCTAAACGGGCAGCTGGAAGAACTTAGGGAAGATGAAATTATGCATCTAAATTAAGGAAAGTGTTCATGCCGTAAAGGAGGAAGATACCCCAGAGAAATGGGGATATCTGGCAAAGAACTTCACATTAAAGGAACTCTCAGAAATATTTCATGGCATTTGAAGAGCAAGGGATACAATATTGGAAGTAGATCCTAACACAGAAAGAAGTATGACAGTTCATCAACATATGAACTATGCTTGCTCTGTATCCTAAATTACATGATAAGGAGGAGAAGGCAAACACTGTTCAAGTTGCTCTTCACAGGTTTTTGGGGTTTTTTTGTTTTTGTTTTTGTTTTTTTTACCAACAAATAAAACATTTTGATTTTCAATGTTCCTGATGTTTTAAATTACAATGTACTAAATAAATATTAGTTTTATTATTTCTTTTCATTTTCATATCCCTATTCTGTTTCCCTTATAACTAACAATAAGAGAATTTTTAATATTTTGATAAATTCTTTAAAGATCACAGAACAATTGTGATGTTTTTTCATTGATTACTGAGATTGCTTTGCATGGTGTTAGCAGGCAAAATGAGTGAATGGTGAACTACCTGTTCAAGTCAAAGTAGACTATTATAAGTTAAGAATGTTATTGTAATCTAGAGTAAACACTGACAAAGTCACATTAAAAAGGTATAGCTAAAAACTTAATAGAAGAATATAAAGAGATTATTTAAAAATAATTCAAAAGTAGGTAGGAATTGAAAAATAGTGAAACAAAAACATCTTTTTAGGTAACCACAAGATGACAAATTTAAAGCCATACATAGCAATGATTACATTAAGTGTACATGTACCAACCACCTTAATTAAGTCAGAGATTGTCAGAATAGATAAAGAATCAAGTGTCTAATATAGGCTAATTTCAAAAGACAATGTAACATAAAGACACTAACAGATAAGGGTAAAAGCATAGGAAAAAGACATTCTATAAAAACAGATGTATTAAAATGGTAGTATCGCTTTTTAATATCAAATGTAGGACATCAAGCAAAGAGATTATCAGAGATAATGAGGCATTAATGATAAAAAAGGTTAATTCAGGGGCTTCTGGGTAGCTCAGTCAGTTAAGCCTTTGGCTCAGATCATGATCCCTGCCTGGGTCGTAGGGTCAAACCCATTGTCAGGGCCCCCTGCTCAGCAGGGAGTCTTCCTCGCTATCTCCCTCTGCATTCCTTCCCCCTACCACCCTGCTCATACTCTCTTTCTGTCTTTCTCAAATAAATAAATAAATAAATAAAATCTTTTTAAAAAAAGATTAATTCATCAAGAAAACGAAGGAATGGGGCATCTGGGTGGCTCAGTGGGTTAAGGCCTCTGCCTTCTGCTCAGGTCATGAATCCAGAGTCCTGGTGTGGAGCCCCACATTGGGCTCTCTGCTTAGCAGGGAGCCTGCTTCCCTGTCTCTCTGTGCCTGCCTCTCTGCCTACTTGTGATCTCTGTCTGTCAAATAAATAAATAAAATCTTAAAAAAACAAAAAAAGAAAAAAGCGAAGGAATCATGAATGTGTACATTTTCAGTAATTTCAAAATACAAGAAATAACTGATGCAATAAAGGGATAAATAGAAAAATCAACAATCATCACTAGTGATTTTAACACCCCTTCTCAGTAATTGACAGAATAGTTACTCAAATTCAGGATAGATAAAGACTTGACCCAGCATTGCCGGAATATGACCCATAATCTCTGTAACATATTCAAACACACATAAGTAAGGGACTTCTATCAAAATAGACCATATGCTGGTGCATTACGTTTCAAAAGACTGAAATATTACACAGCATATTTTGTTACTGCAGTTAGTGATAAATAGCAATAACATAATGCATGAATAATATGTAAGACAATTTCCTAAAAAAATTGTATTTTCATAAGCATATTTTACTAATTTCCTCATCTATGTCCTATAGAGCTGTCGTAAAGAGGCCGCATCCCATTGCTTAATTTGAACACTGTAAAATGGCAGCATTGAGCTCACAGGAGCTATGATATTTGAATTAATTAGAAGAATACCCTATGGTGCTTTAGAGCAACAGACGATGAAAAGGGTTAGTTGTTAGAGGAACAATGATGCCAAGTGCTTTGGTTTTGCTTATCCTAATGGCATATAAATAACTTTTAAAATTTCCCCCAATTTTTAAAAAATATTTTATTTATTTGACACAGAGAGAGAGAGAGATCACAAGTAGGCAGAGAGGCAGGCAGAGAGAGGAGGAAGCAGGCTCCTGGCTGAGCAGAGAGCCCGATGTGGGGCTCCATCCCAGGACTCTGGGATCATGACCTGAGCCGAAGGCAGAGGCTTAACCCACTGAGCCACCCAAGCACCCCTCCCCAACTTTTTTTAAGCCACTCTGCCAATCTCTGTCTTTTAATTGATACTTTTTAGACAAATTATTAGCAAATTTTAGGGCTTAAGTCTACCATGTATTTTTTATTTTTCATTTGTCTTTTCTGTTTTTAGTTTCTTTTTTTTTTCTTGCCTTCCTGTGGGTTACTTTAGTAATTTTTAGAAATTCATTTTTATTTATCATTTTTACATATTTCTGCGATGTTTTGAGTGTATCACTTGATATAGTTTTTTTATTGCCTATTTCAGGCATTTTATTATCTATATATCTCTGAATGTATATGACCCATAGTCTACTGGTGTCAACACTACCAGCTAGGATGGTGAATGGTGTATAAGAACCTTATCCTATCTCACATTCCTTTGCTCTCTTCTTTATAATTGTCTTAAGTAAATATTAAGTTTAAAAATTTTCTCCATGTATACTGAGAACCAAATCAGAGAGCATTTAAGTTTTCACTTCAGTTGTCAAGCATAATTTAGAAAACTGAAGAGGGAAAGTGCAGTTTTCTTTCTTTATATCTTTGCTCTTTTCAGTGTTCTTTCTTTCTTCTTGATATCCCAAGTTTCCTTCTTTTATCATTTCTTTATGTTTAGAGGAGGGAGGCATGGTTTGTTGCAGACAGGTGGGGACTGAAGTCCAGGTTCCCTCATTGACTTCCAGTGACATTTGGTGGGGGGTGACTCCCCATTAATGCCTCTCGATGTGGGAGCTGCGGACACCCCACTCTGCTTCCACTTACAACTCCCTGGCACCTGTCCTTGATTTTGAGATTCCTAGCCTGCCTTTTGTTCTGTACTTTTCAGAGTCTTCTTATGTTTCTTTTATATGTAGTTTCTGAGATGTTTAGCTGTACTTGATAGAAGAATAGGGAAAAGTATGCGTATTCCGTCTTTGCAGATGTGGAAATCTTAGAAAATATTTTTAATGCAATGATAATGAAAACACACTTATCAAACTTTGTGAGGTGTATCTAAAGTAGTACGTAGAGATATATAACTCTAAAAAGTTCTACTAGGAAATAAAAATGATCTACAATTGGTGACCTAACCTCCACCTTAGAAAGCTAGAAGAGAGGGGCACCTGGGTGGCTCAGTGGGTTAAAGCCTCTGCCTTCAGCTTGGGTCATGATCTCAGAGTCCTGGAATCAAGCCCCACATTGGGCTCTCTGCTCAGCAGGGAGCCTGCTTCCTGCCTGCCTCTCTACCTACTTGTGATCTCTCTCTTTCTGTCAATTAAATAAATAAAATTTAAAAAAAAAAGAAAGCTATAAGAGCACAAATTGAATCTAAGTAAATAGTGAAAGGAATTAATAACAATAAAGGCACAACAAATGGACTAGAAAATGGAAAAATAGAAAAATTCATTGAAATCAACATCTCTTTCCCTGGCAAGACCAGCAAAACTGATAAACCTCCAGCTAGAGCGATGAAGAAAAAAAGAGAAGACACAACGTACCAGCACTGTCAGTTCTGATATAACACTTGTTTCAAAATGTGAAATTTTTCCGGTGCAGTTGATACACTAGGGAACACTTTGAGTGTAATACACTCTCAGTTATTTGTGTGTGATTCTTCCCACAGGAAATACTAGGTGAACACAGAAACTGCACCCAGCTGAACTCAGCTACCTAGGAATACATAAGATGCACAGATGTGCACATCTCAAACATCTCAAACCAGCTACCTCATTTCACCCCATGCATAGTAAGCCACACCATCCACATCTGGAGTTGGAATTGCAGCTGGAGCTTTCAGTCTAATTTCCGATAACTATACCTCCCTTACTTCATAACAACCCACAAGCTACAAACCTTCTGATGCCCATTTCTGTAAGCAAGCTTCAGGTCTTCTTTCAATACAAAATGCCATATGTGCTGTAGTACTTATGTCTTTCTTTTTAAAAATTATTTATTGAGAGAAAGGGAGCACATGAGCGGGGGGAGGGGCAGAGGGAAAGGGAGAATCCCAAGCAGACTCCATACTCAGCACAGAGCCTGATGCGGGGCTCGATCTCATGGCCCTGAGATCATGACCTGAGCCGAAACCAAGAGCTGGATGCTTAACTGACTAAGCCACCCAGGTGCCCTTATTTTTGTATTCCTTAACCATTTCACAAATGTATAACTGCTACTGTTTTTAATAATTCCTAGTATTTTTTGTTGTTATGTTTCACTGTTTCTGTTGTTACATTTCACTGACAAAGTTCTTGAATGTTGTACCCCATCCCTATTTTCTTCATAGGCCTTATGGACTTTATTATGTAATTTTGCATATAGTTGTTTTTAGGAATATGTACATAGCATAAAGAAAAATTGACTTTACTGGCTACTTTATAGGTGGTGAAATTTAATGCTCCAGAAAGCACAGCCAGATGTTTTGTGCCTCCTGATACGTTGCAATCATATAGCATCATCTGTGAAGACTTTTTATCAAAAATCTAGAACCTAAAACTACTCAAGCCTTTTGATTTAGCTTCCAGGGTATGGAAAACGGGGGAGAGAGAGAAAAAGGTTAAATGGTACCATGAAGCAGCAGATAAATGCAAAATGTTTGCAGTCACATGATTGGCTTGATCTGATTCAATTCTACTTTGAAGAAGTCAACTAAAAAATATATATTTGATATCACTGGGGTAATTTGTTGGAGAGAGGGTGTTACATGATATTTTGCGGTTATTGTTAATTTTAAGAACAATAATTGTGATTTAATTTCCATTAAATCACAAAATGTCCTTATTGGGAGGCTATAAAGGCTTAAGTGTTTAGAAGTGTCCTGATGTCTGTATTGATGTCTGTATGTCCTAAGGTCTGTAATTCCTTTAAAATACTTCAACAATCTATACATATATGCATATACATACACACACATATATATTTATAATACATATATGTATATGGAAGTACAGATGAAAATATGGCAAATGTTATGGATGTTTATTAAACTAATCTTTTTACTTTTTGCACATCTGACATTTTTCATGTTTTTTGATTTTACAAAATTGACATGTAAGAGAAATTATTTTTCACTTACTCTTTTTTACAGAAACTTCATGACTTTAGGGATTTCCCTGGGTGTCAAGGTGAATTTATCCTGCCTGCAACAAGTAGACACAGTCCATAATCTCATGGCTCTTCTGTCTTCTGTTATAAAAAGCAGTCAGCTCAGGCAGCCTGTGCCCATCTTTGGGATTCCTTGCATTCCTTCAGGATATAAGATTCCCATTGTATTCCCTTGTCTGGCCCCACAAGAGAAATTTAGCATAGCTTTTCTCTTGGATTTTCTTTTCTCTTTGAAGGAACAATCAGATCAGAGATAAATCTGAATACGTAAATGGAGTGCTACTTAATAGTCACAAGGAGAAGAGACAATGGTCTAGAATCTTGGGATTTAGAATAAAAAGTCCTTTCTGCCTGTAGCAAAGACGTTAGTTCTGATGAGCAGCTCAAGGGGGAAGGCAGAGCCTGGAGAATGATTTCAAAATGTGTGTGTCTGAGTTGTGCTTTCAGGCAAAACCGGGCACAGCTCATCTCTCTCTCCCAACTCCTTGACAACCAGGAGCTGCTGAATCTGATCCAGACCTGGAGGAAATAGACACCTGAGCATACCAGATGCAGGGGCACAGCTCATGCGCATGCTGTTTGCCCAGATTATAGGGAAACCTCGGAGATGAAGGGCAGAGGGGACAGGGAACCAGAAGAAAAATTAAAGGTATTTAGAAGTGATTACAAGAATATATATATGTATATTTTTGTATCTTTTTCTCCTTTAGTTTTTCACTGGAAGAGGTGATTAACTGTAGCACATCCAGAAATAGTTTAAGCTAAACATAGCATAGCTGGCAAAGGCTGTTACAAAATAGAACTTGGGTGTGGGAATGATGCCTCTTAGCTGTAATCCCTCCCGGGGTAAAGTGATGTCAATGCCATGAACTCAAACCAAGGTCAACCTTGAGAATCCAGTGTAAGATCTCATCTCTTTAATTCAGGGAGGACAATGTCATTCTTATGGGTATGCAAACTAAGTTAGAGGGTCCTTTTGTTTAATTACTACACCTTTGTAAGAATTGGAAGAGACTGCTATGAAGATTTAGTTCGGAATCCTGGTTTTATGGTGAGAACTATAGAGATGATTAACCCAGGCTCATGTAGTTAATTAGTAGAGAGTGTAAGACTATAAATTCAGAGCTCTTCTCACTATAGTATGTTGTTTCTTCCCATTTAGGATTCTTTTCCCACAGGATTATGACTCAACATGAATGCAAGTAGAGTCTGATTAGAACGCAAACTACCCTGTGCATTGACCTAATCAAAACCTTGTAAAACGACCTTGGTTAGGTGAATTTGTGGGTGCCCGTGTGGAAAGAAGTATGCATTATGGAATAAGACCAAAAACCATTAGGAAATAGGAAATGTGGCTCTGGGCCCATACTGGAAATACTAGAGGAAATCTGGTAGGACTAGAAGAAATATTTCTTCATACTAAAAGAAATCTCCCCAGCCTCCAGCCTTCGTGCAGTCCATTCTACAGGGGATTCCACACGTTTTCTCCCAATAGAATCTCCATAGACAATTCTATCTCTCCATCCTTTAAAAAAAAAAAAAAAAACTCTTTTATTTTGAAATAATTTCAGATATGCAGAAAATTTGCAAAAATAGTGTGAAGAATTTCCATATATTCTTCATCCAGATTGCCAGTCTGTTAACATTTTACTGATTTGATTTATCTTCCTCTCTTTTGGAATCATTTGAAAGTACATTGAGGATAGAATGCCTTTTTATGCCTAAATTCTTCAATGTGTATGTCTTAAAAACACAGTATTCTTTTGGAGAATCATAGTAGTATCATCAAACCAGGAAATTAACATTCATACAGCTATCATCTAATCAGCAGACATTCATGTTTCATCAGTTGTCACACAAATGTGCTTCTGGCAAAAGAAAAATTCAGTTTTCCGGTTGAAGACCAATCTAGTTTTGCCTGTTACATTTGGTTGTCATTGTCTCTATAGTTTCCCTCAAGTTTCTTGGTCTTCTTAGACATATTTCAAGATTACCAGCCAGGTAATACGGGGAATGTCTTTCAGTTTTGGTTTATCTGATGTTTCTCCATGATTAGATTCAGGTTATATCTTTCTGGAAGAATTACCACAGAAATAATGGTGTGTTTTTCTCAGTATATCATCTCAAAAAGCAAAAGGCATAAAACAACGATTGCCAAATGGTGCTTATTTTCAAGTTCCATTGTTCCTTCCTCATTTGTTTCCATAATTTCCTCCATATCTGTTAGTTGTCACTGTACTGTAGCAAAGAGACGTCTCTTCTTTCTCACTGTTTATTTATGTATTTACATAAGTCTGGGCCCATGGATTCTTACTGTATTCTGTAGGTTATAATCTGTATTGTCATTTATTTATTTTGAGGCTGAAATTGTCCCAGATTGAGTCTCATCAAGCTGGCTCCTTACCATTTGACATGTCCCCAGACTCTTCTCACACACCTCCACTTTCTGACCCAGCAAGATGTTTCAACTTCATCTTGTACTTTTTCAACTCCACACCTAAAATCAGCCATTTCTACAAAGAACCCTGATTCCTTTCAGTGGAGAATCATATTCAGAATCTAAGATTTGGGCATTAAGTTTGTTTTACTGGGAAGTCCCAAATGACACGTTTACAGACTTTGCTTTTGTCATGTCACTTTGGGAACTTGCTGGGCTTTTCTTCTAAATAAGGCTCAGGGTCCACTTTCCCCATCCCAGTTCTGGTGCTGTTTATCTTCCAGGAAGAAGTGTCCATCTGTGTGCATTCATTTTCACAGTAACATGCCTTCTCCTGGTGTCTACAAAGTTGGATGTGAGGTGCCCAGGGCCCAAGAGGGGCTCTCTTTAGAGCGAAGTCCCACACGACCATGTATTCTGAACTCAAAACTAAGGAATTGCTGCTTAAAAATGCTTATGGGAAAAAGGTAACTGAAACCAGGAAGGATCTAGAAATTGTATTCATCAACAAGCACAAAGCCTCATTCTTTTTCTTTACATGGAAACACAGACAAGAAGGAACAAAACCGGTACACATGGGTGGAGCTCATTTCCAAACATTGCTCGTGTACCTGCAACCTATTAACCTGATCTACGTTTCCCAACCACTTTTTTTTTTTTTTTTTTTCTGAGACGGTTTAGGGAAGGCCTCTGCCTCTCGGGCCTCTTTAATTCCTGGTAGTTAAGCTCACAAATCTTTTCTCTCTTTCTCATCCTGGATATCTCAGGGCTGACTTAGGCCCTTGTCAGAGCATTTGCTCGCCATATGAATTCCTAAATGCTCTAAATATCAACCTTCCAAAAAAAGACCAAATACAGTGAGTGATGGTAGACAGAAAAAGTAACTAACATAACAGATATGTTTCATTTTCTCAGTTTTGAAAGTTTTCCCGGGCCAAGTCTGGCATTTTTATTATGTCTTAAAGTTGTGCTTTGTTATCATTTCATTTGGAGGCATATGTCTTTGTTTAAAAGTGTGTGTTAGTGGATGTCAGTTGTGTATCCTGAAACGTCTTTTTGGAGTGATAGCAGTTTTTATGAATCTCAGAAACTGTGGCCTTTGCTAATACAGTGGAAGCAGAAGCACAAAGGAGGCTTGTCGGAGCTGACTCGCAGCGCGGGGGCTTGCGTTCACTATACTCATAGCTAGCCATGCATTTTGTCTATTGTATTCACTGCTGCCTCTAGCCTGCATGGTAACTTTGCACAAATTAGAAGGTACCTTGAAGGTCTCAGACTCACAAGTAATTAGCCAGAATTAGGCACATAACTTCACCCAATCACAAAGCAGTCCGAAGTGTTGTCTCATTCGTCATGGTCCAAGAAACAGGGAGAATAGGGACTATTTGGTAATAAGACCACTGACAACTAAATGCATCACAGTCAGTTGTAACTTTTAGTTAATCAGCAATATTTTATCTTATTATTGGTCGGTAAAATAGTAATGTTTCTGGCGATATGTGGCCTCTTAGATCCTACGATATATGGTAAATTTTATGGATAGTCTTCCTAGACTATTAAGAGAATTTCTTCCTAAACCTACCATCACAAGGGTATAAAAATCAAAGCCTTGGGTCATAAAAACACTCCTAACTAATAAGCTAATCCAGGAACTCACAGGATATTTTTGTGGGAGCTGCTTCACCAAGGTTATGCCGTTTGCATGTGTCCAAGGGGAGCTATCCTTGGCCATCCCTGGTGGTCCATCGCTGGTGACACATCCTCTCTCTTTGTCCTGTATTTCCTCCCATCTTGTGACCATTTTAAGTGCTGTCTGGGCTCTGAGTGTCTCTGCCTTTCTGAGTCCTGGTGGTCCTGTGACTCTTGCCATGACACCATTTCCTCTAAAACCCTGGCCATCTCGCCATGCCCAGAAGAGTCAATTAGCCCCATTTTAGGCAGGAACTGCAGTAGAGCCGAGGCTTGGGGTCTGGGGATGATGCCTATCATCTTACCCTGAGCCCCAGTACTGCTCATAAGGTAGCGCCTTTGGCTGTCTGCGGCCTGAGCTGGTGCTGGCATCCAAGCCCCAGTGCTGGTTTTCCACTGGGCTAGTTCCCAGGAATGCCACCCGTTGGCTGTGTAACCTGTTTTGCTCTAGATGCAGATATCCTCCCTAGCCAGCGAGATGTCCTTTTCTGGAGCACTTTGTAATGACACTGAGGAAACTGTGGCCATGACTGAGACTTTCCCCAGACTGTTCATGAGCTTTCTCTATGGGAGAGAACGCAGGAAAGAAAGGCTGTTCCTATTGTCTGTGAAGCTTTAAACACTGTGCAAGGCTGAGCACTCGCTCTGCAAACAAACCACTTACCCTCTCTACAGACCCAGGGCAAACATTCTTGTCCTTGCACATTAGGCTGGGGCCACACTAAGCTGTCTGAATCTTCCCACTTCCCACTTATGCCAGGCTCTCTCACACCTCAGGTCTTCACATGATCTTTCGTTTAGAGAATCTGCTGCATCTTGCTCTATCCAGCTGACTTTTTATACATTCTTCAGTGTAAGGCCAAAGGCTCCTACCTCTTGACACCATCCCTCATATCTGCAGCCTTCCCCACTCTCCCATCCTCCAAAACTCCACAGAATTTCAGCCACATCCAGGCCAATCTAATCATGAGAGTTGTGTATGTCTGTCTTTTAGCTGTGAGCGCATTGAAGGCAGGAGCCATGACCTTGCATTTCTGTGTATCTGGTCTGTTGCACAAAGTCTGGAACATTATAAAGCTCAGTCAAGTTAAATGAATGCAGATCTGTGCTCTTGATGAAGAGAATAGGAAGTTAGTCACCAGCCACGTACTCTTGAAGGCTCCAATAGGACCCTCTCACTGAAGTGGGAGGTAACCCCGAACCTAAGACTGAACAAATGAGTGGAGGGAGAGGGCGATGTCATCCATTGTGGCTTTCCTCAAGTCTAATGAGGAGGGGACGAACCAGTAGTGATGCTAGGGAGGAAAGATGGGGGCTCTTTTCAGGCACCACTGTGTGCTAAGGAATTGCTGACACGACTGAGGCTGGTAAGGAAAAGCCTCAGTCTAGAGACAATGCCCGAGAGGCCCACTCCGCAGCCACAGCTTCGCTGTGGAGCACCAGCTGCCCACTGGAAATGTCCTGGACACCTATGTTTGGATGCCCAGAGCTGGTTTTGTCACTACCCCTCCACTTCTGGACTTCCTCCTTGGTAGGGGTCCTACTACACTCCCAGTTGCTTGAACCTGGAATCTAGGTTCATTTATGACGCCCCTCATGTCTTTACTTCCCACAGCGGACCCACCACCAACATCTGTCAGTATTTTCACCTGAATGTCTTTGAATTCTGCTTGCTTTCAACTCCTTTGTCTTATCTCTACTCCACTGTCATTGTCTTAATTCAGGCAATAATCCTCTCCCAGACTTCAGATTGATCTTTCTGCCTTTAGTCTGAGCACAATGCTACTAGATACTTGTCTTCCTTTCTTGAAAACTTTGGAAGCTACTTACTGTTGACAGGATAAAATCTTATTTCCTTACATGACATACAGTCACCTTTATTATCTGGCCTTTTCCTCAATATCAAGCTTTATTAGTTCAGATTCTTCAGCTGCAAGTGGCAGAAAATCCTAATGCAAAGGACTTAAATTGCTCATCTCCTAAGTGGCAGATAGACATCTAGAGTTTGTGCAACATGACCCCTTGGAGTACAAGAAAAAAATATATAAAAAATATTAAAAAATAGAACATCTTAAAAGTAAGAAATCAAAGTTTGCCAGTATTTTAAATAAGAATTGACAGTGGTCGGTTCACTATGCCCTTATGATACACAGTAGCTGTGAAATTTTCCACAGATGTAAGAGCCTCAGAGAAGAGAATCCAAATTAAGGAAGAACTGACCAAGTCCAGTTCATATGTGCCTGCTTTAATGAATTTATACTACCTGGAGTTTTGGGTGGGGGGGGTGGTGAAGATAGTGAGATAGTTTTCTTTTTAATTTGTTATTAAAGTATAATTTATAAAATTCCATAGCTTAGGGCGCCTGGGTGGTCAGTGTGTTAAGCCTCTGCCTTCAGCTCAGGTCATGATCTAGGATCCTGGGATGAAGTCCCGCATAGGGCTCTCTGCTCAGCGGGTGCCAGCTTCTCCACCCGCCCCCCACCTGCCTCTCTGCCTACTTGTGATCTCTTTCTCTGGCAAATAAATAAATAAAATCTTAAATAAATAAATAAATAAATAAAATACCATAGCTTAGTTTTGCCTTTTATAGAACTCCTAGATGAATGGAATTAAACAGAATATACTCTTTTGTGTTTGGCTTTTCTTTTAATGCTTACTGTAATGCTTTTGGGATTCATGCATGATGTCATAAATTGGTATATGCTTGACAACTTGCTTTCCAACATATTTATACTGAAAATTTGAAAATTTGGTTGAACTTTGTTATTAATTTGTAAAAGTTCTTTATGTAAACTACGTAGAAGTACTTTATTGGATATATTTATTATAAATATTTTCTTCTAGTCTGTGACTTGCCTTTACATTCTGTTATTAGTGTCATCGGATAAGCAGAAGTTTTTTCTTTAATTTTGGTAAAGTAGAATTTATAATTTTTTCTTATGAGGTTAATACTTTCTATATCCCATCTAAGAAACTTTTTCTGATTTTGAAGATACTCTCTTATACTTTATTCCATTATAGGATGAAAGTGAAAAAGGCACAGAAACTCTTGGTATTATTATGGGGTCAGTTTTGAGCTTACAGACTCCCTGAAAGGGTCTCAGGGACCTGTAGTAGTAGCCAGATCACACTTTAAGAACCTATACTCTATATCTTTACTGATTTTTGGGGTCTACCTCTTCTACTTCTAGGAGTATGAACATCTATAACTCTGTCAAATTTTACTTAATGCATTTTAAAGCTCTTTCATTTCATGAAGTAAATTTAGTATTTTATTTTATTTTTTTAAAGATTTTATTTATTTGACAGATAGAGATCACAAGTAGGCAGAGAGGCAGGCAGAGAGAAAGGAGGAAACAGGCTCCCTGCTGAGCAGAAAGTCTGATGCAGGGCTCGATCCCAGGACCCTGGGACCACGACCTGAGCCAAAGGCAGAGGCTGTAACCCACTGAGCCACCCAGGCGCCCAGCAAATTTAGTATTTTAATGTTTCCAAATGAATTGGCTCTTTTATATATTCCTCTTTATCACTGGCAATGCATTTTGTTTTGAAGTCTAATTTGTCTGATATTCACAGAGCCACTCCAGCTTTTGAAAAATATGTAAATAATAATTGCACAGTATATCTTTAGCCATTCTTTTAACCTATCTGTGGCCTCATATTTTTTTATTAATCAAAAAATTTATTTCAAGTTTTTTAAAAATTTATTTTCAGACAGAGATCATAAGGAGGCAGAGAGACAGGGAGAGAGAGAGAGAGAGAGAGAGAGGAGGAAGAAGGCTCCCTGCTGAGCAGAGAGCCCGATGCGGGGCTGAATCCCAGGACCCTGGGATCATGACCTTAGCCGAAGGCAGAGGCTTTAACCCACTGAGCCACCCAGGTGCCCCTATTTCAAGTTTTTATTTAAATTTTAGTTAACATCTATGATAAAATTGGCTTCAGGTGTAGAATTTAATGATTCATCACTTACATATAGCACCCAGTGCTCATCACAAGTGCCTCCTTAATCCCCAACACCCATTTAGTCCATCTTTAGCTTTTGAAAATACAGAAATAATAATTATATAATATATATTTTTTCATCCTTTTAACTTATTTATGCCTTCATATTTAAAGTGCATGTCTTATAGACAGCATATAGTTGTTCTTGTCTTCTTTTAACTCTGGCAATCACCTTCCATTTTTAAAATTAAGGTGTTTACTTTATTTATACTTAATGTAATTATTGACAAGGTTTGATTGAACTTCACTGTCTTGCTATTTGTTTTATTTGTCCTGTTTTTGGTTTACTTTTCTTCTTTTGCTGATTTCTTTGGGATTAGTCGAATATTGTCTAGTGTTCCATTTTATATGTTTAATTGGCTTTTTTTTTTCAGAAAAACAGTATTCATTGTTTTTTCACCACACCCAGTGCTCCATGCAATCCGTGCCCTCTATAATACCCACCACCTGGTATCCCGACCTCCCACGCCCCCCCCCCCCCCCGCCACTTCAAACACCTGATTGTTTTTCAGAGTCCATAGTCTCTCATGATTCATCTCCCCTTCCAATTTCCCTCAACTCCCTTCTCCTCTCCATCTCCCCATGTCCTCCATGTTATTTGTTACGCTTGACAAATAAGTGAAACCATATGATAATTGACTCTCTCTGCTTGACTTATTTCACTCAGCATAATCTCTTCCAGTCCTGCCCATGTTGCTACAAAAGTTGGGTATTCATCATTTCTGATGGAGGCATAATACTCCATAGTGTATATGGACCACATCTTCCTTATCCATTCATCCATTGAAGGGCATCTTAGTTCTTTCCATAGTTTGGCGACCATGGCCATTGCTGCTATAAATATACCTCTTTGCTTTATTTTATAGTGTTGCTTTAGGGATCAAAATTGTCATCCCTAACAATCATTGTCTACCATGAATTAAAGTATATACCACTTCATATACAATTAAGGATCCTTAACAGCATATTTCATTTATCTCCATTTTTTGGTATATGCTATTATTGTCTTACATTTTACTTTCATGTGCTATAAACCACAGACTGTATTGCTTTGATTTGTACTTTAAACACATAATTATGTGATTCTTTTTACCATGCAGACACAGATTCATCTTCAGGTCAAGAATATTTTCCTGTATGGCTTACTTAATTACATTTAATGACGGCCTCAACTCCACTTCTTCTCTTTCTCCTTCTGGAACTCTCTTGTTTCTCAGTTTGCCTCGGTATACTCTCTAAGTCTTTTATATTTTACCTCACGGCTTTCATCCTTTTGTATTATAGCTCAGTTTTTTAAAATATTTCTTCCATTCATTGGCTTATGATTTGCTTCTCAGTGATGATTCTTTTGTCCATTTATGTATTGACTATATTCATCTAAATCATGTTTTTTCAGTGCTGAGAGCTATCGTTGTGTTGTCCTTGATTCTCTTTAATAACTGGTTTTCCTGTCATTGTTAGCCTCATCCAGCAGCTCTATTTCACTAAAGGCCAGTTCAGAATGACCTATTTGTTCTCCCTGCTGACTCTCAGATGCCCCCATGTAAAACTGTTATTTGATTTGACAGCTTGCTCACTTGGACTCAGGCTCAGCTATTGATGCTTTTTAAGTGGGGCTGGCTCATGAGCCATGGAAAGTTTAGTGGTCTCTGTTCCTTTGAGCCAGTAGAAGAACTTTACCATCCTCTACTGAGGTGGCAGCATCAGGAGGAAGCCTTTTTGTTTCTCAGCCCACTTGGGGTCTCCAACCTTAAGAGCACAGAGAAGAAAGTGGGTATTATAGAGAAGAAAGTTTTCTATTTTATCTTCTCCTAATCATCCCAGGAGCAGGGAGCCCAAGCCTATTTATGGGACCTAGTTGCCCTTCTCCTGGTAGTGTTATTGGAATGAGAGGTGGGGTGCATACATCTCCTGGGTTCATATAATCTTAAGGTCTCCAGCTTTGTTTCTAGGTTCTTACCTGGCTGAGGCAGAAAAAGTCCTGCACACAGAGTTATTACCACCTTCACCGTGGTTGGCTGCATCCATAATCCTTGACACAGGAGAAGTAGCTGGGTCGGAATGAAGGGAGTCAGGACATATTCAGACTGCCATCCTTCCTGAATTTTCTACTCTAGAGACTATCGTTAAGCAAAAAAAAAAAAAAAACCCGACCACAGAGATCACCAAGGTAACCATTATGTTCTCCATTGAGTGGTGTTGAATCAGTGTGGTATGAGGGGGAGACTTTGGAGTCATCCAGTCCTGGGTTGGAATCCCAACTCCGCTACATACTCATCGTTTTCTAGGGTTAGTTAGCCTCAATTTCCCCTTCTATAAAATAAGGAAGATGAGAATTCTTTTATAGAATTGTTGAATTTACATTAACCAACACATGTAAAGCTTTGATTTTATTTATTTATTTGACAGACAGAGATCACAAGTAGGCAGAGAGGCAGGCAGAGAGAGAGGAAGGGAAGCAGGCTCCCCGCTGAGCAGAGAGCCCGATGTGGGGTTCGATCCCAGGACCCTGGGATCATGACCCGAGCTGAAGGCAGAGGCTTTAACCCACTGAGCCACCCAGGCGCCCCTAGGTATGGGGTCTTATAGATTCCCTTCCTCCTTTTCCTTAATGCTCTTTTTGCTAATAATCTCCTATTTTTATGCCTCATTTGCCAGCTCATAGACATGTCTCATAGCCCAGAACAAGGGTACCCAGAGGATCTCAGCTCCAGCCCAAGTTTTCCTGTTTTAACATTTTCCCAGTTGTGGGGCTATGTAATGTTACCACATGTTCTAGTACTGTAAACAGAATCATACCACACCTGGGAAGTCCTGAAACAGAACTGATGTCTTATGTAAGAAGTATGATTTGAAGTAGAGAAAGGATATTTCCCAAAGCCCTGGAATGAGCTCTGGGTATAGCCTGGATGTACCATGTGGAAGAGAAACTGGATCTGGACAGGGAGGGAGTGAGGGTAAATGAGAGATGGGCTGGGCATGGTAAAAGGACAGGGACAAGGAGAGGGAGAGGGAGAGGGACTGGAATCATGTAAAGAAGTGTGGAGCTGAGTTGCCTTCCTTTTGCATGTGCCTCACAGGGAGACAGGGTACAGCTCCTGCTCCAGGTGCATAACACACAGGCAGAAAATTCTACCAGTTCATGGCAGCTTTCTTGTAACCAAAAGCCCACCAGACCGTTGGCATGTCCTGTATTCCTGGAGAACCCAGAAAGGCAGCCGGCAACCTGGCTGGTAGTACACTCCACCCTGGGCCTCTTGACATTGTCCCAGATATTCTTATTTTGTCCCGCTCCTTATCTTTACTTAGTCTCCTGTTCTCCCCTCTACTCCTGACCATGGCACTCAGGGACCGACTTTGGTTTCCAGGGCTTGGCTCTAATGCATGCTGAGGAGACTTAAAATCATCTCTTCCTTTAGCTCCTGGTGGTAACCCCATCCCTGCTTTTGGAATGGAGGCTGACTATCAGTGTGGCCATTAAACTAAGCTTTCCTTTCTAGTGTGCCTGATTGTAGCTCTTCTGTCCTTCCATGACTTGAAAATGACCTTGCTTTAAAGTATAATTTTTTCCAAAAGAGAATTCCTTACAGTCTACACAATCACAGCTATGATAATGATTACATTAGCAGATACTGTCTATTGATCACTTACATGTACTATTCCTTGTTTATAACGCTTAGAAAAGATCATATTCTCCTATAGAATCAGCAGCAGTTGTTTGGTCAGATTAGCTAATCAGTGTGAGTGAATGAAAAGAAGTCAGGATGTAGATAGGAGGCAAAAAGAGGCTAACAATTTGTGTCTTCAGGGAAGCCAATGATATTAGGTAAGAAAACTGGCTAGAAGTTCACCATAGCTAAGTTTCTTTTATATAACATTTTGCTTAGAGAAGGAAAAATTAAGAGCTGGGGAAAAGCTCTTCTTTTACCATTTTCTGTTTGTTAATGTATGAACAGTTCTTCCAGCTAAAAGACTAGGTTTACCAAACTCCAAGTTGTCTAAAAATCAGCTTGTGTATTCCAAATTAATAACTGAAGTTTCCACCTTAAGCAGCTAGGGGAAAAAAGGGTGAATTAAAGCCAAAGCCAATAGAAGGTAGGAAGTTAAAGATTAAAATAGACATCAGTGAAATGAAAAACAGCAAAATAGATAAAATCAATGAAAACAAAAGTTGATTCTTAGAGAAAATCAACAAAATTACAACTTCATTTAGACCAAGGGTTCTAAACCAGGGATAATTTTTCTCCTCAGGGAATGCGTTTCAGTATCTGAAGAAATTTTTAATTGTTACACCCTGGTGTATATGCCCGTGTGTGCCTGATATTATCTGGTGGGTAGAGGCCAGAAACGCTGCTAAACATCCTATAATGTATGACAGCCCTCTTCATAATATAAATAGCGCTGAGGTTGAGAAACCAGGAAAAAGTGAAGTAACAAATTATGAGAATTAGAATGAAAGAGGAGACATCAGTACCGACTTTACTGAAAATAAAAGGATTATACAGGTATCCTATACAAAACTTTATGCTAACAAATTAGACAGCTTAGAATACGAAGATTTCTAGAAAGACAAAAATTAATGAAACTGAAGAAGTATAAAATCTGGGTAGATCTATAGCAATGATGAATTAGACTAGTGATTGAAAATCTTCCCTCAAAGAAAAGCCTAGGCCCAGATGTCTTTACTGGCGAATTCTATAAAATATTCAAAAAGAAACCAAATGATAATTATCTTCTCTTTGAATATTTTATAGAATTTGTTATCTTATATGTAGAACATAAGGAGTAACATAGAGGACTTTAGGAGAAGGAAGGGAAAAAGGAAAGGGGGCAAATCAGCGGCACAGAGGAACCATGAGAGACTATGGACCCCAGGAAACAAACAGGGTTTCAGAGGAGAGGGGGCTGGAGGAGCTGGGTTAGTTCAGTGAGGGGTGTTAAGGAGGACACATATTGCAATGAGCACTGGTGTTATACACAAACAATGAATCATGAAACACTACAATAAAAGTAAATAAATAAAACTACCTGTATGTTTTCTAAAATATATATTTTTTTTCAAAGAAAAAAAATGCACATTCTTCAAAAAGTTTTCCATAAACCCTAAGAGAGAACACTTCCCACCTAATTCCAAAAGGCTAGTATTACCCTTATACCAAAGCCCAAAGAAGACATCACAAGAAAAGTATAGACCAATATCCCTCATGAGTCTAGATGTAAAAATCCTCAAGAGAATAGCAAAGTGAATCCATCTAGATATAAAAAGGATTATACACTATCACCTAGGATTTCTGCCAGGAATATACGGTTGGTGTAATATCTCAAAATCAATGTAATATCATATTAATTGAATAATATGAGTAAATGGCAAAGCCCATATGATCATCTCAATAGATGATAGATGATCACAAAAAGCATTTGATAAAATGTAACACCCATTCATGATAAAAACTTTCAATAAACTAGAAATAGAAAAGGATGTTCTCAACTTGGTAAGGGATTCTACAAAAAAAATCTACAACTAGCATGATACTTACTGGTCACTGAAAGTGACTGCTTTCCCCTCTAAATTGAAGGAAAGACCATATATTGTATGATCCCATTTATATAAAATATCCAGAGAAGTAAATCTATAGTGACATAAAGTGGATTAATGTTTGCCCCTGGTGGGAATGGGGAATGACTGCAAATGGACACAAGGAATCTTTATAGGGTGATGAAAATGTTCAAAATTGGGTTGTGGTAATGGTTTCATAACTGTAAATTTCCCCAAAATTAATGAATTGTATAATTAATGGAGATGGATTTTATGTCATCTAAGTTATATTCAACAGAACTCTTAAAATATCACCGTGTGGGTGTAGTGTATGTGCATACCTGTAAGTGAGAGCAGTCATCTGAATTTCTGAGGTTTTGGGTCCTAGTCCTGGCCTGATAACTAATTAGCTGTCTCTCCTTGGAAAAATTATATTATTACTCTGAATCTCAGTTTCTTTGTCCATAAACTGGAGGGGCAAGGATAATTGATTTCTAAAGGTTCTCCAGTTCTTCTGACATCGTGTGCCTCTGTGTGCTTTCACATGAATTGTGGCTCATTGACCAGGTCACAGAGCTTCAGACAAATGGTAGGCTTCAAACAAAAGGTGTTAGTCTGTGCTTTCAGAAGTAGGAGACTAATAAGATGGGAGGACCTGTCGGGGCTCAATTAGGCCGAGGTTACACCTTCCCCATGTGATGAGAACAGAGTAAGTGACTTGTTGAAGCCAAACCAGCTACTTAAGCAGCCTAACCAGGATAAGAATCCACGTTACTGGCCCCCAAGTCAGCTTTCCAAAAGAAATCTGCCCTTTCACGCCTGGGTGGCTCAGTGGGTTAAGCCGCTGCCTTAGGCTCAGGTCATGATCTCTCAGGGTCCTGGGATCGAGTCCCGCATCGGGCTCTCTGCTCAGCAGGGAGCCTGCTTCCTTCTCTCTCTCTCTCTGCCTGCCTCTCAGTGTACTTGTAATTTCTCTCTGTCAAATAAATAAATAAAATCTTTAAAAAAAAAAAAAGAAAGAAATCTGCCCTTTCATATTTTTTTCCCTAGGAGTTGGGGGAGGGTAATCTTGGAGGACAAGTAGGCAAAAAAGGACTCTTAGATGCCTATCCATGTGGTTTATATCTTCACGTGGGTAGATGTGAGTCTCAGTTCGAGGACAGTGGGAAGGGTCTTGCTGTTTATGTGTCCAGTATCTTCCTTACACAACGGTTAACACAAACCTCCCTTTTCTACCATCTTTTTCCATTTGTCTCTCTGCCACTGAGTAAAGTCACCATAAGCATCAGCTTCCAGGAAAACCCCTATTCATTATTCAAGTGATACTTTATTCCTATAAAAGTCAAACAAAAAAGTAATCATATAAAAGTCTGAGTATAGTAAACTCCCTGTAAATTCATGGCCTGATTTCATGGGTCCCGCCCTGCTTTTTTTCTGGCTGTGAGCATGTGGGTCTAGGTTCATTCCTCTCTCGCCTTTTACTGTTGACTGCTTTCTCATTGCTCCTCACCTCCAAGCTAGATCCCAGAGCATGAATTAGGGTGCCAATATGTCTGCCACCTTGTAGTTGTACTGTAGATGAGGTTCCTGGAGTCTGGAGAATTTGGCAAGTTTATATTTTGCTATGAGGGTAATAGAAAACTCCGTACTCATGACTAATGGTAAGAAGAGCTGCCGTTTATTAAGCATTGTGTGTCAGGCAGAATGAGAAGCTCTCTGTATGATGACACAACCAAAGCTCAGAGAAGTTAAGTAGAGTGATCAAGATCATATGAAATGAGTGATCGAGACCCTCAAATAAGTCTGTTTCTAGAACTGAGCTCTTAATGCAACCGGCACCATCTTGCCCCTGAATTCTATCTCATCCCAATCCAGTGTCATCCCTGTGTCCAAATCCCTCTTCCATGCCACTGTCAACAAACCACCCATCTTTTTTCTTTTTTAAGATTATTTATTTATTTATTTGATAGAGAGAGATCACAAGTAGGCAGAGAGGCAGGCAGAGAGAGAGAGAGAGGAGGAAGCAGGCTCCCTGCTGAGCAGAGAGCCCGATGTGGGACTCGATCCCAGGACCCTGAGATCATGACCTGAGCCGAAGGCAGCGGCTTAACCCACTGAGCCACCCAGGCGCCCAACAAACCACCCATCTTAAGCACGGCAAGGAACCCACCATCCCTGGGGCTCCCATTCCATCCTTGAGTGCCTTTCTGCAACTTGTACCCCGTATTTGTCCTGAACGTCTACACAAACATGTTATGACCTCAAGACTGCCTTTCAGATGAAAACAAACAAACAAAAATCAAACAAAGCATCGTGTCCCTTTGCCCCTTGAGAGCCCCTCTCAACTCAATGGTCCCAGTTCTTGAACAGTCTCTATGTGACAGGGTTTTGCATCTTCCTTCTACCTGGGTTTCTCTCTTTTGGGCATGCCCAAGGCTATTACAACCCTCTCTTAAAACGTGGTGGAAAACGTATAGCACAGAGAGAAATAATAACATTGCTTCCTCTTCCTAATTTCTTTTTTTTTTTCAAAGACCAATTTTAATTTTTTATTTTTTATAAACATATGTTTTTATCCCCAGGGGTACAGGTCTGTGAATCACCAGGTTTACACACTTCACAGCACTCACCAAAGCACATACCCTCCCAAGTGTCCATAATTTCTTTTAATGCTGTTAAGCCTTGCTTAGTTTTTGGTGGTCACATTATTTGCTTAGTTACTTCAGGAAATCCATTTTCATCTGTACATGGTTCAAATAAAATAGATTTAGTAATTACAGTTGAGTACTTGGTTTAGGCTTCAAAAAATACTTGTTAAAGGACCTTATGTATTTACTTCATCTAATTTAAGACTAATCGATTGCCTCTCTGTCTACTTAAGCTCCTTGATAATTTTACTTCTTGATCTCATAATCCAAATTTGGCCAAAGGTTTTTTTCTGGTCCTTTGAAAAACTGTCCTTTCCCTTAGAGGCAGAAGAAACAAATAGACCCTTCTTGCTGTGAAGAGTCTGGCTGAGCCGTGCGGCTGAGCTGGAGGGAATGAATCCTCTGTGCTCATTCCTCTCCTGACCGATTGCCAAGCTGCATATCTGACCACAGAAAATGTTGAGGAACTCTGCCCACTCCAAGTTTAGCCTTGATCTTGTTGAGCAGCAAGAATGTCTCTGTGTCCATGGCTAAAATTACCTAGTCAGGCTCTCTCTAACCCTGGCCTGCATTCTCCATCATCTGTTTATTTGTAGTGGGACGAGATCATCTTCCAAAGTGGGTCAAAACAGATAGATTCAACCCTACCCCCTGTTGAGGCATAATAATTTTCTAAATCTGCCTGGGGATTCAAATTGGTTCTGGATGCTTTCCTGTCACTTGGGTGGAGGGCTTATCCCTAGTATTAATATTGTTGGAGATAGAAATTACTGCTGCCTGTAGAGTTTTTAACTGGCACTTAGAGTTGAGTTTTTAAGTTCTGTTAAGATTCGAAGAAGAAGAAGGAGAAGGAGGAGAAAGAGAAGAGGAAAAATGTTTGCAATTTCTGCAGTTCTTGAAGCACTCAAGCAGCAAGTTGCCCTATGATGCCCTTAAATCGTAGGAACATTTCCCCAGCCAGGCCTCTGTCCTGTAATTCTACCTGAAAGCAACTTAATCTCTGTTTGAGATTGTTGCCTTCTTCCTAAGGTCCTATGCAGAAGGTGATTCAGTGTGATGAAATTTGAGCTGGGCCTGGCATGCCTGATTTTTAACACATGTCTAAAGCATGTATTTAGCTGTCACGGAGAGATCTGACAGTTTATGGGAGAGGTGCTATACAAAGGACCAGCAGTGGCCATTCCCAGCACACACCCACTCAAAACATGCTGTGATCTGAGCTTCCCATTTCCCCGGAGCCAAACACGATCTATGTAATAAAAAACAATCCCATTTACAAGGCACCAGAATAAGCCACACCATAGTTTTCTTTTGGGGACTCCCTACAAGGATATTGACGCAAGTAGAAACAAGGAACCGTAAGCAAGTTTGCTCATCAAAAGTATGTTTTTCCTTCTTGGGTTAAAATACTGCAGAAGATGTTTGATTCTAGTCATTGCCAGAGATTCTGGAACCAAACACATTTCTTAGCACAAGGATTTCTCATTCCTTGGACTGCTTCTAGGTGTGGCTCCTAAGACACTTCCTCCTGTCACTGTTGGACACCTAATGGGCATCCTCTAAACAGAGGGCATTGCACTCTATTATCTTGTTCCATCTTCACAAACACCCCGTGAGATAGGCATTATTTTAGCCTCTCCTAGAGATGGCAAAAATGAAGCTAAGAGAAATTTTCCCGAAAGTCACACCACTAATGTGTTGGAGAGCTGACAAGGTATCAAAGAGGTCAACAGAGCCAAAGGCCTCCACGCTCTAAAGCCAGTGTTCTTAACCCCTCTGTCCCTAATGCCTCTATTGGACCTTCTCAGGCCTGCCTCCTCTACTGCCCCACCCACCGTTCCTCCATATTAGGTGTTAGAATTACCCTCAATCATCTACTGCTTCCTCCAGGGAAATGAATTGTCAAGCTTACCACTCCCCCCAGGTTCCAGCCAGCCTGCTGAGGACCCCAGCCCCAGCCTACCACAGCCTGACCACAGCCACTTGGAGAGGCCCCAAGTGAGCACTGCTCATTTGAGTCCATCAAACCCAAAAACATACAAAAGAAAACAAAATGGTTTTAAGATGGTAGTCAGAAAGTGTACTATGCATACATTTGGGACATTTGTTATGCTGCAAAAGATAACCATGATGCTATTATTAGTGAGTTAATATGCTCTCTAATTCACTTAATACCTCATAGTACCTAGTGCTAACGCAGAAATATCTCCAATTTCCCATCCACAAAAATGAACCAAAAAGTTTCCCAACCCAGAGAGGATCACTGGCTGCTCCATTAAATTTTGTTGTCATTAGGTTGAAGGGCAGTTAATGACTGGAGCCTAAAAAAAATTCCTTGTCAGGCGTTCACTCCCATGTTGTGACATAATGCGACAGAACAGGTCTGTCGGGTAGAGGGTGGGGGAGTGAGGATTGTCAATGCTCAGTTACTGTTGCTGTGGTTCATTCCTGACATTTATACTTCTGACTGGTCCAACATGCTTTTGAAGTTGGTTTTTCCAATGATTTTCTGGGACTGCTAGAGAGTACTTCACAGCATGAAGAATGGTAGGATGTACATTTTTTGACTACCAGATGGATCACTAGTAGGTAGAAATGTGAGTGGGGAATCTTATTTTATAAATCCTTCCTATGTTTGAGGGACTACCCATGAATAGCTCATCTGATCCTCTTTCAAACACCTAAGGGAGTTGCATTTCTCTCCATTTTATAGATGGGAAAACTGACTCAGAGAAAGTGTACTTTGAAGGTGACTGGAAGAGCCAGGACTTGAACCTCAGTCTGATTCCAATGTCTGTTTTCTTTCCACTCATTAGAGTCAGGTACACAGAGCCACCCAATGTGACTTCACTGTAGATGTCAAAGCAGTAGAAGTGGGACAGCTGCCCCCCCACCCCTTTCTGAGGCAGGGATCATTCTGTGACTTCTTTCCAGGAGTGCGTGGTCATCATTGAACCAAACGTGTGCCGCCTGGCTATGCACATGGGTTACACTCCCTTCTCCCCGCAGTCCAGGCTCAGAAGGCCAAGTTCCTACCCCAGGGGTGTGGGTGGGGAACTCGGGTGTCTGATAGTGCTGGTGCTCCCCGGGTGACATCATTCAGGCTTACTGGCTCTTGGGTCACCATCCTGTTTCCAAAGGTTTGGTCATTCAGAACACAGTCCTAGATGACTTCCTCTTTCCATTCTCAAAGAAAATAGGGGCCTTTGCACATGCACGTCCTGGTGTGTATGGTGCTACTAATAATCCGCCCTCTTACTCCACCACACATTTATTTTTGTAGCAGAAAAGTCCCACAGCTTATATGCATGGTCCTATACGTGTCGTTATTTATTACTCTATGATTGGATCAGAATTTCTCACAGTGCCCCCTTTTCCTCCTATGGTGATATATATTTCTTTCCCTACTTCAACATGACTCACTTGTAGTTTTAAATAAGTCAATGCTGAATTGAACTCTTTCAATTCAGTTTAAATTCTTGGTAGTTTCCCTGGACCACGGTGGCTGTGCCTGTGTTATCCTTCATTCTTTACGGATGGTTGCTCTGCCTTTCCATGCCCCCAGGCCTAGGCTGTGGTCCCTGTGTTTTTTGCATCCTCTGCTGAAGTGCCAGTGGCTGGTGTAGTGAGTGGATTTCCTACTCTGCCCCTGCCCAGCAATACCTTTCCCAGGAACCCTGAGACTCGCCTTTTCTTTCATCAGCTTCTCATGACGGTCTCTGCACCCTCAGCCACCCAATGTTCTAGCTAGTACAGTGCTCCCTTTTCCCATGGAATATGTGGCCATTATTCATATTGCTCACCAAATATCTATGAATTATTCTTTCTGGGTCCCCTGTGGGTGGCTGGAGCCAAGTGGTTCATTTGACCAACCAGCAAAAATGAGATGAGTCAAGGTAAACTTTTAATTGTCTGGGCAAGAGCCTCCAGGATACTCTTTTCTCTGCCGGACCACCCAGATGTATCCGAGATGGCTATTTTCTCCATCGCCCTGGGCCCTGAGTGTCAAAGATGAGCTGAGGTCCCTGCCAACTAGGGACAAAATTGTGTAGTGTGCTCAAAAATATGCAAATTTGAAGGGTGCCTAGCTGGCTCAGTCAATAGAACATGTAACTCTTGATTTCAGGATCCTGACTTCGATCCCCATGTTGGGGGTAGAGTTTACTGTAATAAAAAATTTAAAGAAATATAAATTTTTGTTAAGTCTCTTAAATTTTAGGATGGTTTGTTATAGAATTTTTTTTAAAGATTTTATTTATGTATTTGAGAGAGGGAGAGAGAGCATGAGAAGGGAGAAGCAGACTCCCCAAGGAGCTGGGAGCCTGATATAGGACTCGATCCCAGAACTCCAGGATCATGACCTGAGCTGAAGGCAGTGGCTTAACCAACTGAGCCCCAGGCATCCCTGTTATAGGATTTTTTTTCCCCACATTTTTTTCCCATGCTCTAGTGGGGGCCAGGAATACTCACGGGGTGAGGGAAGGGGAGCTATTTCAGGCCCTCTCTGCCTAGTATGCCTTGCTGTTGCCACATTTTTCTCTACTGTGGCTATCCCATGGTGACTGAGGCACCCTGTGAAGCAGTTCTCTAAGCCTATCTGGGTATTTCTGTCCTGTCTCCATCTCCTTGCTGGTTTTGGCTTTGAGGGGTGAGGCAAAAAATAGGCCCACTTTGAGCTCTCCTCTCTTAATCTCTTTGAGGTTTCCTCTCAACCAAGAAAGGGTTTTTAACTCCTACCTGGGTGATGGGGAAATTTTTTAACATATTCTGCCTCCTTCCTATGACTTCCTCCTGCCACCCTATGGCTGATTTCATAGGCCTATGCTCTCGTCCCCAGGCCTGCCTCTGTCGTCCAGCCCTGGCTTTTTTCTTTCAACAAGCTCCAGCTCTTACAAATCAAAAACACTCAGCCTTCAGACATGCCTTACCAGGGACTTGAGGAGCTCTGGCTTGAAACAGAAAGCTGAGTTTTTTTTTTTGTTTTTTTTTAAACTGAGAACCGTGGCTATAGAAAGCCATCTATAGGCAGGTAGGGGAAGGTAAATAAAACAGATGTTTAAAATTTTTAAAATACTCCAGTGTCCCTTTTAACATCCCCATCAAAACAAACTTACAAAAAAACCCTCAAAATTCCTGCCTAATTGTATGTACATTTCTATCTCTAGCCTTCATGACATTTTTGAAAGAGGAGCATACCCATCTGTTGCTCACTCCCAACCTCTTCCATTTTGGCTTTTGAATCCAGTGGGCATGTCTCCCTTGACCTTCCAGCAGGATTTGCTCTCATTGACTTATGGCCTCTTAAAAGCTCTCTCTTCCTCTGGATCAGGCTCCCCTCGGTCTCTTTCTACTCCTCTGACCATTTGTCAGCCTCCATAGTGATCTCCTCCACCTCTGGATGCACTTCTTTCCTTTTTTAACTTATTTATTTATTTATTTATTTATTTATTTAATACAGAGAGATCACAAGGAGGCAGAGGGGCAAGCAGAGAGAGAGAGAAGGGGGGGGAAGCAGGCTCCCCGCTGAAGAGAGACCTTGATGTCGGGCTCAATTCCAGGACCCTGAGACCATGACCTGAGCCAAAGGCAGAGGCTTAACCCACTGAGCCACCCAGGTGCCCCTGGACATACTTCTGTGATTGTTGTTGGCTGGGATCCACCTGTGGCTCTCTTTACTACCTGCATCCTTTTCTAAGGATTTAGAGACCGCCAGACCTGTCCTTTGCATCTGCCTTCTGGCCTATTAGAATGTCTTCTTTTTTCCTCTAGAAACTGTGCTTAGACATATGCCTCTTTAGTCTTCTGATGGAAAGCAGGTTGCAGGGAAGGTACGCATTGTCTGGGGAGTGCTGCACCTTCTCTTTGCTCTATAAATGATGGTAGAGAGCACAGAGACCTCTCTTTGCCCAAGCATACCTTTGATCCTGCCTTTCCTATCCCACAGTTTCTTATAGGAGTAAATGTACAGTCTCTTTCATTTTTCACTCCTTGATGGTAACAACCCTGCTGCTTCTCATGACTTGAGAGTTCTCCAGTCCAACAGGCATAGGATGTTTTGCTCTGAGGTCTCAAGCATTTCTTTCAGAGATAATTGAAGTATTTGCCAGGGTGGGAAAGGGAGTAGGGACAGAATATAGCCTCAGTGAGGCCTTGTCATAGGAACCGCATTTAGGTGATGGCAGCCTCTGTGTTGGGTAAGGATTATTCCTTTTTTTTAAAATGAATAATTATTTTTATTATCATATACTGCATTATTTGTTTTACGGGTACAAGTCTGTGATTCATCAGTCTTACAACAAATCATAGCACTCACCATAGCACATACCCTCACCTATTTCTGTCAGTCAGCCACCTTATCTATCCCATCCTCCTCCACTCCAGCAATCCTCAGTTTGTTTCCTGAGATTAAGAGTCTCTTATGGTTTGTCTCCCTCTCTGGTTTCATCTTGTTTCCTTTTTCCCTCCTTTCCCCTATGATCCTCTGATTTGTTACTCAAATTCCTCCAACAGTGAGGTCATATGACAATTGTCTTTCTCTGACTGACTTATTTTGCTTAGCATAATACCCTCTAGTTCCAGCCACGTCATTGCAAATGGCAAGCTTTCATTTTTTGATGGCTGCATAGTATTCGCGCGCGCGCGCGTGCGTGTGTGCGTGTCTTCTTTATCCATATCTTCTTTATCCCTTCTTCTGTTGTTGGACATCTAAGCTCTTTCCATAATTTGCCTATTGTGGGCATTGTTGCTATAAACATTTGAGTGCACGTGCTCCTTCGAATCACCAAATTTGTATCCTTGGGGCAAATATCCAGTAGTATAATTGCTGGGTCATAGGGTAGCTCTATTTTCAACTTTTTGTGGAATCTCCATACTGTTCTCCAGGGTGTATGCACCAGCTTGCATTCCCACCAACAGTGCAGGAGGGTTCCTCATTCTCCACATCCTCCTGGCTTGTTAATTTTAGCCATTCTGACTGGTGTGAGGTGGTATCTCATTGAAGTTTTGATTTTTATTTCCCTGAAGCCGAATGATGTTGAACACATTTTCATGTGTCTGTTGGCCATTTGGATGTCTTCTTTGCAGAAATGTCTGTTCATGTCTTCTGCCCATTTCTTTTTTTTTTTTAATTTTTTATTTTTTATAAACATATATTTTTATCCCCAGGGGTACAGGTCTGTGAATCACCAGGTTTACACACTTTACAGCACTCACCAAAGCACATACCCTCCCCAATGTCCATAATCCCACCCCCTTCTCCCAACCCCCCTCCCCCCAGCAACCCTCAGTTTGTTTTGTGAGATTAAGAGTCACTTATGGTTTGTCTCCCTCCCAATTCCATCTTGTTTCATAGATTCTTCTTCTACCCACTTAAGCCCCCATGTTGCATCACCACTTCCTCATATCAGGGAGATCATATGATAGTTGTCTTTCTCTGCTTGACTTATTTCGCTAAGCATGATACACTCTAGTTCCATCCATGTTGTCGCAAATGGCAAGATTTCATTTCTTTTGATGGCTGCATAGTATTCCATTGTGTATATATACCACATCTTCTTGATCCATTCATCTGTTGATGGACATCTAGGTTCTTTCCATAGTTTGGCTATTGTGGACATTGCTGCTATAAACATTTGGGTGCATGTGCCCCTTTGGATCACTACGTTTGTATCTTTAGGGTAAATACCCAATAGTGCAATTGCTGGGTCATAGGGCAGTTCTATTTTCAACATTTTGAGGAACCTCCATGCTGTTTTCCAGAGTGGCTGCACCAGCTTGCATTCCCACCAACAGTGTAGGAGGGTTCCCCTTTCTCCGCATCCTCGCCAGCATCTGTCATTTCCTGACTTGTTGATTTTAGCCATTCTGACTGGTGTGAGGTGATATCTCATTGTGGTTTTGATTTGTATTTCCCTGATGCCGAGTGATATGGAGCACTTTTTCATGTGTCTGTTGGCCATCTGGATGTCTTCTTTGCAGAAATGTCTGTTCATGTCCTCTGCCCATTTCTTGATTGGATTATTTGTTCTTTGGGTGTTGAGTTTGCTAAGTTCTTTATAGATTTCGGATACTAGCCCTTTATCTGATATGTCATCTACCAATATGTTCTCCCATTCTTTCAGTTGTCTTTTGGGTTTCTTGACTATTTCCTTTGCTGTGCAAAAGCTTTTAATCTTGATGAAGTCCTAATAGTTCATTTTGCCCTTGCTTCCCTTGCCTTTGGCAATGTGTCTAGGAAGAAGTTGCTGTGATTGAGGTCAAAGGCCTTGCTGCCTGTGTTCTCCTCAAGGACTTTGAGGGATTCCTGTCTCATATTTAGGTGTTTCATCCATTTTGAGTCTATTTTTGTGTGTGGTGTAAGGAAATGGTCCAGTTTCATTCTTCTGCATGTGGCTGTCCAATTTTCCAAACACAATTTGTTGAAGAGACTGTCTTTTTTCCATTGTCAAAGATTAATAGACCATAGAGTTGAGGGCCCATTTCTGGACTCTCTATTCTGTTCCATTGATCTGTGTGTCTGTTTTTGTGCCAGGACCATACTGTCTTGATAATTACAGTTTTGTAATAGAGTTTGAATTTGGGCACTGTGATGCTACCAGCTTTGGTTTTCTTTTTCAACATTACTCTGGCTATTTGGGGTCTTTTCTGGTTCTATACAAATTTTAGAATTATTTGTTCCATTTCTTTGAAAAAAGTTGATGGTATTTTGTTAGGGATTGCATTAAATATGTAGATTGCTCTAGGTAGTATAGACATTTCCACAATATTTGTTCTTCCATTCCGTGAACATGGAATATTTTTCCATTTTCTTTGTGTCTTCCTCAATTTCTTTCATGAGTACAGATTCTTTGCCTCTTTGGTTAGGTTTATTCCTGGGTATCTTATGGTTTTGGGTGCAATTATAAATGGAATTGACTTATTAATTTCTCTTTCTTCTGTCTTATTGTTGTTGTATAGAAAGACAACTGATTTCTGTGTATTGATTTTTATATCTTGACATGTTACTGAATTCCTGTATGAGTTCTAGCAGTTTTGGGGTAGAGTCTTTGGTTTTCCACATAAAGTATCGTATCATCTGCAAATAGTGAAAGTTTGACTTCTTCTTTGCTGATTCAGATGCCTTTTATTTCTTTTTGTTTTCTAATCGCTAGGGCTAGGACTTCTAGTACTATTTTGAACACCAGTGGTGATAGTGGACAGCCCTACTGTGTTCCTCACCTTAGGGGAAAAGCTCTCAGTTTTTACCCATTGAGAATGATGCTCACTGGGGTTTTCATAGATTGCTTTTATGATATGATATTAGGGGTAAGGATTCTTCCTAATAACATCAGCCTTAGCCTCAAACCTTTGGACTAGCAGTTCCCTCTGCCAGGTATACTCTTTCCCTTCCTTTCTTCACTTTCTGTGGGCTCTGTTCAAGGGTCATTTTGTAACACCACCCAATGTTAGCTAGCACCCCTCCAACACTCTCCAGCCCCTTTTCTGGCAACCCCCATGATTTCCTTAGTAGATATCATCCTATGATAAATTTTAATCTATTTGTCTACTACTCTTCTCTCTTTACTAGAATGTAACCTCCCCCAGGTCAGGGATTTTTACAACTTTGTTCAGTGCTATATCGCCAGCATCTCAGACAATGCTGGTGTACTCAGTCCATTTTTGTTGGTAGATGAATGAATGAAGGAATGACTGAATGAATCATGATGCTTCCCATGAAAACAGGTAATTTTAGGCAGTAGATTTGAAACTGCCCTAGGGATATGAAGCCAAAAATCTGCGACACAACCTTGTCTTTCCTTTCCCCAACATTCAGTATGATTTACTTAGTTCTACCTACTGGATGTCTCTGAATGTAGTCCCTGATCTCTGCCCTTACTCCAGCCCACATCCACATCACCCTTCAT
Organism: Mustela erminea; assembly: GCF_009829155.1. Classification (NCBI taxonomy): domain Eukaryota; kingdom Metazoa; phylum Chordata; class Mammalia; order Carnivora; family Mustelidae; genus Mustela; species Mustela erminea. Next base: position 50,705,728 of record NC_045625.1, on the reverse strand, counting down.
CAGGTGACAACCACAGCAGCCTTGCGCCTGTTTTCCTTGACTTTAAGTCCTCACTCTCCAGATCATCCTTCCCACTGTAGCAAGAGGGTGTTGCCAACACACAAAATTGCTAATGGCACTTCCTGGATTGAAAGACTTCAGAGGCTTCTCATTCCTCCAGCGTCAGCCCAACCTCTTTCGCATAGCATTCACAGCTCTTAAGATCTGATTTCCCCTGAACTCTGCAGCCTTATCTCTAATAGCTTCTCCCCTGCACTCATCGTTTCACCCACTCTGCACCCACCCAACCCTCTTCACCTGGTTCCTTAACCAGGACTTCCAGAGAGGGGAGTGTAGAGTGTGATGGGCCCTTCTGACTCAAGTCTTTACGGACTCCAAACCAAACACACAAACAAATCACCCAGCTTCTGCTTCTTCCTTCCTAATCCCCCTTTTGCATTCAAAGATGGCCTTCTGTTTCCCTTTGCCAATTATGTAATCATAACATTTTGTTTTAATTGTCTGCGTATTAGTCTTTCTCATCTATCTGACTGTGAGTTCCTGTAAACAAGGTCTTTTTACATATTGTTGGTATGCTCAGCCTCGGGGGGTGGGGGGACTTGCAGAGGAAAGTTTGGCTGGAAAGATCCGGAGTCAATATTATTTTAATAACCACACTCATTTTGTTTACAGAAATTGAAAGGAAAATGCAGTCATCCTCTAAAATGAAGGAAATTCAAATTATTTAAAAATAACTAATTTTACTAATTAAACAATTTCATATTTTACATTCCACCTCCTCTGGAGTATGTGATGTTATTTAAAGTAGTATTTTGTATTTGTGCACATACCTGCCTTTAAAAGTGGATATTTCCAGGACAGAGTGCAGAAAAATGTAATTCCGCACCCTGAAAGAAATGATCAGAGTAATGCACAAATATTTAAACTGGGGGCTTTGGAAACTGAAGTGTGTTTAGCCTGTTTCTGGTGCAGGTGCAGGGCCAGTGGGGCAGCCCTTTCCCTGGGCCACCTCCCCAGCATCCCTCCTTCCTGCCCTGGGGTTGACGACACTTAGAAACGGAAGTGGTTATACAGTCTCCAAGGTCTATTTAATCTTTGGCCTAGTTTTTGAATTTGCCAAAAAGGAGGCCAATTAGTTCCAGGTGTGATGCTGGGGTCTCTGATGTGGAACTTTCCTATTGGGAAGCTGGCTCACACCTGCCGAGAAATGGCTCCAACATCATTAGCAAGCTTCTCTCTTGCCTCTGGGCTGGGAAGGGAATTCTGTTCGCTGGTTTTATTTCAGAGTCAGTGTCCCATATCTCCTTGAGAATCAAGTATGCATTTGGTAATGTTCCTTTCATAACGTGAGAATTCAAAGGTCTTTAGGTCCTATAAGTTATAAGTAAGAAATGACCCCTTGAAAGATTAGATCTCCAAGCACACTTTTATTGAAGAAAAGCATTTCCTTTTAACTAGTTCAAAAAAAGACCATCTGTGTTGATAGAGCCTGTCTTGCCCCCTCATTCACTGTGTGGCTCTTTTTGCCCAAATGGGTGATTTGTCCCCAGGGAGAATGATGTAACAGTTTTCTTTCTCCATGAAGGAGTATAAAGTAAAAACCATGCTGAATTTCACGTGCTGTAAAACCCCTTGCTTAATGCTTTCCATGCAGAATGCTCATCTTATACACCCCTGCAATGTTCCCAATTACAGTGTTTCTTTTTCCGGCCCCTGGGAAAACCAATTTTACCATTAGTTGTACATACTTATGGACCAGTGTTTTCGTTCTCAACCAAGAATCATGGCAAATTCTTAGCAGCTGATATATATATATCTATATATCATATATATATCATTGTTCATTCCTCAAAAAGCTCCCTGTAGTATCAAATGAACATGAAAATCATGGGGGCAAGAAGGCAGCCCCAACTCCTTAAATGCCTTTGGTAATGTTCCTTTCATAACGTGAGAATTCAAAATGCCTGTTCCTTTCCCCAACTCCTGCCAGGCCCTTGGTCCCTATTGTTTAAAAAGAGGCCTGTGACCTCAGACTTGAACTTTGGGGAGTGTCCCACCCAGATATAAAGAGCATCTATGAGCAAAACATGAGGATTTCATTAGGAAATGTGTTCAGGAGGTCGGACAGCTATCCACCAAGAAATAAACTCTCATTCTTATGTAGGGAAAAAAACCAATGAACAATTTTAGGTTGATTAAGAAATACTGGCATTCCATAGCATGTGCTATGAACTCTTCAAAATGGGAGCAGAGGAGGCACCTTATTTGTAGCAGTAGAGTCTAACTTAGGGAGCAAGTGCATTTCAGAGCAAAATCACAGAGCAGTGTATGTCCTGTTCCATGAGGACCACAATTATAAACCAGGTACCACGTTTTTATAAATGCCAAGATGTACTCCAAAAACCATATCCTTACAGGAGCTCTAGCTAACACAGGAACATTTTCATAGCATCAACAAGGAACAGTGTAACTATTAAACCACATTCTTCTACTCTATCTAGATCATTTCCTCTGGGCATCAAATTTTCTAAAATTCCCTAGGATCATTATATGCAGCATGCTTCTAGTAAAGTAACCCCCGACCTTTAGAATAGAGGATAATATAAAGCATAAAACAGTATGACAATACTGTGAAGTAAAAGAGCCCTCTTTGGAGATAAATTTTTTTTTAAGGTAGCCAGTAATGTTGGTAATAATTGGCTGAATAAAATCCATGAACTCCTGATTCAAGATTAAATTTATTTAGGCAAGTTAGCATTTGGTCCTTTGTAAATGTTAGATGATGCTAGTCCTAAGTGATAAACTAAAACTCTTTTGCCTAGAAGTTATTGAAAGATTAAAGGCATTTAACAGAGATTATCAGTGTTGCTCTGAACCTGCAGGAAGTGCTGGGAAGAACGGATCAGAAATAAATGAGGAAACCGTTGCTATGCCATTGTTCTTCCACAGGCAGTAAAACTTTATTTTCTTTTACTCTTTCTACATATTTTAGCCACTTGTCATTGGATAATTGATGTTCAGGAAAGACTTAATATCAATGGCAAGGTACATTTCACTCCTCTTCCTTCCAACTACGGAAGTCCTTCATTCAGTTAGTAGTGGTTAGTGATTTTGGAAACTTGACCCCCTGGTTATGAATATCAAGGAATGGAGTAAGACCTATATCCTGGGAAGTTGCCAGTGTTTATGTCACAACTATTTAATCGTGCATATCACATGCATCAGATTCTTTTGGAATGAGGTAGAGCATTGGCACAATTTAATAAAATACTCAGGCATAATTGAACAAAGACTTTTGTTTCAAAAATAAAAACAGTTTTCAGAAAATCTCTGATAATGTTTCTAGATTTTTACTTATTTATAAGCTTTGTTTACTTATGAGATTTTTTTTTCTCTTATAATCTTTCCTACTTTGACTGAATTAGAAAGGACCACATAACTTGTTTGGGAAATGTGATATGCGATAGGGATTCCCTATAGAAATATGGAAATTGTGCCCAGTAGTTAAGCAGGAAGATGCGTCATCTGGGGCACATAAGCCCTCCCTGGATGATTTTGGACACACATGTATTTGAGCAGATGTTCTCTTCATTTTTAATGGTCTTATGATTAACGTTCCAGTAGAAAGCAAAGGTGTTTTCAAAAGTTTATACACATTGGATGAGTCATCTTGCACGCATCATGTATGTATACCTTTAAGTCTCAGGAAAGACCTGGAAATTGTTTGATTTATCCTGCGTCATGTAACCTTGTTAGTCCAGAAGGATTTCCTCAAGTTCAGTTCAGACCTGTAATTGCCTTTTTTATTTCTTTCCTTTTATTACCACATTTCCTTTCCCCCTTTTGCTGTGTTGTTGTTCTACTTTTCTTCCTTTTGCTTTCTGTCTGAATGAGAATCTGTCTGGCTGTGGTATCCCAGTAGCCACAAATCCTCTTGTTGGCCTATTTGAATATCCTGCTCACTCCCTTCCCCAATATTTCAGGACCTTCCCAGCATCCTCTTGGTCTGCAGAGCATGTGGCTTGTTGGAGACCAAGACAAAACATGCTTGTCTTTGTTTTGGAAGTAAACTGAGGACAGTCTTCCAGCAAATCCATCTCACCCTCAATCTCTTAGTCACCAACTGTGAGCATCTCCTTTCCAAAAGCAAACTTAATAGCCTATAACCTGGCAGTTAAGCTACCTTCTTGGTTGAGATCACAGTTTTTGAATTTGGTGTTAATAAAGCAAAGCGGTCGTTCTGAGTTATTAACCAGTGGGTTTTCTCCAATCTTCCTTTAGGTAGTTCCCCTCTTTCCATCACTTCACTCAATAAGCAAATAACCACAGAAGAGGGATGCAGTGGGACTGGAAGCTTTCCTGGCTATGCAGTCCCAATGCCTAAACACATTAACCAGTTCATGCTAGGTGCCTCTGAGAGAGAGGAGGAGCATTGTTCAGGAGTCTCAGATAGTAACTTTACTGATATCTGCCTCAAGAAACAGTGGCTTCCTTCCTCCTGGTGTCCCTAGATAAGAAAATATTGCCAAGAATCAGGGTAGGGCTGGCAATGGAGGGATGTTGTTACCAGAGCTCTGGAGTTTCCTGATCTATGCTCAGGGCTGGGAGCAAGAGGGGTCTCAGGCCTCCCGTTATTGTTTACCTGTGTTTAGCTTTGTCTGTATCACCGCATGCTGGTGGGTGGGAGGTGTCTCCACAGGCCCACCTGGCCTGGTTTCCTGCTTCTGCGTACAGTCTCAGGGAGCTGCCAAGACACCAGCGAGGGAACTGTTCCTTGATGCTTTTAGGCAGGTGGTGCCATGGTCAGCCTCACTGACAATTGCATGCCTCGAATGTGGAGTGGGGGAAGAGGAGAAAACCATCAGACTACATGGGCCATGTGGACATGAACATAGGCTGCCTTAGGACAACTGGCACGGAGAGATGAATTGAAGATCAGGTGTTCTACCACGCCCCTCCCCCTGCTCTCCCATGTTCCTGAAATTATAGGAACCTGGGAAATACATGAAATTTTGCTCAAAAAGTTGAAAAAGTTTTAAGAGAATTTCCAAGTAGTAGATGAGATATATACTTATTATGTTCACATTTGGCATTTTGTTGCGATTTTACTACAGTGATTTTAATTTATAAAAGTGATAAACCCTTAGGATAAAAAAAATAATACACAAAGAAAAAAAGAAAAAAAAATACAAAAAAGCCATCACACAGGGATAACCTATATTGACAGCTGGTAAACCTCATTCTAGATTTATCTCTATGGGTAATCATAGATAAAAAGATGAGTAGATAGATAAATAGAAATTATTTTATTAAAATGGGATCCTGTTATGTATGCTCTATCTAAATAAAAAGGATTATACTTAATTTTCTTGAATTTAATATAGGAAAAATAATAGTAAAGCAAAACTAAAGAAGTTGCTGTACTTCACATGTTTCTTTACCACCTGAGATACCATTCATGTAAGAGTCCTTGAAAGTTAAGGGGGAAAACATCAGGAGGTTTAAATCATTATGTTTTGTTTATAACAACACCTTTTGATCTTATGAAGTATCAGTTGGCTTCTGATAGAAAATGTGAGATTAGTGTTTGTGTACTTCCTCCCACTCCACCTCCCCCAAGTTCCACATCAGTTGAAATCCAGTCTCAGTGACTTTGGGCTTGGCCACATGACCAACTTTACGGCCAACAGATTGTGATGGAATATGACATTGGCCTCTTCTAAGCCAAAAGTTTTTTTGTTTGTTTGTTTTGTTTTTTAAGATTTTATTTAGTTATTTTACAGAGAGAGAATGTGCGTGTGTGGGGGGTGGAGGGGAAGAGGGAGAGGGAGAGACTCTCAAGCAGACTCCCCACAGAGCACCGAGAGGGACACGGGCTCCATCCCAGGACCATGAGGTCATGATCAGAGCTAAAGAGTCGGACACTTTACCAACTGAGCCACCCAGGAGCTCCTAAGCCAAAGTTTTAATGGGAATGTGTGTTTGGCTTGAGACATCTTGCTTCAGCCCTCCACAATGCAAGGGGAGGGGCAGAGGCTGAAGGAGAAGCAGACTCCCCGCTGAGCAGGCTCTATCCCAGGACCCTGAGATCATGACCTGAGCCAAAGGCAGAGGCTTAACTGACAGAGCCACAGAGGCAGCCCCACCTTTCATCCATTTTTAAGTGTAGAGTTCAGTGGCAGTAAGTGCATTCACATTGTCCTACCCACATAAACTCTCTCCATCTCCAGAAATTTTTTTATCTCACAATAGTGCAACTCTCTACCCATTAAACAATAATGCCCTCTTCCCTCCTCCATCTGCCCCTAGCTACTGCCATTCCACTTTGTCTCTGTGAAGATGACAACTCTAGATACCATATAAGCAGACTCCTACAGCATTGTGACTGCTTTTGTGACTGGCTTATTTCTCTTAGCCTAATGTCCTCCAAATTCATATGTGTTGTATGTGTTGTGTGTCACAATTTCCTTCTTTTTAAGGCTGAATAATATTTTATTGCTTGTATATATCACGTTTTGTTTATTTATTCATCTCTTGATGAATACTTTGGTTGCCTCCATCTTTTGGTTTTTGTGAATCACGTTGCTAATTATACAAATATCTATCAACACAAACATGCATTTACACAAGTATCTGTTCAAATCTCTGTTTTCACTTCTTTTGGGGATATACCCAGGAATGGAATTTCTAGAGCTGGATCAGATGGTAATTCTAATTTTTTAAGAAACTGCCGTGCCATTTTCCAAATCAGCTTGACGTTTTACACTCCCACTAACAATTTACAAAGATTTCAATTTTTTCCATATTTCTGTCAACATTTGCTGTTTTCTGGTTTAGTTTGCTTGTTTTTCTAATATGAATTGGTGAATCATTCTTGATTTATTTTCTCTAGATAGCATCTCTGTTTTATTTGCTATAAACTCCTTGTCATTCTCATCTACATTCATTCTGATTACTTCAAATCTAGTGAATTCAGCCACATCTATTTTTTTTTTTTGCTCTTACTTACTTGTTGGATATGCTATGCTCTTGCTTTGGTAATCTATTAGTCTCCTTAGCTTGGCAGCATGCATTTCCAACACATTTGATAGTTTTACTGTCTTCCTCTATTGAATTCAGATTTTTTAAAAAATGTTAAAAATTTAAACAAATTCTCAAGGAGTATCACTCTGGTTTTCTGGGACAGATTTTCTTTGAGACCAGATTCGTCTGTCTTTTTGCCTGCTCTGATCCTTTATTTCTTTTTCTTTTCTTTTTTCCTTCTGTCATGGGTGTAAACTCGCCAGGCCACTTCCCTTCTTGTTTATGGGTAATGTGTCACGCATGCGTCTCTAACCAGTCTTCTTTTTGTGCTCAGAGACTGTGAGTACATAGTCCTCACCGCCCTCCCTGCTTTTCTTCCTCTCTCAGGTGCAGTTTGAGGGATAAGTGTAGATTTCTGTTCTTTTTTCTGCAGCCTAAAGCATCATGGTGGGGGAGGGACAAATGAGCTGGATGCCATCTTTGTTAAAGGACTTGAATTCTGTGTTTTAAGAGTCCATTAAGGGTCATGTAAATAGGACCCATTTCTTCAGTATCGTACCCCACTCCTACCCCTTTTGATTGTTCCCCCAGTCAGCTCAGATCCCAAGCACAGGGCCTTTCACCTGGGAGTTGGATTCTTCAGGCATGTAGGAGCTGTAAGTCTTTCCCTTGATTTTTCTCTTGAGCTGCCTACTCTCTCCCATTATCTGCCTATGTTCAAATTGGGATATATTTCAAAGAAGCACAGAATTTGGTGAATCTTTCTTTAGTATACTTTCTGGACGTGTGGGGTTAGAAAGCAAGCCACAAAGGGATCTTTTGTTATCTTTCTTTGCCTGACATTTTCTTAACAGTCATGTTATGAGGCTTAACTTCTTTTCTCTCTCTTTTTTTTTTTTTTTTGGCTATTTTTGTTTATGTAATTATTACTTTTAATGCATTTGTTGGATACCGGAAGAAGAAGATCTTGTAATCAGGATTTTTTCTGCTGTCTTCTCCTGAAATATAATATATTATCTGAATTTCTGCTCTGGGGCCAAAGAGCCTCAGCTGCCTTCTTAGGAGAAGCAAGCTGTGGCTGACTAATAATAAGGGGATGCTTGTTAGAGCTGCTGTCGGCTGCACTGACCTTTCACTGTTCACTTGCTGTGAATTTCAGAGAACCTTACACCCTCTCTTCCAATGGATAGAGAGAGGGGCTTGTCGTTTTCATGTCAAATGCTGTCCTCTCACCTGATGCGGACTTGGAGACGGCTGTTTTTCCTCACCGGGATCTGAAAGCCCAGTTTTCTCTTGACTTCTATTGACAAGGAGATCTGAAGAGCAGGTGAGGCTGGGAAGAAGTTTAGGTTAGCCACAGGAACTGGAGTAGTTGGGGGCATTTATTTGGCTGGCTGAGGCATGGGGCAGGTGCCCCTGGGAGTCTGGGAATGCAGTGGGCTCCAGTGTGGGAAGGAGTGAGAGCAAGCTAGATTCTCTGCTGGTCCTGGTACCATTTTGTTCAGCCAACTGCCTTCTCTTTGCATCTACTTCCACTGCCTTTGCACCTCCCACCTCAGTTCTGTTCAGTCCAGGTCCAATTCCATGAGGATTTTTTTTTTAAATTCATTTATTTGACAGACAGAGATCACAAGTAGGCAGAGAGGCAGGCAGAGAGAGAGGAGGAAGCAGGCTCCCTGCTGAGCAGAGAGCCTGATGCGGGACTCGATCCCAGGACCCTGGGATCATGACCTGAACCCAAGGCAGAGGCTTTAACCCACTGAGCCATCCAGGTGCCCCCCATGAGAAATTTTAAAGCAGTATGTACACAGCATAACTAGATCTCTTTGGACTATTATTGCATTTTTCCATTTGTATGTGATTATATACATCATTTTTATCAGTTATTTTAACCACTTGACAGGCCTTGTCTTAGTCTCTTAAATGGTCCATGACGTTTGTCTCTCGATGTCTTAAAAATAAGAAAATAAGAAAGTGCTTTTGACTCCTAGAAGAGCTCATTCGCTTACAACTAAAATATCACAAATGCCAAAGAGCACCAACATTTTCACACCAATCCAGAAGGAAATGTTAAAAATCTTTTCTGATATGTGAGAAAAATATGCTATACTTGGGTGATCTACCGTGTCTGAGTTATCTATACCTTTGGGGATCAAAAGTAATTAAATTTAGAACATGCTGGAAAAGACTCAGAGTCCTAGAAATGTACAGAGAGTCCTGGGAAAGGAAACAATCTCAGATCCCACATAGCTTGCTCTGCTGGAGCTGCCTGGGGCATGCCAGGCCGGCACCCATCAGATCTGCTCTTCTGGGACTGCCTTTCAGAGATCCCTTCATCACTTCATTTGACTGCAGTTTGAGACATTCCCTGGTTGACCTGGATGACTGCACAGGCAATACTGTGCGAGTTTTACCCCCTGAAGACTGATTCTGCCAAGAACTTGAATTTCAGTGACATTCTTGTCTTTCTGTGATAGGGGATTTAGAGGTCCCCCATTGATGCTTGGGGCCAGTAAGAAAAAGGACTTTGGGTATTTAGTCACTCACCTGTCCCCTGTGGTTTTTGAGAATTCTCCCAGGCAGATCTGATGACCTGGTCAGGTTTATAGAGACAACCTCGTCTCACAACATCATTTTGTGACTAAGGCTCCTTTTTCTTAAAGGGTAGTTTTGTGTGACGCCAGGTACCATCAACAAGATTATGACTCTGGGTTAATGATTCCTGAAAAAAAAATTCCATGGCTTCTTGGTGTCATCAGTGAGTGAGTGGCTCATTCCACCATGGGTAATATTTCCGGGCAAATATATTTTGTGTGAGGGCGGGGAGAGGGGATAAGGTCAAGGCCTGTGGTCTGGACCCATTCTTCCTTTGATTCTAATAATAATTATTAGTATAATTAAATAACCCAAATCCTAATCCAGGATTCCAACCTGATGAGTGGGGTTATGTGAGGATTAATTTAAAATAATGTATGCAAAGTACATAGCATAGATTATGACACACACTAATGTTCAAAAAGAAAATGAACAAGGATTTTTAGAAAGTTACCATAATAAATGCATGTGTCTGTATGCTCAAATATATCTCTTAGTTACTTTAAGCAAAACATGTGTAAAATATTTCCGAAACCAACTATGTAGGCTTGCATTTTTCAATAATTTATAGGAAATAAATATAATATTATATGTTGGGTGAAATATATTTTATGTTATGTATTAGATTAAGTAATTATGTTGTATTGTCATATATTCATGTGCTCAATTAAATATGCAATATATTAGTATATAAATGAAAACAATCATTATTTACCCATCATTTAAAAAATTATGGCTGATTTATGGAGATCTGTCTATATACCAGATCTGTCTATATTACACACTTTGGAAGTGTGATCTCATTTAATCCTGCATCAACAATAGGTGCTACTGTCAGTCTACATACAGGGCAGTATGCTCTGTGTGTGTGTGTGTGTGTGTGTGTGTGTGTGTGTGTGTGGTGGTGCTTTAAGTATCTTCCCGGTGTTCACAGAGCTAATAGACAAGCTAGAGTTTGAATCCAAGTATGTCAGAGTCCAACACCAGTGTTCTGATCTTCTAAGTACCCATGTTTCACTAGTTATTTATTTGCTGGACTGTCCCCAGGCTGCCAATCCCAGGCTCTCCCCAGCTCCAAGGGGTTTTGACAATGACTATATCCCTAAATGCTTGTTTTCTTTGTCTTATTTATTCCTCTCAACAGCTCAGCAAGGCAACTACTAATGGTTTCATTTTACAGTGAAAGAAACAGAGGTTCAGGGAAGTTAAATCGCACAGCTGCTAAGTGGCAGACCAGAACTGACCAGGAGTGTGATTCCAAAGTCTTTCATTTTCTTTCAACCTCGTCATACCCATACCCACTCCACCATCATCTGCCCACCAACACGGAACCCTCTCCCTTGTGGGGCAGGCAGGACGGCTACCAGGGGGAGGCCACCCCAACAGCCCCTGCGTCCTGTTCATGCGTGTGTTGGAGTCTAATTGAAGGGGACGAGGCCCAACCGGTGAGTCAGTGGTTTGGCTCTCTCAGGAAGCCTGCTTTTGACCCTCTGCTCCAGACCAGCCCTACTGAGACTCAGAGGCCTGACAGCCTCACAGCTGGAGGCGGGGCGGCCTGCAGTGGGCTGATGGATGATATTTGTTACCGTTCTAACAGTGGGTGTTATTGTTTTAGCACTTCATCTATTTCTCCTTAGATGGCTGGTGCTGAACATTTTTATCCTTGTCTTTCAGTTAACCTCGAATAAAGAGGAAGTTAACAAGCACCAAACATGTTTGGAAGAATTTCAACCCTAGTTAAGTGTGTCCTGTAGCATGATTTGATTTGTGGGAGAGGCATAATAAGGAATTCAGAATAAATCATATCTAACATGAAACCAGTGACTAAATTTAGATGCTTAACACCATGGAATGTGTCGTTGCCCACCCAGGAACACAGCTCTCTCTGCAAATTCTCAGTCTGCTTGAGCTACCCAACTCTCCAGATGTTCACTGACTTCCCAGAAGTTTTTTTCCTCTAGAGCCATGGGAGTGGGAATCAACATTTAGCTTCCCATCCCTCCTTACTTGCTAAGGGACTTGTGGTCTGGTGCTGCTGTCTACTCCCTGGTAAAAATGGGCTGCCTCGATGCAAAATATATCCTCTGTCTCCACTCACCCTTGTTTCCATCTGGCCCTGGGGAAACACATGCAGACCTGGTCTTGGGACACCCGAGGTCCTGGTTTAAAGAGCTGTGTGTCAGGTCTAGTCAACCTGTTTACACACTAAATTGTTTCTTAGCTTCTCTCTTCTCTGCCCTGAGTCTCTTGTAATGTTCCCTGGAGGGACTAGCACACTTGGCAGTGACTGCCTAGCTCCTTTGTCCTCTGGCCACTTCTTCCCGTCCCCCTAGCTGTGTGGAGGCTCCAGCAACTCTTTCGGCCTTCTGGTAGACCTCTGTTGCATTTCCAACAAACATCTATTGGGTTGTGATTGCATGACACTGACTTCCACTGTTCCAGTTTGGGGTTACTCTCAAAATTTTCTTTATTTCTAATCCAGGTTGAAATTCTGCTCTTCCGTGCTCACTGTCTTGTCAGTCCCCTGTCCAACCTGTTCCCTACACATTTCCTCTCCTCTGCTGGCTTACCGCTTGAGCCTGTTTTCACGGAGTGTTTTGCTTCTCTGCATCTCATTACTGATGATGAGAGGTGGTTTTCTAAAGTTTCCTTTTGGTTGCTGTCTTTCTTTTCAAATTGTGGTTCGTCCTATAAATCTTTAGAGTTAGGACTCCCCCTACCCCACCTTTTTTTTTTTTTTTTTGGTCTGACATATGTAGGCCTGATGTTAGTATTTTTTCCTCTTTTCTTATTTTTAAAGAAGAAGAGATGCAACGTTTTCCAAAAACAGAGTGTGGCTTCCTTTATCATTCCTTCAAATGAGCAGTTGAAAAGTATGCTAACACACACAGCTTCTAGACCCACTCTAGGCTGACAAACCTCAGGTGCTCCTGTGATGGTGACATTTCCTCACACCTCATTCCCGCCACCAGACACATCCTGATGGAAATCCTAAAGGGCTGTAATTCCTAGTCTGTGCTGCTGCTAGGACGGCTTCTGGGAAGCAACCTCCCCTGTGGTGATCTGCTTTGGGCACTGCACCTTCTGTGCATTTTCTGGCGTTCCCCTGGATAGAGTAAATGGAGCTGGGCCAGGACAGAAAGTGAACACAGGATGCCATCAGGCTTCTGAGAGCCTCTCCCGCATAGAGAGATGGCTTCACTTATCCAGTTAGGACATATCTTGCATTTCTGAGCCAAGCACCGGATATGAAGAGGGGGCAGGAACTTCTTAGCCACCTCCCATCTACTTTCAGGGGGGGAGGGGAAGAAAGGAAGCTCTGTTTCCAGAGGTCATGGCACAGGAAATCATGAATTGTGTTTTTAATCCCATTTTGCCCGTCTTGCCATTAATGGAGATGGATCCAAGATTCTGAAAAGAAGTTGTTTAGTTTCAGTTTGGTGATGGCCTGAGTTTGGTTTTTTCCTATGTTAAAGATGTGAGTATTTTGTTGAATTGTTGGGAGAGGCTGAATAAGGGCCTTTGAGCCAAATGCCATTTTAAACCAACTTTCCCTCAGTCTTCATTTCTTAAAAGTAAAAAAAGCCCTTTAGTCCAAAATATGGTTATGCTGATATCCTTGTAGATAACGCATCATGTACCTGATGGGAAAGAAAGGTCTATTCAGTTGGGACTAGTTCTCTAAGACGGGGAGACTTCTAATTGAGGAATAGGTTTCCCATAACAAAGTTTCTCATTGTCTGGGGAGATGACATTGACAGAAAGACTACATTGATGAAACCATCTGATCTTTTAACCCATTCACCTTATGTGGAGAGATCCTGTAAATTATAACGATCTAATAGCAGAGCTTAGAAACACCTGAACGAGAAAGCCGCACAACCCTGAGAGCAGATTGTGTTCTCCCCGCTTGGGGTCAGTTACTGTGGGAGGCGGACCAAGTTCCCTGTCTCCCCTGAGGATCAGCTCTGCAGATCATTTCAAGCATGTGCATCCAGCCCTCAATGACTTCATTACCAGGGGACACTTCCCACATGTGGGATGGGAGGAGGAGTCCCTTCCTGCAGTCACAGAGATGTTGACAGAGCTGAGTCTTTGCTGCATGGGAACAGCGTGTGGACAAATGTTTGGCACTGGAACGCGGCTTGGGCTCCAACACTGGAACTGCTGGAGCCCAGCAAAGTCCTGGAGCCAAGACTGCGGAGTCCTCACAGCTTGCTTTACAAAACCCGAATTTAACAAGTGTCAGTCTAGACTCTGTTTGATGGACTGCCCTGCACACTGGTGATTTCACTTCAGGGCCTCAGGATGTGTTCAGTTGGGTGGAAGAGAAAGATAGTGTGTGAGTGTATTTGTTTCTGCAGTCCTGCTTCTTTCTCACCAGACTCAAGGGCTCTGGGCCTGGCCGTCTGTAGTTTTAGTAAAACAGCATGGCTGGGAGGCAGGATCAAATCTGGAGTACAAAATATCTTTAAAAGTCTTTTTGCTGAGGCCGCAGACTGATTTTTGAATGCACTGAAGTAATTAGGTGTTGGGGTGTGCTAATGAGAAGCTGGTGGTCATCTGTCTGCTCACAGGTGCTCTGTCATCTACACAACTCTCAGTAGAGAACCAACCTATGAGAGAATGCTAATTAGACCTCATCAGGATTGGCGCTGAGATTGTGTGGCCAATAACTGAAGCCATGTTCTCACACAAATGATTGGTAAGAGCAAAAATGCATATGCTCGTTTCTGTATGTGTTGGTGGACTCTAAAAATCCAATATACTCTCAGTTATTTGGAGTCTAGGCGTCAACTTTGTGAACTGCCCAAGACTTTGTCGTTTTCCTATATTTTTCTGTCTTATATCCATCTTACTTCCTTCCTCTACACTGAAAACAAGGAAAAGAAGGGAAAACCTACTGTTGAATCTTGAGTCGATTTCTCGCAACGAGAAGTTCTAGCTCTAACCAAGAGCTAAGTCCTCAAATGATATTTCGCCTCCTACCATCTCCCTCGAGGCTGCGGCCTGTGTTGACAGGATGGGGAAATAAGAGGTTAAGAATCCCAGCTTGAACATGTTGTTATTCCTGACTGGAAATAGCGAGGTTACTTCAGGTTGGTTCTAGAATTATCTCTGATGTTATTTGGATTTCTCTGGTGAGACTTAGACTTTTGGTTGGTTTTAAAATCTTGAGGCCATGCTTGACCAGCTATCAAAAGCCAGAATTTTCTGTGCTAACAACTTCAATATCTCGATTAGTTACTACAGTAAATACTCACTTCTTACTCACTGTTATATAAGTCAGTCTTGCTCTGCTGGTTTGACTGGGCTCTGCTGGAATTTCCTCCAGACAGCAGATCAAGTCCCTATCTGCTCCATATATCTTCTCATTCTACAATCTGTGCTGACAGTGCAGCTACTGTCTGTGATGTTATAGAGGAGAGCAGATGATCAGGAGTGAGAGAAAACACCCCTCCTAGAAGCCTTTATTCCAAACTGTCACACTGACACTTCCATTCACATTCCATTGTTCAAAGCAATTTAATTCACAAGGCCAAGTCCAAGGTCAATGGGGTGGAGATGTTTACTCTGCCTGCTAGGAAATACCGGCAAGTCACATGAAAAATCAGTATTATGTTATCACAAGTAGAACAAAAGTGTGAAAACAGTAATTCTGTCCTACCACAACAACCGTGTGTAAGAACCTGGAAAGAATTCAGAATTCACACCAAATTTACTAAATGTCCTTTGTTCATAGGTAACATATGAACAGAAGAGTACCTGTCTTAATCATGACTTCATTCAACTTAATTTTGCTAGAGAGCTAGAAGAGTCTATTATCCTCACCTCCAACTTCTCTATCAGGTCATGTATGTGCACCAGAAGACATATTTGCTAGATTACATATGATTTATTGTGTCTTCTCTCCAATAGTGTGTAGAGGAAGTAGCTGGGATCTGTTTTCATAAAAACCTGAGTTTCAATTCAGCTTAGGAACTAAATAGCTGAGGGGGATCTTGGGCAATTTATTAAGCTTCTCCAGTCTCCTTTCTCTCTCATGGAGAACCCAATAACTTCTTCACTGAACTGCTGTGTAGATGAAATGAAATGACATATAAATTACTAACATCTCTCATAAAGATTCATTTCTTTTCCTTTCTCCTAAATCTCATCCACCATCCAAGATAAATTTTAAACCTCAATGCCTTCCCTAAACCCCTTTAGCTCCTTCTCTGAACTTCTACAAATGAGCTCCTTCTCTGAACTTCTACAGTTCTTAGGGGAGTGATTCATAAACTACTCCTGCTTTCATTAATGGATTTGAGGAAGTTCATGGATCATTGTCCTCTCCTTTGGATTCAATGTGAAATTATATGTGTATGAACTATATGCATATTTCTGGGGAGAAACTAAATAGTCTTTACCTGAACTTCAAAGCACTGCCAGACCCAGGAGAGGTTCTGAGCCATTGATCCTAGATGAACTGGATAACTCAACTATCATGATATAACATCGTGTATACTGGTTATCACTTCATGCTATTAGCCCTCTTTTCCTATCTTACTTATGAACTTCTTGAGGGGGAACAAACATATTTTCCCTGGCTTATGTATCTTCTACAACTCATAGCACAAGCTGAATACTTGGTGAGAATTCAAGAAATATTTGTTGATTAATTACTCAGGTGAGGGTTTAAAAAATACCACCACCACAACCAGCAGGGTTAATCCAAAATGTCAAACATTTCACAACAGAGCTTTCAGCATGTAGAGAAAAGCATTAAAAGACAAAAGCAACAAAAAACTCTGGTGGTAGCAGAATTTGTCTGTGAAGTCATTCTTCCATGTGATGCATTACATCAGATGTGACTGATACACACCTCTTTCCTTCATTTCCCAGAAGACATGTGGAATATCTTGGTAATGATGAGGGTGGGTTTACAGGTTATTGCTGGTAGGGGGAGGTCGTTGGAGAACCAATATTTTGAGAGTATGCTGGAATGTAATAAGTCCTATTAGAATGCTCTTAGCTCTCTTTGCAAAAGGAGCTTCTCCTAATCTATAAGTTGACATTTGGATCCAAATATAATCTGAAAAGAAAGGGAAAAAAATAAAGAAAGATAAATGAACTTGCTGAGCTTTTTCTCCCTTGCCTGGGAAGCAAAACAAATATAGGGTTGAGATCATTAACCAGAAATATAAACACCATCCAAAGATATTTTTCAGAAAGTGAATTTCTAAACATTTAAGAACTCTTACCCCATTGGAAGTATGGAGTAGGCTGGGGGGAGAAAGAAAGATTAGGAAATACTTCATGGAAGATGCAAGCACATTGTCAAAAGTCAAGGAGCTCTTGCTGGTCCTCTGGTTTCTTCTTATTGGATATGACTTCACTGATTCAAGTCTTTGATTCCCTAAGATTTGCACAATAATTTTAGGGGACATCATTGTCAAGTGCAGCATGGCCATAGTATTCACAAGACACACTCCCTACATAAAAATTCACAAGCATACATTTTCGCAAGTCAATCCTCTAACACTTTCAGAGGGCCAGATTCCGTATGCCTTAGCAACAATTCTATTTTTTGTGTGTTTTATCCTTCTTCTCAGCTTCCTTGCTAGGCTTTAGGGAATTAGCAAGACTTACCACCAATTGAATTGCAGAACTTTTTGGCCCACATTAAGGCTTGCTATCATCAGGTATGTAAAATCTTGCCCAGTGTAGTCAGAAGTTAAAACCAAACCATCATAAACCTGCAGGACTTATGACCCTGCAAGCCCTGGGGGAATTTCCTGGACCAGACCTCAATGGAACTTTGCCCAAAACCCCAAATGGGAAATATATATGAACTGATTCCGTGCACTGTGAAGGCTGAGGCAGCAGCAGAATGCTTTTATAGACTGATACAATGATAGATTAGTACACATTTAATCTTAGGCTAGGGGTTTGGAGGAGTCAGTCTTCCTCAGCCCCTCCTCCCTCTCTGTTAATGTTAATAGTCCTGAGCATGGGTTTAATGGTAATGGGCATTTTTCTTTTGTGACACAATTATTCTATATTTAAGCCAATTAAAAAGTCATTCCATTAGGAAAAGAAGTATCAGGGGGACACCATTGTGCAGTATGAGGTTTGCTGCAGAATTATAGATTTCTAGTGTAATTGGGATTGCAGAAAAAAGAGGGCTCATGAGTAGTTTAGTAGTTCTTTGATAACAAAAATAACTTACCACATTTTAAATATATAGATATAATTGACTTTAGGAAAGCCTGCTTAGATACAAACTTACAGAACCAGTGAACTACGAACTACTTTTTACATTACAAAATTTCTTTGCTTTTTTTGCTTAGTTCCCATAAAGTGTAGGTTTCCTGGTTACATTTAATAACTGTTTGATTTGCAAACATCTAATGGGTACATTAGTTTTTTTGGTGGTCAACATATTGTAAAAAGCATATTGTGAAAAGCATATTGTGAAAAAAAAAACATATTGTGAAAAGGTACTTTGCAAAAGTATTAGGACAGAAAGATGCCATGTTGGAAAATAGTTAGGATAGACACACAAAGTTCTTGGCTACAGTTTATGAGTAAGATAGGAATTATAGGCTGTCTTGAGAAAAGCTGAAGAAACACACCCATGTGGTTGAGTGTGTCAATCTGATGTCTGGTCTGTACACATAATGAGGTATTTTGATCATGAAAATGGTATAGTTGCACATCCTAAACAGAAAATCCAGATGACACCAAAGCTGTAGGGTTTAGCTGTCTTTGTTAGATTCCTTATCAGATTCTACATTCCATTTGAGCTTAAGCAAAAAACTAAAGCAAAAATTTTAAAATTACAGGTCCTGAAGGAATATCAGATACTTCCTTTAGATAAAGAATTTCTCTCTAACAATGAAGAGTTTCTTGCAATTTGATATCTCTAAGATATCCAACACACCCTTACCTTGATGTACAGACATTTTAAGTTATCTGACATATCAGAGGCTCCAAAGGTGAGCAGTTGTAGCAGAAGACTTCTACATCCTACCCCCATGCTAACAGAATGGGAAGTCAATATATTTACATGCATAGTGATCCTGACTGAAGAACAAGAAGCAATGGAAGTTTCTCCCCAAGGCATTAGGGAATTGCCCAGGGATCTCTCTTAATAGAGGGAGGTTGGCTGCTCGAGACCTGCAGTTTACCTGATTTCTTCTTCTGGGACTTTTCTTCTCATCTCTGAGAAATGCCCTGGAAGGTATTAAGGGGAATGGAAAGAAACAAAAAACAGAAACCTGAACCTAGGATTTGAACCTGAACCAACTGTGCTGTTGTTAGAGTGACAGTGAGGGTTCGGGGTGCTCTATTTCAGAGTGCAGACCCAGATTTCAGCTGCTTCTGGCTGTGTCCAAGATCCCCAACTTCTTGGGATGCTTTGCCCTGTAAGATTCAGGTGCAATTGGTTTGAACCTCATGAGATAGACAGTGGATATCTGGTGTGCTTTTGAATGTATCTGGAGGTTCCTGGTGGCTGTGGTGGCGAGGCTTTCTCTTACTAAGCTCTGATGCCGAATTTGTATGTGCAATGAAGTCTCTGGGCCATCTTGGATCTTTACTCCTGTTCCTTCACAACACCATCATCATCCCACAGAGCACAGTCCTAATCCCTGCTTGTCCAAAGTGCACAAACTCAAGACTGTGTATGGCAGTCTTCACTAAATCTTTGGGACTAGGATTGTACGATATATAAATCCAAAATGGAAACTTGACGTTCCTCCTCTCAAAGTACTGTGGCAATTCCTGGAACCAGGAACTTCCCTCCCCCATGTTGCCCTCCGTCTCCAACTCAGTCTTCGTTGTTCCCTCTCCTCTCCAGCTCATTTACTTGTCCACTTCCCCTTAAATTCCTATTCACGTTGACATAGGGATCAGTTTAACTCACTCTGTGTCTCAGTTACCATCTTAGTTTATCTTTAACTTCAGTCCCCCCCCAAAATCCATTAAGCCTAAACAAAGATGGTTCTTTCCCTTGAAGGAAGTCTCATATTTAGCAAGAATGAAATAACTGTGTTTAGTGAATTCTCACTTCATTTCATTGCTTCAATGCACACTGATCACTCCGTCAATAAAAGTACCTTTTGTGCACTTTAAGCCTTTCTCCATTCCCTCCGTGGGAATGTAAGCCTGATGGCCCTTTCTCACTGAACCACACCAGAGCTGGAAATGGAATCATGGAGGCCCTGGAATTTCTCCTCTGCCAACTCATTCTCCTTTTCTGCTAAAAGGTGGAAGTAAGAAGACTGCATGGGCCTTTCTGTTTAACTTTTTCCCTAAAATCTCATGATTACAAGAGACTCCTACTCAGCTGCCCTTCTAGTTCCCTGTTGTGTCTATCTTACCACTGCCAAAAGGGGAGGCAATGCAAATATTCTGCTTAGAACTGCCACTTGTTCTTATCCCAGTTGGGAGTGACATCGCCCTGCAGTCGACCATCCCCAGTGGTGATACCTCTATTAGAGCACCCCAAGAGAGCTTTAATCCATCCCAAACACCTCTACTTTCACAAAGGGTAGGCTTTCAAAGTCTGTTATGGATCCACTTGTTCCTAAGTCCTTCATACTTAAGGATTTAAACTTTAAAACCAGGCACGTTATTTTCTTTTGTGCTGATATGTGTCCTTTTGGGCATCTTTTTGAAAAAGTAAATCACTTTTAACCATACTGAACTCCTATTGCAGCATGACTACCCTCCATTTCCACCCAGTCTCACCTTATCCCATGACCCCTGCAAGTGATGTCAGGAATCCCTTAGCAACTGCAGTATTCACACACACAGTCTTATCAACACTCACTCTGATGTTGTACAGACTCGAATGGGCCAGGAAACAATGGAATCATAGGAAACATCAAGACAAAAGGTTTGTACAGTAGACTTTCATAGTTACATTCTTCAAAACACTTCTACCCTTCTCCTGAATTAAAATTAGGTTAATAGACTTTAATGTTAAGACTAAATATTCCATTTCATTGATCAGTTTTACTTGTCTCTTGCTGACTACCACTCTGTGTTTATACCTAGAGGTTATCATTTTGCATGATTTGCTCTTTGTCCTTCAAAACTTCCCCACTGAAGGGCGACTCAACCCATGAGTCTCTAGACATTCATCATCTTTTTGCCACTTTCAATTTTTTGAACTTTTGATTTTTGTCTCATTGTCATCATAACCTTATATTAGCGGCACTTTCAAAGCTCTCATCGCCTTTTGTACTCAGAAATTAACCACTTATCAGCAATGATGGAAATAGGAGAAAGCATAGTGTGGACTAAAAAACCAAAGAAAGATTGGTGAAGCCTAAAATGACCAACAGGACCAATGACAGCATCTGTGGGGGCAGGCAGCGTTTATAGTCTTTTGTTTTCGGGAATCATATGTTTATGAGTAGCTTGTGTCTGTATGTCTCTCTTGCTATTGAGGAGTCCATGCTAGCTTTCCTAGAGACTGGGTAATAGTCCCTGCCAGCCTGGGATACATAATTACCATGCCTAGTTTCATCTCTTTTCTGAGATGGACTCAACCTTATCTGTTGGTGTAGCTAGTCTGTTACTCAGGGACCTCCCCTTCAGGAGCCAGCAAGGTTGACTCCATCTTTCTTTCTTCAAGGGTCTTTATCAATGTTAGGAAGAATTTTCCTCACTCTTTCTTCAGAGTGGGGAAGAAAAGGGGTGGAATCAGGATTATCAGTGTTTCTGCTGAAGTCCTCTTCACTGTTCTTGTCTTGATGCCCTCAAGGACACAACTTTCCTGGTGGCCAAACTCCTCTTCCCAGACTTCTGAAGTAAGATTTCCAGATTAACTTCTTCCTCATGGTTCTTGCTAAAGGGATATGGCTTAATATCAGGATTCACAAATGGGTTTTTTCATTCTATTCCTCCCTATACTAGCCAGTCCCCGGTGGTAAAATACATTCTGAAGATTCAGCGAAACCTTTGCTACTCCACTGCCTCTCCATTCCAGTGGAATTGCAGAGAGGGTGGAGAGGCAGGGAGTGGAGGAGCT
The DNA here is from genome assembly GCF_009829155.1 of Mustela erminea. Classification (NCBI taxonomy): domain Eukaryota; kingdom Metazoa; phylum Chordata; class Mammalia; order Carnivora; family Mustelidae; genus Mustela; species Mustela erminea. Next base: position 50,684,085 of record NC_045625.1, on the reverse strand, counting down.
CGATGTGGTCCTAGAGCCAAACCTTGGCCTGGGCTGCTTGATATACTCAAAGACCTCAAAAGAGCTCTGCTCCACTAATTTTATAGGATTTTGCCCTATAACTTAACCCAAAAGATGCCAAGACTTGACAATAAATGGTTACCCTGGCAACTCAGGGAAACCCAGGATAAACCCAAAGTATGAAATCATTGTTTAGAATGTCCCTGGCCTACTCTTTCTAATTCTTGGTTAACGTTTTTTGGACAGGCTCTCTGTTGCTGAGGAGGAGGCCTGAAACCATACATGCTTCATAAACAGATGAGAACTCAAACTGCTTCAGAGGCGACCCAGCCTAACAAGCAGTGGGCCCTGATTTGAACTTCATCAAAGTGCTCTGTTTTGCTTGAATTCTATCCCAAATCAAATGCAAACCTCCGTCTGTCTTTTATAAACTCTCAATCTGATACCAACTAGTGTTCTCTGCTCCTGGGTTGTGTTCTTTTCCCTAAATATCTTGGTTTTGTTTTTCTGGTTTTGTTTGTTTGTTTTGAGGTGGGGAGAGGCAGAGGGAGAGAGAGAGAGTCCCAAGGAGACTCCATGCCCAGCATGGATCCTGACGTGGGACTTGATCTCACAACCCTGAGATCATGACCTGAGCTGAAATCAACAGTTGGACATATAACCAACTGAGCCACCCAGATGCCTGTCTTCCTCAGTTTTAAAGACATCACATGCACATTTGTTTGACCCATTTTGTTCTAGAAATTATTGCACAGCAGCATCTCATATAAAAAACAAGATAGAAAATACAATAAGCTGTTTGCTGTCATGATTAGGATTAATGTTTTTGTGGTGTACTTTTCCATCCTTTTATAAGATTTATCTCTTGTCTGTAGACAATGCATACTTCTTCTTGCTTTTTTGTTCATTATGAAAATCTCTGCTTTTATTATAATTTACATTCTTCACACTTAAGGTGATTATTGGTCTAGTTGGATTTAAGTTAGCCATTTTGTTGTTTTTATTTATCTTTGTTCCCTTTTTTCCCCTTTTTTTCTTTCCTTCTGTGGGACTGAGAATTTTTCATGATATCATTTTATGGCCATTATTGGCTTAAAAACATTTAAGTAGACCTTGTTGATTTGGCTTTTAGTGGTTGCTCTCAGCTTACAGTACTTCTCCTTAACTTTTCACATTCTATTTAAAAATGCTATAGCATTTCTTATATAATGAAAGAAACTTACAACAATCTGTATTCATTTCTATCGTCCTGTCCCATTTGGCTATTGTGTTCATGCATATTATAAACCCATAATACATAGTGATTATTTTTGCTTTAAACATACATATGTTATTAATTCCATAATACATTGTTGCTAGTTCTTCTTTATCTCTTAAATAAAACAAAAATGGAAAACTTTTAAATATTTATCTATATTTTTATCATCGCTGGTGTGTTTCATTCTTTTGTGAAGATCCCAGTTTTTATCGCTTTCATTTTACTTGCTCTGAAGGAACTTTAACAAATCCTGTAATGCTGACATGAAGTTATCTCTGAAATTTTGCTTCTCTGAAAAATCTAAATTTTTTCCTTCATTTTGGAAAATATTTTTGCTGGATTTAGAATTTTATGTTGATAAGCTCTCCTTCCCCCCCGGCCTCCCTTTCAGAACTTAGAGGATGTTCCATTGTTTCCTGGCTCACATGGTTAAAGGACAAGAAAACTATTTCTTACCCTAATTTCACTTAAGCAATGTGTGTTCAGAAATTTGATTATTGTGTGCTTTGATGAGATTGTTTTTTGTTTTTTGTTTTTTTTTTTTTTGTTTTTCTCTCTTTTAAAAAAGTCCTTCGTTGGGTTAATTGAGCTTTGTGCATCATCATATTTAGAAAAATTTCAGTGTTATACATTCTAACATTCCTGTTCTTTCACCTCCGTCCTCTCAACGACTCTAAATGCGCATACGTTAGGCCACTTGCTATGACTCACAGGTCACTGAAACACTCATTCTTTGGTCTGTTTCTAAAGAAAAATTTTTAAGTTGGTTATGGGTACATTTACCTCCTTGGAATGTCTAATAATTTTTTGTTGTTATATTGCTGGACTTTGGGAATATTATATTATAAGGGTCTGGATTTCATTGTCATCCTTTAAAGTGGGTTAACTTTTCTTCTGGTGTTTTAGTTCAGTTTGCTGATCATTTCGATCCTAGTGAGACTTTCAAAAAGTTTCTTAAGGTGGTTCTAGAGTATCCTCTACTTTAGGAATATTTTAACCCCTTCTAAAATGTAGGCTTTCTTGGGATTCCACTGATTTATCACAAGGTGATAAAACAAGACTCATCATTTTGTATGGTTAGAAATAGAATATCTCTGGGGTACCTGGGTGGCTCAGTGGGTTAAGTCTCTGCCTTCGGCTCAGGTCATGATCTCAGGGTCCTGGGATCGAGCCCCACATTGGATTCTATGCTCAGCCGGGAGCCTGCTACCCTCTCTCTCTGCTTGCCTCTCTGCCTACCTGTGATCTCTGTTTGTCAAATAAATAAATAAAATTAAAAAAAAAAAAAAGAAAGAAAAGAAATAGAACATCTCCCAGCCCTGTGTGAGCCCTGTGAACCAGTCTGTCCTTAGCTCCTAAGGTGCAGCTTTCCTAGATGCCTGAGTTTTTGCCCAAAGCATGCAGATCCTAATATGTCAGCAGAGACTCCAACATACCCATGTGAAGATTTCTGAAGCTGTTTTTGCACTCTTAGAACTTTGCCCTGTGGCTTCTAATCAGCTCCGTCTTCCGGAGTTGGATCTCTGCTTTCTGTATTTAACAAGTCTGCGATGCTCTGCTTGGGACTACAGTATGCCTTTGGCAGAAAGTAAGCATGATTAGAGGAGTCATCTCTTTTGTTTCTCATCTCTCAGGGATCAGAATCCTGGTGTGTGCATTGGGCGATGACTGAAAGCAACTGTTTGATCCCCAGCCTCACCCTTCCCCCCTCACCTTGTTTTCTAGTTATCTGTTTGGGGAACGTAAATCAAATTTTTGCTACTTCTTCAGAGTTGGAAGTAGACCTTCTGAAATAAATCTTCTTATAGTTTGTTTGCTTGAATTGAGACCTAAAAAGGGTTCATGTATTACATTAAGAGGTTTGGTCTGTAAAAATCTCTTGTTCTATAACTCACCCCTCTTTTCTTTGAATGCCATTTATTTATTAGATAAATGGGATGGTTGTACTTTGAAATTCTGGATTTGACTGATTTCTTCTTAGTGTTGTCATTTAACTTGTCTGTTTCTGGAGAACTGAGGTTAGATATAGAGATTCAATGATTCAGGTGAAAGTTTTCAGGCAATAATACTTCACTGGTACTATGTACTCTCCTAATGCATTACATTATGAAGCAATTACATTTAGCTTTCCAACTTCCAGTAATGTTTAGATGGATCATTGAGTTCAGATATGACCAGTCCTTTCTGATCACATAAATTCTACCAATCAGAAAGTTCCCTTTTAACTAAGTTTTAGCATTTGGCATTTGTGATATTTGACACTACTTCCTTAGGATCGTTAATCATAATTTTTAAAATTCTATTGTTTGCCCTGCATTTAATGAGCTAGAATTCTACTTTATAGTAGGCACTTCCCAATGAAATGTCTAAATGTTGTTCTGCCATATTAAAGAGCATCAAGTTGAAACTTGGCAAGGGGATTTTGTAGAAAAGAGGCATCTGTGGTGTTATATAAACCGAACCATTATTTTTGAACTTTAATAACGTTGTAGTGGTTTGGAAGGGCCTGGAGCAGACGTGCTCCAAGGAAAGACCTAATTTTTCTATCTTTGCTCGTCACCACCTGTAATAACTTTTGCGAGCCTGCAGGAGACATTAGAAGTAACACCAACCTACAGTTTCATGTCTTAAAAGTATATGTAAAGGTACAAAGAAATTTAAAAAATAATAAGAAAATAAAGGTAAAAAAAATGGTTTCTCAGACTGAAAAGGACCTCAGAGATCACTTACTCTACCCCTCTATTTTTTTTTTTTTTTAAAGATTTTATTTATTTATTTGACAGAGAGAGATCACAAGTAGTCAGAGAGGCAGGCAGAGAGAGAGAGGGAAGCAGGCTCCCTGCTGAGCAGAGAGCCCGATGCGGGACTCGATCCCAGGACCCTGAGATCATGACCTGAGCCAAAGGCAGCGGCTTAACCCACTGAGCCACCCAGGCGCCCCCCTCTATTTTTGTTAATGGAGAAAATGAAGCTTGGAGAGGTTAAATGAAATAGAATAAAGTAGTGGCAAAAAAGGCTCTGAGATCATTACAGACCTGGGCTTATTTCTTGACTCCTCATTTTACTACTCATTTGGATTTAGGGATGTCCTATAACCTCTCAAGTTTTTAGCTTTTTCATTTGCGTCAGAAGGAATAGGCATGTAAAATAGCTAATGAAGTCTTGAAATCCTAGACAATTACAACAAAACAATCATTTAAAATGTATTTAACAGGGGTGCCTGGGTGGCTCAGTTGATTGACCAACTCATGATTTCTCCTCAGGCCCATGATCTCAGGGTCCTGGGATCAGACCCCATGGTGGATACTCTCAGCACAGAGTCTGCTTGTCCCTCTCCCTCTCCCCACTTGTGCTCTCTCTCTCTCTTTCTCTGAAATAAATGGATAAATAAAATATTCAAAAATAAAATAAAATGTGGATAACAGACTTTTGTTGGCAGTTTGTGTTGCAGCAGGCACTATGTTCCATACTAGAGAACACACTAGAACATACTAGAGAACATTTTTGTGGGAGGTAGAAAAATGGTCCCCATTCATAGAGCCCTTAGAGTTTATGAATATGTTACCCTATGTGGCCAAAGAGACTTTGCAGCTGTGATTGAGCCCAAGGTCTTGAGATGAAGAGATTATTCTGGGTTATCCAGTAGGCCCAATGTAGGCATGGGTGTGCAAGAAGAGGAAAATAGAGTCAGAGTCAAAAAAGGAAGATATGATGGAAGCAGAGGTTGGAGTGATATCGTGATGAGCAAAGGAATGCAGGTAACTTCTAGAAGCTGGAAAAGATAAGCCACGGATTCTCCCCTAGAACCAACAGAAAGAATACAGTTCTGCCAACACCAGGATTTTGTCCCATAAAACTTATTTCTGACTTTTATTTCCAGAACTGTAAGATTGTTTTGAGCCACTAAGTTTGTGGTTATTTGGTAGAGCAGCAATGGGAAACTAATATAACTTTAAAGAAGACACGGTCCCTATCATCAAGCACACTATTATTACTGCCTAACCAACTCAGCCTACTGTTGTTAATCATTCTCAATTTAGTGTTCTTTGTACTGCCTTGTTATTTCCCAGTTATCAGCTATCGGTACAACACCATCATGACTTTGTACTATAATATCCTACCACAACACCTGTGATTTTGGGGGTTAGCGTAAGGCAAATTCTGATGTTGCTATTGACTTCAGTTTCTCTCTGAGCAAGTGTGTTTGTGAAAGTCACAAATTTGATATACTAATTATATTTTTGAATATGTATTAAGATAAGACCATGTCCATTAAAATTATGCTTCCACATGCCTCCTCCCCCTAACTTACTTTACAAACCATCAGTGATGTCCATCAGTATTTTGGGGAACATAGCCATACTCTGTTCAGCATTTGGGAGAACTTTCAGTTGGCGGCTGTCAGCTTGGTTCAATGAGGCATGCGTTATGCAAAATGACCATGAACCAGCATAATAACGATGGTGGAAAGATTCCAGAAATTTGGTTCCTTGCTGATCTGTGATGTTATTAAGCATCAATCTTTAATAAAGTCTCCTGAGAGCTAGCAGATCTGTGTAATTTGGAAAAGGAGCGTAGTTTCTTGAACTGTTTTGAACACTCCCTCACACAGGCAGCCCCTCTCAGTTACTGCTTGCTAATACTTTTTTTGAATGAACAACATTTAAAAAGAGTCTTTTTTTTTTTTTAAAGAGATTTTATGTCAGAATTCAAACTCCTGGAATTTGTTGTTGATTTAGGTAGATGTGCCAAATTCGTGCATATCCTAAGTAAAATGACAACCTAGAGACTGAAGAAGATACGGCCCAATTGAATACAAGACATGAACCTTCCAATTCGTGTGCAGTTGCAGGACTGAGCTGGAGCAGCAGATGGAAGCTCCTCGTGCAACTCCAGCAATTACGCCGCTGATCACTCCAGGCCAGACTGAATCTGGCAGGGATGTAGTTTTTGGTTTTTTTCCTTCCATTCAGGCAAGACCTTCTCTCCACTGCCTATGCCACACTTATTGTTCCACCTCAGGACCACAGGCCTCTCTTCTCCCTCGGCCCTGATGTCTTCCAGACAGACATTAGTGAGGCAGACATCTCATGACCCCTTCCTGTCCTTCTTGGTCTAGTTTAGCAGAAGGAAGATAAGAGCCATGAAATCTGGCTTATATGCCTAGCTTGGTCACATGCTTACTAGGTCACCTTGAACAAGCCCCCAAACTTTTGTGAGTCTTTTTTTTTTTTTCCTTATCTGCATAATGGCAATAATGAAGCCTTAAAATATTAGCAGGCCAAATAAAATTATACTATGAATGAAGGACAAAATCATGTGAAAGCTATTTGTAAGTTGTAAAGGGCCTGTCTTTGTTGCATTGTTGGCTTGAAACACACTGTCCTCTAGCATGTCTTCAGACAAATGTCCTAGCTAGCAGTTCCTTTACTCTCACAAATGTAGGGGAGAGTGGAGAAATCTCATCATACCCTGTTGCTGGCATCTTACAACCCTTAAAGAATCTCACATTTCACTTTGAATCAACATCGCCCAGTCACTGCTTACCTCTATGATTTTATTTCCTTTGGCTTATCCCATGTTAACCATACTGGCTTCTGATGTTTTCCTGGATGTACCAAGGTCATAGCCCTGATTTGAGTGGAGCTCTCTTCCTCCTGCATAGCTGGCTCCTTGTGCCTTCACAGGAGCCTCCTTAGAGACCCTTTTCTCAGCCACTTTATCTAAAGGGATCCTCTTGTTTCATATTTCTTTATCGTAGTAGTCCGCATACTTCCTTCATATGGTTTATCATAAACTGTAATTACTCTCCAGGTCAATTAGATGGCCAGTTTATTGTCTGTTGTCACTAAAATATAAGCTCCATAAGGACAGGGGACATTTCCTCTTTAGACATAAAGAATAAACCTCCACAAGGTAGGTAAAAATCACGTCAGGGCCTTATTTAGGGCCCTAGGGCTGTGGTGGGGTCAGCTGAGCAATAGATTTGAATCCTCCCCTGGGCTTCTCTTTAAAGAGGATATGGTCCTCTAGGAAATGAGGCTAATATTTTGTTCTTTTTCAACACCCTCAGCATCTAGCATAGAGCCTGGCACCAAGGTAAGCTGTAATATGTGTTGGTTTGGAGAACATGAAACCTGTTTGTGTTCTGAAATGGGTGGACATATGGCTGCTCCCCTGATCCAAGAGAGCTGGCATCTCATGTTAACCTCTCTATCCACTTCAGCAACTTATCCTTTCATTAGGTGACATTCCTGGGAATGCCTTCCTCTTCCCCACATTCACCAGTTTGAATAGAATCCCTCTGAATTTGTTTGAGTTGGATAGACAGTAGAGAATTTAGAACTTCTGTTCTCCTTGCTGAAGGAAACACTTATGAGAACTTGTTAAAAATAAAAATAATGGTAACACTCAATAATAAGAATTAAAATATATAGTATAACATGCATGAGACACTATTTCAACGGTTTTACATATTCGTATTTGCATATTAACTTATCTAATCCTTATAATAACCCCATGAGGTAGATTACAATTATTTCCTCCATTTTATAGCTGAGGAAAATGAGAGGCTGAGGGGCTGAGTAACTTGTCAGTGACAGAGTTGGCCTATGAGCCTGGTCAGTCTGGCTGGAGGCGCTCTGTGCTAGGCTGTTCAGTTGTAAACATTACAGTCCTTAAAGACAGATCTTCTGGGCCTATCATTAGTTTTCTATAGGCTGGATGAAGTATTTAACCTGTAATCATTTGTTTTATTACATAAATAATGCATGAAACAAATTCCTCTGTTAATCAGCTAATTCATTCATTCAAAGAAAGTAAAAGTCCTTCTTAGACATCATTTTATAACCCTGATCTACTTCTCCCATTTCTGGGGGTGATATTATATACAGTTTTGTGCCTATTCTTTCATCCATTGTTCCCTCTGCCTAAAATGGGTCAGTCTCCTCATACACAACTACAAATATGATTTCCCCATTCCTGAGGGTAACAACCAATAATCCCTTCCAGCTAATGCATGTACAAGTTATGTCACAGGGCCAAGGCTCTTGGAATCCATTATCTCCTGGTGACATTTGTTCCTGAGTCCAAATTAACTTCGACAAATGAGTAGTTCATGATCAATTTAGCCACCATATAAAAAAGAAAAGAATAAGGTAGAAATGTTAAATGTACAGTCAATCTTTGTATACTTTAGCAGCAAACATAGATGAATAGGTGGAGGTTAAAGGCCCTATTGCTATAACTAGTATATTGCTATAACTGGTATTTTGGCTTTAAAGGAAATTGTATATTAAAAGAATATTCTAGAAGGCAGCCCTTAGAGACTGTTCAGGTTTGTAATGAAAATATTAAGCAATCAATAACTTTTCACAGAAGTTGACTCGTTTTCTTTCAAAGTACTTTTCTATCTTCCTTGAAATGAATTTGCTTTAGCTTATCCTCTCTTGGGAAGTACTGTAATTTGGATCCTAAAACCATCATTTTGTCTGTGTTAATAGCTTGAAGAGTCATTAATCTTTTGACTGTCTTAGACCAAATCAATAAAACCTCAGTGATTATTCTAGGGAATCTTTCATTTATTCTAAGTATCCACTCAGAAAGAAGAGCAAACTGACCATATATAGAAGGCTCTACCTCCCCTGACATGTGGGTTGACTAAGGACTTCAGCTTCATGTCCATAGGGCTAATAAATCAAAGGTAGGAATGGGTGGAACATTCAATAAAGATGGAACATGTAAGTTGAAAGGATTTCCTAACTGTAAATGAAAATGTGGGAGAATAACTCAAGCTGGCTAAAATATACAGCTGAATGCAATTATTTTATTAATTACCTATAGCTACTTGAATATGATACCACATATTTATTGAGGAAGCAGTTTAAAAGATTAAAAACTCAGACCTAAAAAAAAACTATAATTTAGGCATCACAATTCTGGACTTCAAGTTATATTACAAAGCTGTAGTAATCAAAACAGTATGGTACTGACACAGAAAGAAGTGTTATCCAGAAATAAAACCACAATTACATGATCAATTAATCTTCAACAAATCAGGAAAGAATATCCAATGGAAGAAAAGGCCATTTCCTCAACAAATGATGTTGAGAAAACTGGACAGCTACATGCAAAAGAATGAAACTGGACCACTTTCTTACACTGTACACAAAAATAAATTCAAAATGGACGAAAGACTTAAATGTGAAACCTGAAACCACAAAAATCATAGAGGAGAACACAGGCAGCAACTTTTTTGACATCAGCTGTAGCAACTTATTTCTAGACATATCTCTTAAGGCAAGGGAAATAAAAGCAAAAATAAACAATGGGGACTACATCAAAATACAAAGCTCCTGCAGAGCACAGGAAGTAATCAACTCAACTAAAAGGCAAACTATGGAATGGGAGAAGGCATTTGCAAATGACATATGTGACAAAGAGTTAGTATTCAACATATATAAAGAACTTACACAACCCAATATCCAAAAAACAAATAATCCAATTAAATAATGGGCAGAAGAGGGCGCCTGCGTGGCTCAGTGGGTTAAGCCTCTGCCTTCGGCTCGGGTCATGATCTCAGGGTCCTGGGATCGAGGCCTGCATTGGGCTCTCTGCTCAGCGGGGAGTCTGCTTCTCCCTCTGTCTGCCTGCCTCTCTGCCTGCTTGTGATCTCTCTCTCTCTATTTCAAATAAATAAATAAAATCTTTAATAAATAAATAAATAATTAAAAATGGGCAGAAGACATGAATAACTATTTCTCCAAAGAAGACGTACAAATGGCCAACAGACACATGAAAAGATGCTCATCATCACACATCATCAGGGAAATGTAAATCAAAACTACAATGAGATACCACCTCATACCTTCCAGAATGACTACAATAAACAACACAAGAAACAGCAGGTATCGGTGAGGATGTGGAGGAAAAGGAACCCTCATGCACTATTGGTGGGAATGCAAGCTGGTGCAGCCACTCTGGAGAGCAGTATGAAGGGTTCCTTAAAAATTTAAAACTTGAACTATGCTGTTATCTAGGAATCTCACTACTGTGTATTTACCCAAAGAACACTAAAATACTAATTAAAGGGATACAGGTCCTCCGAAATTTATAGCAGCATTATTTATAATAGACATTATTTATAATAGATATGGAAGCAGCCCACATGTCCATTGACTGATCATTGATGATTGATGAGATATATTTCTATATAATGGAATATTATTCAAACATAAAAAAAGAATGAAATATTGCCATTTGCAATGACATGGATGGAGCTAGAGAGTATTATGCTAAGTGAAGTAAGTCAGAGAAAGAGAAATACTATTTGGTTTCACTCATGTGGAATTTAAGAAACAAAACACATGTACAAATGGGAAAAAAAAAAAAGTAGAGTGAGGCAAACCAAGCAACAGGCTTTTAACTACAGAGAACAAGCTGATGGTTACCAGAGGTTGGGAGGTTAGGGCTGTGGGTGAAATAGGTGATGGGGATTAAGGAGTGTGCTTGTGATAAGCACTGGATGATTAAAATAAAAACTTAAAAAATAAATAATTAAAAAAATTATAATCCAGTAGTCTATGAAATCGTCATCTTAACCAAAAAGATGAAGATAGCACTTGAATATAATTTTTTTTTTTTTGAGAGAGAGTATATGTGTGTGTGTGCACGAGTGGGGGTGAGGAGCCGAGAAAGAGGGAGAAAGAGAATCTTGAGCACCCGGGTTCGCTCTCAGGACCCTGAGATCATAACCTGAGCGGCTTAACTGACTGAGCCCCCCAGGCACACCCACTTGAATATGATTTTTTAAAAATTTACTCAGATTATTTTCTATTCTGATCCATAACTGTTTATATACACAAAATAACATGTTACGACAACCCCCCCACACAAAAAGCATCCCAGAGTGTCCCCTAACACAGATGGTGCCACATAACTCTCTAATGAAGGGTAGTGTTGCAGGATAAAGTCTTGGTGGAAGTACTCTTGTTTGTTTTCCCACGAGGACAGAATGAATATGGAATGTAAGTAACATTATTGTAAGACCACATATGCTGCAGTGACTTGGCACAAGGCAGCTGGCTTACAGGTGCTCTGGAAAGTTGTGCCTGGAAAGCTTTTTTTTTTTTTCTTTTGTATGTCTAATATCATGTGCACGAAATGATTTTAATGTGGTTGTGGTGTGTGTGTGTGTGTGTGTGTGTGTGTGTGTGTGCACGCATGCTGGGGTAGTTTCTGGAAACAGGTGACAGCTCTATTTTCGTTCTTAAGAGGATTCTTTGTTGTGGGTCCTATCGGGGATCCTTAGCTGAAGTGGCAATCTGTTCTTCTGCATCAGAATTGAGAAAAGGAAACTTAAAGACAAAATGGACCAAAAAGGTACCTTGGAAAAACCAGCTTTGGCCATGGAGTGCTAGTAAGATCATTTGGACCAAGGCAAGTGGGCCAGAAGAGATTAGCAACAACTTTTATAAACAAAGAGGTAATTATTACACATTCTTATTGACCTTTAATCCAGAAACTTCCCAGTGTTTGTTTTTTGAATCAGATATACTCAACTCTTGCTGCTGGAACGCAGTTGGCTTGCAGCAAAGAGGAAGGTCCTGTAACAAGAGAGCCCAGTGTGAGCTCTTGGGAATGTAGAAGGTATTTCCTTACCTAGATGCCTCGCTACTTTGTCGGCAACGAATCTCCTCGCAACGCGTTCATCTAAGGGCTGCCCTTTCAGCTCTTGAGATAAAGAGAGGAGGGAGTAAAAAGTAGCCACCCATACAACTGCGCCGAAATAAAACTGCTCTCATTAGATTCTGACCATTCCCCATTGTGCATTCTCGTTCGATGATGTAAAGTCGTTCGGGTGTGGGAAGCCATACCATGAAGCACAGGAAATGGTTTAAATCTTTGGAAATGTTTCTAAGGTTAAATAAATGGGGAAATGACTATAATTAAAGTTGCCAGCCACTTCAGAGTCATTTTTACTGGCAGATATTTGTTGATTGTCAGTGTTTCTCTGAAAACAGACACAACTGAGTTATACTGGGATAGTCTGCTTCCCGGGTTAAAGACAGTGGAGTCAGTTCCCTGATGTAGCTCGGATTCAACTCGGACTCAAGCATCCTCCTGGGAATCAGTCAGTGAGAATTAGGTACATCTTACTGATCTAATAGTATGACTGGGATTTCTAGATGGATGAGGATAAGCAGATGAGTGTTTTAGGAGTTTTCGGTAAATAATTGTTGTTGCCTTCAGTAAAACGAATAGGGCCACCTGGGTGGTTCAGGAAGTTAAGCAGCCAACTCTTGATTTCAGCTCAGGTCATGATCTCAAGGTCCTGGGATCAAATACCACCATGCCCACCTCCCTCCCACCCCTGCCCCAGGTCAGTCTCTGAGATCAGCAGGAAGTCGGCTTGGGATTCTCTCTCTCTCCCTCCGACCCTCCCCTTGAATACTCTCTCTCTCAAATAAGTAAATAAATCTTTAAAAAATTTTTCAAAAAAACCAATAGACACATGTCTAAGCTGCTTTGGTGGAAATGTTATACCAATTCCAACAGCTGTTAGATATGATGATTTTAAGGAAATCATGGGATGTGGGTCTTGATGATAAAATACGAATTTAAATCAAGACCGAAAGGGAAGCTCACTGGCTAAAAACGCCTGACAAGCTGTACTATTCTATAAGGTAAAAGAAGTAGCCAAAATGCTTATTTGGCCTAACACCAGCAGTTTGTATGCAGTCTTCATGACCATCACAAGGACCTGGGAAAAACAGGCTTCTTGGCTTCCTGTTTCTCTTTTGTCCGAAATTTCCTACATTTGACTGCTTTACCTCCAAAGAATGAGGCAAAGGAATTAATTTCAAGGTACTCTTTTGTCATAGGTTAGAATGTCAGCCAGCATTCTTTATGTGTGATTATTATGGTTTATGGAACATATCATGCACTATTGTAACTACATGTCAGTGTTTCTGTTAGCCTGACTAAGGCATTTATTCCTTAGGATAAGGAATGTTCAACTCTCTGTTCCCAGTACCTAGAAGATTGCCTCATAAAGAGCAGGCTCTTAATTCATGATTTTTGAATAACTAAGTGAATAATAAAAGGTCATATAATATCTTAAGTATGGCTGAATAATTATGTCCACCCATAATGATGTCTAAATAGCTTTAAAAACCATTTTATTGAAATATTCACATAAAATAAAATTTTCCTTATAAAAGTATGCAATTCAGTGGTTTTGAATATATTTAAAATGTTGTGCAACTATCAGTACTCTCTAAATTTAGAGCATTTTCATCATCTCAAAACGGAGTCTTGTACCCATTAGTGTTTGTTTTCCAAACCCACCTCCCTCTAGGCCCTAGCAACCACTAGTTTACTTTCTGTCTCTGTGGGTTTGCTCTTCTGGATATTTTCTATGATTAGAATCATGATATGTGGGGGTTTTTTGTATCATGTTCCTTCCAGTTACCATAATGTTTTCAAGGTTTAGTCATGCTATACCATGAATCAATATTTCATACTTTTTTATGGCTGAATAATATACCATTGTATGGATAAAGCCATTCATCAGTTCATGGACATTTTGGTTGTTTCTACTTTGTGGCCGTTATGAATAATGCTGCTATAAATATTCATGTACAGGTTTTTCTGTGAGCATATATTTTCAGTCCTCTTGGGTATATACCCAGTAATTCCGGTAATTACTGTGTCAAATGGTAGCTCTCTCTGACTTTTGGAGGAAGTGCCAGACTGCTTTCCAAAGTGACTGCACCATTTTACAATCACACAGTGTATGAAGATTCAAATTTTTCCCCATCCTCACCAATGCTTGGTATTCTCTGTCTTTTTGATTTCAGCCACCCCACTGAGATGAAATGGAATCTCATTGTGGTTTTGATTTCCATTTCCCTGGTGACTCATGATGTTGAGGCTCTTTTTATCTACTTATTAACTATTTCTGTATCTTTGGAGAAATGTCTATTCGAACTTCTTGCCCATTTTATTTTTCCTTTTATTGTTTAGTTTTAAGAGTTCTTTATACATTCTAGGTACAAGTTCTTTATGAGATAAATGATCTTAAAATATTTTCTCCCAATCTTTGGGTTTTCTTCTCACTCTTTTATGCACCTTTGAAGCATATCAGTTCCTCATTTGATGAAGTCCAATGTACCTGTTTTTTCCTTTGACTGCCTATGCTTTATTGTCATATTTAAGAAACTGGTATCTCACTCAAAGTCACAATGGTCACATACATTTTTTTCTAAGATTTGATAGTCTCATCTCTTAGGTTTAGGTTTTAATCCATATTGACTTTGTGTTAGTTATAAAGAAAGACTTTATCAAGAAAATTATTAATAAACAGAATGTCCATATACTTAGGAAATTATACTGAAAGTCTATTAACAGTATCTATTCACTCATATGTTATCTGTAATATTTATGTATTTTTTATTTTAAAAATTATCGAACACCTTGCTTTAGTTGGGCTCTTTGAATTGCAGAGAACAGAAATGCTTGCCATTAATGTTAAAGAAAAGAAAAGGAGTTTTTTCACATGAATCTGCAAAGCTATCATGATCCAAGTCTGATGGCTGTATTCTTGAGGGCTCTTAGTTACTTAGTTCAAGTTTGAGAAAGAAGGAAGGACTTTTAGTATAATGTAGGAAGGATATTAACTTCTCTTGGTGGAACGTCCTGTTTTTCTTTAGATATCTCATTCTGGGACAGAGTGCCTTAATGTCTATCCTTTTCTCTTCATCCTCAGGAATAAAAGCATTCCCATTCTAGCAATAGAAATGGAGCCCAGAGGGTTAGCGGGATTTCCAGGTTTAAAGGTGTGTACTTCGTGGGAGGGATAAATGTTGAAAAAGACCAAGGGCTATGAAGGGAGCCCAAGGAAGAAGCTCTCTACCCTGCTTAAGGAGAGGCCATGTGGGATAACCTGAGAAGCTAGAACTAGGGTCCCCAGTTGTAGAAAGAATAGGAGCATCAGATCTGACTTCTTCCTACCTTCACAACAGTGTATTTGTTTGATCTTTCATTTGATGCTGGAGTGAGAAATCATTAGTATAGATTTGGGGTGTTTGTATGTGTCTGCCTGGCCTAACCTATTCTTTCATGCATACAAAGACATGGAGTGTGGCGAGCAGGGTGAGAGGTGATGTACCTCCCATCTTTAGTCGGGTTGGATGCTTCCATCAGTAGGACATGCAAAGAGAGTTATTAGCTAACCAGTTAGTCAGGCTTTTTTTTTTTTTTTTTTTTTTTTTTCTGACTGTTCTTCCTGCCCTCCACACTCCTTATCTCTGAGTTAAGGGGCACCATGCCTGATTACACTAAGACTCATGGGGAATTGACTGCTTTCCTTGTGACTTACATGTCTGTTTCTCCCTAACCTGCTGAAGTTTCTTTTTGCTTCTGACTTTGCCTCCTTACTTTCTCAATGCAATTTCTCTGACTCATAGATCTGCATATTTATGGTAATTAATTTCTCAAAACAACATGGCATAACACCTGCCACCCTGGAGTCTGCTTCATAGTCCCTATGCTGTCTTTGAACTTCAATTCTGATGGCTCATTTTCAATTCCTGCAAGAGGAAGGGTTGGACCAGCTCAGCCTTTCACCTCGGATGACCTCATGCGTGTCTGACCAGCTTTCAGATCGTTTGTCTTTGGCTTGCTCCCTTACCCTGTAATGGCTGGGTCTTAGACTCATGTGGATTACATGCAGTTGGCCATCTAAAGGCCAAGGAGGAGGATGAGCCGTTTTAGAGAACCTGGGAACATGGAAAGCCTGGTGATTTTTAAATCTAAAAATTACCTACTATGCTATGGAAAACAAATACATGTAACTTCTGGGTAAGTGTATATAAATAAATGTAGATATGTTCCATTATTTTGAAATAATAATGAAAAAAAAACAGTAAACTTGCTTATTCAGAGTCAAACATTTCACAAATGAGTGGAGAATGAATACCAATTAGTAAGATTTTTATATTTTTAAGAACTTAGTTATTTTAACCAACCATATTCTTTAATACTATAGAAGAACTGGGTCTCTGTGTTCTTGCTATTTTCTCTAATGTTCCTATAGAAGGACTCATTTTTTCTTCCCCTATCCTTGTTAGGAAGTTCTTTTTAGAGGTCAAAGAATGTTATAGGCTGAATTGTGTCCCCCAGCCCCAAACTCCTGTGTTGAGGGTGTTCATACAGTCACATATAATATGACTGTATTTGGAGATAAGGTGTTTAGGGAGTCATTAAGCTTAAATAAATTCGTAAGTGTGAGGACCTTAATCTAATAGACTGGTATCCTCACTATCCTTACTAGAAGAGGAAGAGAGACCAGAGCTCTCTTTCTTTCCTCATGCACACATAGAAGAGAGACTGTGAGGACGCAGCAAGAGGAGAGCCATCTACAAGTCGGGAAGAGAAGTCTCACCGGAAACCAACCCTGAGGGCCTCTTGATCATGGAATTCAGCTCCAGAGCTGAGAGAGGGTAAATCCCTATTGTTGAAGCCAACCAGTCTGTGATAGCTCGTAATGGCCCTTGTTGACTAAGTCGAAGAATGAAGCAAATGTTATATGGGGTCAATCCTAACTATCTGTACTGCTGAACTCAGTTTTATTTTTGTCTCAATACTCATGAAATGACATGATTTAAGCATTTGTTTACATATTTTTGTGCATCTCCTTCCCCCTTTTACAATATAAACCCCACAGGGAGAGGACTAGACTGGCTGTCTTGGTCCCTACTGTCCTCATAGGCAATAGTAAACAAATACATAGTTACTGAATGAATTGCTGAGGAAATCATTTTGGTACAATTTTATGAATGAGAACTTGGGATATTTTTTCCCTAAATATTAATATTTGACCCAGCTGATCATTCTTTTCTTCTCATGATGCTTTCTACATTTAGCTTTTAGGAGGTCACATGCTTTTGACTTAACCTTTTCCTCTAAGGGCTACTCCATCACCACCTCCTTCACTAGCCCCTCTGACTTCTGGATGGAAAGATTGGCACTTTGGGTCTCAGTTCAATTCCACATCTCTTTCAACAGAAGATGCAATCATGATTAGGTGTGTAGATTCTTGAACTAGCTCTACTGCTTAAAGAGCAGTAGAATTTAGACCAGTAAATTAACCTCTCAGTGCCGTGCTTCATTATCCTTATTTGTGAAATGAGGATGGTAGGTGCCTCAAAGCGTTGTTGGGAGAGTTAAATGAGTAATACGTGTACAGCTCTTAGAGTGGTGCCTGGTACATAAAAGGCACTTGGCAATTTTAGCTATAGTTATTTCTTGTATTAATAACATTTTTTTTTCTCATCCACAATCTCTCTGTGGGTGATTTTATTCAATCACACAGCTTTAATAGTCCTGAACGGCTGCACAGCCCCACACTTATACAACCACCATAGATTCAACCGTGTAGGTAGGATTCTAAGACGCCCCTAAGGTTCCTGTCCCTTGGTCTATACATGCGATGTACTGCCTGCACCCCACCCCATGTGGGTGGATCCTGTGAATACGCTATGATATCACGCCTGTTATTAGGATACTAATCAATTGACCTTGAGATAATCAAAAGGGAGATCATCTTGACGGGGCCATACCTAATCAGGTGAGCCTTTCAAAGAAGGTGAGGCATCAGAGAGAGGCCCTCCTGCTGGCCTGGAACACAGCACACAGCGACAGTGTGAACCGCGCATGGGAGCTACACAGCCGGAGCCAAGAGCAGCCACCAGCTGCTCAGAGCAATCCCTGTCCAACAGCCAGCAAGAAAACGGGGACCTCAGTAATACAGCTGCAAGGAAATGAATTCTGCCAGCAACCAGTGAGTTTGGAAGAGGATCCCAAGCCTCAGATGAGAATCCCAGCCCTGGTCGACACCTTTAACTCGTCCTGGTTGAGACCCTGAGCAAACAGCCTGCTAACCCTTAATTGGAATTCTGACTGACTGACAGAAACTGAGAGATAATAAATGGGTGTTGTTTTCAGCTGCTAAATTTGTGGTCATTTGTTACACAGCAATAGAAAACACAACACCCACTGCCAAGTTTACTTCTCTACGTCAGCGGGAAGGAAGAATCTCATACTTCCCAGATCCAAAAAGAACTTTTGACTTCTTTCCACGATTCTGCATTCTCCGTCCCTCCTCTCAGTAGGATGCTCCAGCCTAAACACTAGAAGGATCCTCGATGGCTCTCCTTCCCTCAGACCTCTCAGATGGTGCATTAGCAAGTCCCGTAGGTTCCGTCATCAAAACAGAACCTCACTGGGCCACGTCTCACCGCCTCCCCTGCAGTCACCTTGGTCCAGGCCACCTGCATCTTTTGCCTGGATCTGTGCAAATAGCATCTAGCTGCTCTCCTCATTCCACGCGGTCCACTCTGTCACTGGGGCTCCGGGGAGTGTTTTAATGTTGGTCAAGCCATGCCCCTCCGTGTGGGATGCACCCGGGATTTGTCATGACACTGAATAGAATCCAGATTCCTCACCATGAGCTCAAGGCCCTGCATGACTTGGTGCCTGGCTACCTCTCTGATCTCATTTCCCACCAATATCCTCTTTCCTCATTGTGCTCCAGCTACCTTGGCCTTTTTGCTTTTCCATTATGATGCCAAGTAAGGTTGCATTCCAGGACCTTTATAATTGCTTTTCCCTTTGCCTGGAACATTCTGCCCCACATCTTCCATGACTCCTTCCCTCATTTCATTAGATTTCTGCCCAAATGTTACCTCCTCTGGCAGCCTTCCCTGATTGTTCTAAAATAGCCAGCCCCTCCCCCTCCTATCACTGCCTATTTGTCTTCATTCCACTTAGCACTCCTGGCTTTGCTACACATGGTGTGTTCTCTATTTGTTAGCTTATTTGTTTATTGCCTATTTCCAGTGTCAGAATACAAGTTTCATCAGAGCAAGGACTTTGACTCTCACCATTCAATCCTCAGGTCTTATGACAGTGTCTGGCATACCTAAAGAAGGCACTTAAATAACCTTTAATGAATGAAGAACATAGAGAGATAGTTGATAAGTTGACCTTAAAAGCAGAATTGAAACTTCTGAGAAAGTCCTGATCATGACACCTGTTAACAATAGGCACTGAGAAAACATTCTTTATTCAATTCAGAAATATTTGTGCTACCAAATTTTAGAGAAGTTTAATGCTACTGAAACAATACTAATGATATTGCTGGTGCCAATTTTGCTGATGCAAGGTTATGGGGGTTGAACCTTAAGAGATAATGTTCTCATTATGTTCTCTCTCTCTCTCTTTTGGCAAGGAAGAACTGATTTTGGTAATCCAAATGCTGAAATCAAAATTCTAGCCCTGATCAAGACAGACATGAAAATGGGGCTCTGAGGAGACCATTCCCCTTTACTAATTCAGTGGCAAACAGAGCTAGAAAATACGTGACATGGAAAATGTAGTTATTCAGGGCTCATCTCGTATTTTAGGTATCTGGACAGATCACAAGTTCACAATTCCAGCACAACAAATAGATGCCATTACGATGAAGTCTGAGTTGTTGGAAGGTTTTCCCCAGTATCAAAAGGACTTCAGTGACCCAAGATCTATCAATGTTTAAGATCAAATTTCCAGGTTTGCAATGATCACTTCCTACATAGAGATACCATCATCACCTTTCTTCCCTCTCACAATAGAGCTTTTTTAAAGCTTATTGGTAAATAGTCTCCACCAGGCTAGTAATGAGCTAGCTTTTCTGCAGTGTAGAATGTGGCAGACTGATTATGAAGAAAGCCAATACAATTTGGTGTTCTCGTTTCCATCTGGTATTTTGTTTTCTACTCTTTCAAAATTATTATATCTGCTAAAATAATGCACTTGTTTCTTTTTTTCCCTAGCATGTCATCTCCTTGCCAACCTGAGACTTCAAAAACTATGTAAATATCTCTTAATTTATAAAAGAAAAGTTTGTTGTAATTTAGAATGATTTAATCAAGCAAATCAAATTTGACTTCCTTTTAAATCATCCTCAAAAGAAAAGAAATAAATGAAATAATCTCTTAAAGCTTTAAAATATATATGAAAATATTTACTATTTACTAAAAAAGCCCTTTTTTGAACTCTAGTCAAGTATGGAAGTATGCTGCAAATTAAAAATCTGATCTGATAAAATGACACATAAATATTTTAGCAGGAATTTTGGTCCTAATGCCCAGGAGATGGCTGTAAATCTGCCTGTAATACAAAGCTCACTCGCGTTTGACAACTTCAGAGAGCCAACTATTTGGGTATTAAAAACTCCTGCCCAGATTACTGTTAATGCTAATCCTGATGGAATTACTTAATAAGTATGATTTTTATCCCTTTTATAATGTCATAGCTCTATGACTGTTACACGTCTCACTTTGACTGGATTCTAGCTTTTTCTATTGTACACATGGATATAAATTATGGTCTGTTTCTCATGAAGGTAGGTTTAGTTCTAGCTGAATGAATATGATAAAAGAATTATTTCTTTTCAGTGAATGTCAGCGTCGTGCCCATGACCTTAAAAAAAAAAATCGTAAATTTTATTTAGATACAGAGACAGGGCAATAATTTTAAGATTTAAAAAAAAGGAGTTTGAGGAATAGGAAAGGAATAAATGAAACAAGATGGGATCGGGAGGGAGACAAACAATAAGAGACTTTTAATCTCACAAAATAAACTGAGGGTTGCTGGGGGGAGGCAGGTAGGGAGAGGGTGGTGGGGTTATGGACATTGGGGAGGGTATGTGCTATGGTGAGTGCTGTGAAGTGTGTAAACCTGGAAATTCACAGACCTGTACCCCTGGGGCTAATAATACGTTATATGTTAATTAAAAAATTAAAAATTAAAAATTAAATAAAATTAAATTTTAAAAAACTGTTGACCAGAGAAGTTCAAATAATCAAAGCTTTAGTTAACGAAGTGGTTAAGAGACTAGGGGTGTCTGAGAACTTTCTAAATTGCACTCACATCACACAATAGCAATTGTCCTGGGGGAGCTGAAGGGAGACAGACTTCCAGGAGCTCACAGAGTGGGATGAAATGTTGACAAATAGACCAACAGAACATGAGCAACGACTCTCCCCTCATCACCCACCTTCCCACTCATTTCATGGATGAGTAAATAGCTATTCTTCATTCTGTCTCACTATTTGTAACAACACATGCCTTATTTAGGTCACAGGTTAATAACCACATTAAAATCCATGATATGACGAGCTACAGCAAAAGTAATCCACAATGTCCAATGACAGAGTCATTGGATTAAATGCCTCAGCACCCCAGCGCTTCCATATTATTTTCTCATTAATTTTCCTACTACTCCTGTGGGGAGGTGGAAGCTACGATATCCGTTTGACAAATAAAGACACTGATGCAAGGAGAGAGCCAAATCTAAAAAAAAAAGTCCAGGTGGGAAAATGGCAGCAGAATCCGGATTTAAAGACTCTCTATTACTAGATCCACAATGGCACAATCCATTGAATTTCACATTTTAAAAAAAGTGCCTTTCTCTAAGTAGAAACAGAACAGGCACCCTGGGCTTCTGTTGGCTTCTTTTATGAGAAGAAACTTTTTTTCCCTATTTTTCCCAGGGGATCTGAAAGGCCCTCATTATAGAATTTGCTGTTTAATTATGTAAAGTGTTCATTTTTAGGGTTTGAATGTACATAGTTGGACACCTTAGTAGGCAATTTAGATTGTTAGAGCAGCACTATACGCACCTGTGGTCAGCCAGGCTCTCGGCCTCATGTCGGTCCCACTGACCTCGGCATACAGAGCACCCCCCTCGCCAATCCTCCAGTAAGTCCTCTTAAATTGTTTCTGAACCCAAGACCATGAACTGATGCTTGATTACAAAATGCCACATCCTAACTATCAAAATTGGCCATCAGGACTCTCCACTAACTCTTCTTTTCTACCCTTTGCTCTCATTCATTTATTCAATGAATATTCATTGGCTGTCCATGTATCTGAGGCACTATTTTAGCTTTGTTATCCAAACCATCATCTTTCATCCCCAGAGGAACTCACATTTACTAAAGGGGGACGAAACAATTATTTAACAACAAAACAGGTGAAATAATGCATTGGGGGGTACAACGAGAGGACTGTGTCCATATAAAGAGGAAAAACTAAAAAAAAGTAGATTATTATATTGAAAGTAGTTTTAATATCGAAGGGGGAAAAGGATTCAGAAAAAAATTAGCTGTAAGGCTGTTCATAATAGGCTTATTTATCATAGAAAAGAATTTAAAAATATCATATGCAACTCTCTTAGAATGGGAAATAAGTTAAATCATTATAGTTCATTCCCAGGTTAGAATATTAGGCAATTTGAAGTGGAATGCTCCTAGCCTCTTCCCAGTCTCTCAAGGAGTGAGACAGAATCTTCTCCCACCACTAGTGTGTGGTTCTCCGCCAGGGGCCATGCATGGAGTGTCTGATGATGTGCTTGTATGGGAACTCTTCCTGGCTTGGGAGAGCTTTTCATAATGCACCTTTCTACTTCCTGCCCATGAGCTTTCTGGGAGGTATAGTCTTTGGTTGGTAGAGATTGTACTCAAGGATAATCAAACATAGACTCTTCTTCCCACAAGCAGTAACCACTTGGAACAAGGATGCTTCCTCGATGTTGTGTTTGGAATAGGATTTAGAGTGGACTGACAGTGAAATACAGTGAAAAAGAATTCTCTTACAGAGCCTCAGGTAGGCAGAGCACATAATTCTGCCATCTAACTCCAGCCATCTTGTAAGTGGAAATTCTTTTCAAATAGCTTGACTGATAGTATTGTTTTTCACTATAGTTGTTGGTTTTCATCTTTTTTTTTTCCTTCTGAATCTTTGTAGGTATTTTAGGGGAGAAGTTTAGGAAAGTATTTGCAGGGATACATGCCAGGAGTATTTAAAACTGACTGTTTTATTTGGCTTGTACAGTTTTTAAAAATTCCTTCAGGCTGGACATCAATTCTCCACGTTGCTGTAGATTCTACCCCTTCCTACTATCTTAAAATGGCTTGTATGCTCATTTAAATTCTTTCTTGGCCTTTGAAGCTATCAGTGTTTGCCATTCTGGTTGCATAGGCATAACTGAAGTGGAAAAAAAACAATCACCTGGACAGGTTTTAGGCTGCTATCAGAGATGTCTAACATTCCCATTTAGAAGTGAATAGGAATCAATAATAAGTTCATAGAAGGAACCCTTAAGAAATCCTAGAATTTCCCATTCATTCCTACATACAGGGAGGGAACTTCTTTTGTAAACCCGTGAAGTCTGTCTTCAGTCCTTGAATGGGAGAAAGGAATGTGAGGCCTAACAAAATTGATGTATATGAAAGGACTAGGAAATGCAAGTTATAAGGAATGACATGTAATGGGAATTTTGCCAAGTAATAAAGCAATTGCCTTTCAAGCCAGGCACAGGGCCCAAATCAACTAGCGGAATCCTTCATGGTTCAGATCCTCTTCATTTTCTCTCTACCTCTCCATCCTCCTAGTCAACTCGGATGTTTTCCAAACATTTAGAAACTGGAATGTAATCCCAGAAAGTGAGGGATTTCCTCTGGGCAGCCACCCTGATCTTGGAAAGAAACAAGACTTCAGATTCCACACCCTTCTTCCTGGAAAGCCCATTTCAGATTCCTTTCTGATAAGTATTGGGGGAATGCAGATGACATTTAGGAAGACCTAGACCTTCCCATCATTCAGTGGAATCCCCAACAGTGAACCCTGATAGTCTCATTTGGGAGAATTCTTCTTAGAATGAACCACTTGGAGAAGTGTAGAAGTATCTATGATCTATGTTGACCAGATAATCCTTTTTTTTTCGAATTATTACTCTTTTGTCTCAAAAACATTAAAATACAGAAGGCACACTTTGAGACTTGGGAATATGTATTTTTAATAAGCCCATCAGGTGATTCTGCTGCAGATGGTCCCCAGACTACACCTAGAGAAATACTAAGACTTTACTCACCTGAACTGTATCCGCAATCTTTCCACTGTGAACTTGTAATTATTCTTGATTATAAGGGCCCCAGGTAATAAAAATCTGCTAATAATTCAAAACTCTCCTTTTAGCCATCCACTCCAACAACTTCCCAAATCTCTACACCCTGACAGAAAGAATTTCTTCACTTGAACAAGGAAGAGAAGCAAACGAATATTCTGTTCATCAACGGGGTAATCAATCCAAGTTCATTACTGAGATCAAGTTAAAGTTCTTTGGGTGTTAAAGTTTCAATGGCACAAAAATTCAAAAAGGAAAAATCAGTTTAATGAAACTGACTTAATTCAGAATTTCTTATAGAAAAAGAACATAGGTAATGGGGAACACAAGTAATGAGGAATGTGAGCTTATTTGTTATTAAAAAAAAAGGACAAGAAATATATTATCTCTAATGAAATTTAAGGGATATAGTGGATTGTGTAAAAATCAGTTACAGAAATGTAAATGTAGACTTAGCAAATTGGGCAGAGTATTTCAAGATCATGTATTTATACTTCTGTGAAACTTGTATCAGTCATGCTAAATAAAAGTACATCTTAAAAATACATAAAGTAAAATAGTATAAAAATTGTCCTTATCAAAGTCAATAAAGGCTGGAGTTTTGAATATATATGATATTAATGTCATGAGTTATAATTAGCAGGTATTTCTTTGTAGATTTTGCTCAGTTTATGTATTAATTTTGTTTCATATCTTAATGATTAAGTTCAAGAGGAAAATGGAATCCTGTTAAAAATGTATGTGGAAATATTTAGAGAAGTGCAAATGTTGCATAAATGAACAAGTTCCTGAGGTAATTTACAACTTTTACCCTTTTATAAGTATCCCCATAAGCTTCAGACTTTATTTTCTCAAATAAGTCTAGAATTCACTTAAGATGACTGCTAGTAGGGAGCTTTATAATCTCTGATAAGACTGTCACAGACTTTGAAAAGATTCCATATATGGTTCCATCAATGACTAAAGTAAGGGGGCCTTGTTTATACAACCAACACTATAATTAGCACATATAGCTTGGGGAACACATCATGCACTCTTAATTAGTATCTGAGACACGAGGGTTTCAGGAGATATTATTTGCTTTGTATCTCTGTCCAAAAATTTATTTATTTACTTTTTAAAAAAAGATGGAATCAGGCACAAATGGCATTTACTCCCAAAGTAAAGTCTTTACATGTTATAGTTAAATAAATTAATATTAGCTGCTTAATCCTAATGTTTCTTCCCTAGATTTTAAAATTATTTTCACTTAATGACAAGTAATAGAAAAGCTTAAAAGCAAAAATGAAATCTACTCTGTCCTATTTTTACCCCCAGCCTAAAGACTTAAAAATTTAGATTGATTACATTTCTGTGATTTACTTTCTAATCAATTAACTTTCTTTATGCAACTAGAAGATTATAGCTAATCTTTATATTCTAGGGTTTTACAACTTCATGAGTTCTTGTGCTTCTCTTCTCCATTTCTCCTTTTCTCTTTGCCTCCATCCATTCCTTCAACGAATGTGAATGAATGATCACCTTCTACGTGCCAGACACTCTCTGAGCACTGAGAATGCAGGGTGAGAAGACAACCTTGGTTCTTCCGGGGGTTTACAGTCTAGTGGGGATAAAATAAGGAAACAGTTGCAATATGTTGTGTGGTGGGCACCATGATAGGGATAGCATAGAGGGAAAGTAGGAGTTGAGTGGGAGGGCAAGAGAGGTCAAAGAGGGTTTCCTGGAGACTCTCCATTAGGTGGTTGTTAATTTAGGACTATTTCAGTATTGCTTTGTTTTGTTTTGGTTGGCTTCAAGTTTTTATGCACAACTATATAGTCAACTAATCTTTGACAAAGCAGGAGAGCATATCCAGTGGAGAAAAGTCTCTTCAAAAAATAGTGTAGGTCAACTGGACAGTCACATGCAAAAAAATGAAACTGTACTACATTCTTACACCACACACACAAAAAATTCAAATCGATGAAGAACCGAGTGTAAGACAGGAAACCATCAAAATCCTAGAAAAGAACACAGACAGCAACCTCTGTGACATTGGCCACAACAACTTCTTATTAGATACATCTCCAGAGGCCAGGGAGTCAGTGAATCAGTCTTTTAACTCCAGATGGCATCATCATTCCTTGCACTTTATAACGATAGTTTTCTGAAAGTTCCCTTGACCTTCAGATAAGATTTCTCACAGATTCCAGCCACCAGGCCATTGGCCAAACTTTACTTATTCATCTGAAACAGCTATTGTGTTAAGCCATGGAAATTTAGGGCTTTATCTCTCACAGCAGTTACTGTTCCCCATCCCTTGATCCATATTCAGCCTGAGGCCGAATCCTCTGGAAATCCCAGATGCCCTCTAAGAGCCTTGTCTCTCCCCCTTCTCCATTACCTGCTCTTTGATCAAAGTAAGAATTTGTGTTACTTACTTAACTTACTTTCTCCAAACTTCAATTCTGAATTTTCTCCAATATCCCTTTTTATGTCTTGACTTATCCTCGAAAAAGTTTAAATGTACAATTTAAAGAGGAAAATACATGTTCAAGAAGTTTGCTATGAGAGAGAGACACTATAAATCACAATTATAGTTTTCTTCATCAATTATATTACTGTATTGTTTTCTGCTAAGAATGATGGGCTCATAAACCTAAGGGCATGTGTGGTAGAATTAGATGAGGCAGGATAAAAAACAGTTACGGAACTTTTCTGAATTTTGTCAAGGCCTATAGTAGTCTATGGAACTAGCCTGATTCCCCCTCAACATGGGTGCTGTAATTTATTAGGTTTCATGACTGCTTGAAAGTTGAGAGCCAAATCCATGACTGTGGCTTTTATGAAAACTGAATTCATATTATCTTCATCTCTGACTCTGCTTTAAGGCCATAGTCTTTTTTTGTTTGTTTGTTTCTCGTCTAATTTTTTTTCCAAATGGTAATATCTCTATTGTTCCATTATGAAGTCAATTTCTGCTCTCAGTAACAACATTCAACCAATGTCAGAAAGCAGAGTAGAACCCAAAATATCGCAAGGATCCAGCCCTGACACTTACCTCCTGAGAATGTTAATGTTCTCACCTACCTTTAATTAGGTAGCTTGATATTTTCTTTAAACAAATATCTTTACAAGCTGTCTTAAATTTTTCTGAAATTTTGGTACACACTCTTAAAAAGAGACAAGCCTTAAATAGTCACTTGTGCTAAGCCCCATGTCAGCAAACCAAGATGTAATATCTAATTTAATTGCAGTTTCAGCCTCTACACAGGAATATAACATTTTACTAGTCAATCTAGAATTCTTGGGTCAGCACCAGTGAGATAATCTGCCTGACAGACCCTCGCCTTTCCTTAAATGTAAGTGAATTTGCCTGAAATAATCTACTCTTTCTAGGACTTCCTCATCCCACCTCTACCTGCCTATAAAAGCCTTGGCTTTCGTGCAGCTTCTTGGAGCTCTTTTCTATCTGTTAAGACGGGATGCTGTGTGATTCATGAATCATTAAATAGAGCCAGTTAGATGTTCAAACTTTGCTGAATTTGGTTTTAACACCTCCAAATAATGAATAAAGGTGCTTGTAATAGTGTTTTACAAACTATAGAGCACTGTCACAAGCTTTAGTTCATTTAATCTTATAAATGAAGATCAGCTGTATCTTCTAAAACGTGTATTTTATTGTTGCCAAAAATCCTTTATTTTTGATTTGATTGAATTTTATTTTCTTACCACCGCATTATTTTTTATTTTAATTTAAATTTTTTTTTTGACCAGTGTATCCAATTCAGAAAAAAACTATGTCATGCTTCAGACTTTATGTTCCCATTCTTCCCAGTGGGTAGTGACATCATTGGTATTTGCGTCTTAGAACAGGAAGGACAACATAAGAATACACAGAACAGTAGAGCAGTTAAAAATATATCAGTCATTACTTGGGGGTCAAAGTAACAATTGCTTTTAAATTCTGTTTCATATTATAATTTGTTTTACTTATGATTCTATGAGGAATTATGTTTACTAAGTTGTTCCTGAAAAGCAAACAAAATCGTGTGTTCCCAGGTATTGTGTGATTCTTCTGGAACTATCCAGAGACTTGATTTTCTGATTTCTTTTTCTAGCAAAACTAAAGGGGATTATGTCCACATATACACTGATATTTCTTTCAGAATAAGCCAAACAGCAGTGGGACTTGCGCTGTTTCCTTTTCTGATGCCTCTAGGGAAACTGAGGATAAATTTTAGTTTGAAAGAAAGAGGTCCATTTTCCTTTTTCATAAACACAGCTTTCAAAAAGAAAAGAAAAGAAAAGGTAGTTCTAATATCCAGTCATAGGCAACAACTGAAAAGTGGAATGTTGCTTGGGTACATAGATGACAGTATTTTGCTTTTGTTACATTGGGTAAAGCAATCTTGTGCCATAGAAACCCAGCTCCTGGGACTTATTTTGGAAGTCTTGTGTCACAGTCAAGAAACTTCAGATGCTGAGTTTGGAATAGTAATATACTTCAGCCCCCAGCTTTCTGGTATGCCTGGTGTGCCTGGGACCAGAGAGAGCATGAAAACAGCTACAGTGCCGGGTGATGTTGTGATGAAGCAAAACATACTAAAACACCCCAAATACTCGGATTTGAAAATGGTATATTCTTTTATATAAGAACAAATCCTTGTAATAAAATGACCAATTAGCTGACTGAGAGCTATCTATGAAACCACTTGCTGCATCACAGTTTAAATCATATGTGGGAGCTCACCATATCAGCATTTGAGAGAAATAAGGTTTCTGATCACTGATATACTCTGATGGGGCTTTACAAAGCTAGTCCAAAGTACAGAATTCCTGTTTGCTCCTCACGGTGCTCACCGATGTGGTTTGCACTAGAATAAGGATTTGATGCAGCTTATCACACATCTGAGGGTCTGTTGTGTGATAGTTGTTGAAGATACAGAACTGACTGCGACAGGATACCATGTTTGCAGAAGGGCTTCTGAAATAATGAGGAACAAATATTTTGGAGATACACATTTCTCACATAAATGTATTTTGTGAAACTTAATGGTGACTTCTGGAAGAACAGGGATTTTTTTTTTTTTTTTACTACTTTTACATAGTTTCATAATGGCTAGTACAAAAGGGAAACTGAATATTATTGTTGACAGACTGACTGAATTATGGAAAAATTGTTGCCAAGTTCAGGTAAACAGTTTCTGAGGTCTCCAGAGAGGAGGAAGGGAATTCATGTCTGTTTCTAAATGTAATTTTTTGATTCCTTTATAATCTCTGTTGTCCTTTGCTGTGTTATTTGGACAAATCCTTCAACACATGGAGAAAGAATGACAATTTTTTTGCAAAGACTGTTATTATATAAGATTTTCTGCGTGATAGAACCACACCCAATGGGCCTCACCCAACAGAGCTTATATATGTTCCTAGCCTTAGGAATGTTAAGTGTGTTAGATTCGGCCCCTGTTGGGCTGTCATATGACGCAAACAGTGACTCTGAAATGAAGCCATAATATATGGTTTAACCTCTTAACAGTTTGTGATGTCATTTTTTATGTGGTAAGAAAAACAAATGCTGTCACATTTTATATGTGAGACTCCCGCAAGCCAACATGGAGAGATTAAGTGCGCGCATTACTTAACACACTATCATGGCCGCCGCATAAATGGATGCCAGGACACCCCCGCGACCTCAGGCATGCCTCAGCCAGTCAGTCAATGTTACAGAACGGAAAGATAAGTCAGCCGATAAGTCATAACCCTCATGGGACACTGTGCTTTCCCCTCAGAAGGAAGCAGAGGTAATTTAAAATATTTTGATCTGGATGTTAATTCACATAACTCTGTTTATCTGGTTTCAGCTAATCTTTATGCTTTCAATTTAAAAATCCACAAACATGGTAGCTAAAAAGAAAGAAAAATCTGTATGTTCCTCTAAAAGACAGAATTAGACCGGAGATTAAATTAAGGCAGAGAATCAGTAAAGCTGCTGGTTTCCAGTGTTTACGTTCTTGAAATATGGTTTTGAGTCATTTCTGTGAGATATAAACATACTACTTTATGTTTCCTATCATTTTTATTATGCACATAATTTAACAGTTTGTAATAGTTGAAGCCACATGTCTCTATGGACTGGAATATTGTTGAAACAGCTTCACTCAAGTGAGGAGACTTTTAACTGTATAATTCAGGTATGTATATTTTCTTTGAACAAAGTGTGTGACATTCAACTTGTCAAAAACGAATATTTTGCTTGACTGAACAGCTTTGCTCTGTGTTTTGCTTGTCTACCGAGGCAAATAATGGCTGACAAGAAGGGCATTTCCAGCTAGTTAAAGAACCAGAGGGGAATGAAGCAGAATTTGAGCCAGTTATCAGAAATTCCTTTCTTGCTGAATATTTTATAATGTACATGATATACTAACTGGAAATAATTTAGATAAATCTTAACTCTGGCTAATAGAATGTGCACCTCCCCCTTCCTACTGCTTCTAAGTATTTAGTAAGAAATGTAATTTGTGTTCTGGTGGATATTCTGTACCTATTATTTAAATCATTTACTTTTTGTTTTCTCCTTATGGGGAAACTTCGAGGTGCTGATAAGAAACATAGTTAGCTTGGTACCAAACTTTATTTTATTTTTTAAAAGAATGAATATAGTTGGAAATTTTTACCTATTCGGGAATTGTTTGGTCTATGAATTTTTATCTGGAGTTTTCCTAGGTATTTACCTGATGAGGCAGTTTACCATTCTGTTAGTGGCTTCTGTTCTTTCACTTAACCAGGGCTTTTTCTTTTTCTTTCTGTATTTCTCTTTTTGTCTCTGTCTCCATCTGTCTGTCTGTCTGTCTCTCTTTCTTACCTATTATGTTCCTAGGCCTTTTTTAAATACTGGGATAACAGTCAATAGCATATAATGTCTGTCCTCAAGGAGCTTGCAGTTTGTGTTCTACTCGATGGTTATATTTCCAGGTCAGGTCAGTTGAATGGTGGGAAGTACTAATTCATTCCTTTGTTAATTTAATTTTGATTTTTGTCAAACATGACTTGCTAGGAATTTGGACTGGAAGGCATTGTACCCACATGGTAAACTGCTCTTACAGAATTTACAACCTAGTGGGAACTGAAAGACACATTTTGGTCAATTAGTCACACTAGTAAAAGTATAATTACAAATTAGAATAAATTCTATGAAGGAAAATAATACAGATACATGAGTATATATAAATAAGGAATCCAACCCAGATGTTGGAGGGACTTAGTAATGAGGTAACTAGATAAAGGGTTGGGGAGGGAAAGGGATGCCCTGGAAAAAAATATATTCTAAGAAGTACTATGCCAATATCTGAGGAATACTCAAGAATGAAAGAATGATTGGACATGCCATATGGTTTTGTGAGGACAAGTCAGAAGAGGACCAAAGATCATTCGTTGGATTTGACCTCATGGATGCAACTGGTGACTGGAATAGTTTCTCTATCTACAGTGATGGTGGCTGAATTTTGACTGGAGTGGTCTGAGGATTAAATAGAAAGGGAAGAAGGCAATAAACAGTGTAAATAAATCCTTCAATAAGTAAGGTCATGAAGAAAAGATAAGAGGTGGTTGGAGAGTGAATATATTTTTTGTTATACATGGCAGAGACCACATCGTATTTAAAGATGGGATACAGTTTTCAGTGCATTGTTGAATATACCACACACAGAAGGGAAAATTATAGTAAGTTTCCTTCCCAGTGGAAGGCAAGGGGGGAAATGAGGCCAAGAGCACTATGAAAGGATTGGCCTTGGAAAGAAAACAGGTAAACAAGACGGCTATGGATATAAGCAGATTTGGTGGGAAAAGGTGAAGGTGGAAGTTATTCCCATTTGACTGCTTTGGTTTTCTCTGAAAAGCTGGAGCTCTGCCTATCTGGAAAGAGAGGCAGGTGAAGGAGGAGACAGCTGGAGGTTTGGAGAAAGGACAAGGTTTGAAATAGTCATTATAAGGGGCAGGATGGTACTGGAGTGAAAGGTCCAGGAGGCTCGAGGGGCAGTGTGGAGCCCATTGAAGTTGGAGAGACAATCTGATGACGCCACTTATCTGTCCTATTTTGTGGCTCTCACTTGCAAAGTTTGGCACTTATGTAGGGCAGAAGCAGATAACTGAGTTTGTTTTGAGTTGGAATGTGAAGAAAACCAAGAGGCGAGGAAGTGGAGGGTACTGGGAAGTATTCTGGAAATGATGGGCTCTGGGGGGAGAAGTATGCTGGACAGAAAAGGACAGGAGCAAAAGAGAGGGCTGAAGAAGGATTTGGGAGGTAGCAAGCAGTCAGTGGAGTAGAAGTGTCCTGGAGATCAACAGGTACACTGGTCTGTCTCACAATCTTGTAGTCTGGTGTTCCAATGGAATGCTTCTGAGAGGTCTTACCAGTGATGCCAGAACAAGAGATGTCCTGCTGCAAGTCCCAGATGAAAAGGCTTGTGGCCCAGAGCAGAGGCTCTGGCAATACTGAGGCCAGTGTGAGAAGAAGAGCCAATGGTGGTGGCAGGTGTCTTCAGATAGTCTGTGTGGATTCCAAGACCTGAGGAATGTGGCAGTTCTCAGTCCTTTTGTTATAGTTAGGTTATTAAGATGTTAAGCAAAGACATCTGTTTTAAAACACCCTCCCTATGTTTTATGCAGTATCAAAGAAACGTGATCTTCAGTGGATAATGATTCCCTCAATTATTTCTTATACTATCAGTAATATTGGTTGGAAATAGTTTAAGAATTTATAGATTTTTGGGTGCCTGGGTGGCTCAGTTCGTTGAGGGACTGCCTTTGGCTCAGGTCATGATCCTGGAGTCCTGGGATCAAGTCCCACATTGGGCTCCCAGCTCCGTGGGGAGTCTGCTTCTCCCTCTGACCCTCTCCCCTCTCATGCTCTCTCACTCTCTCTCTCTCAATTAAATTAAAAAAATCTTAAAAAAAAAGAATGTATACATTTTTAAACAAATGGTGGAAGTCAACAAAATCAGACTATTTGTTAACATTGGAGTTTGGTGTTCAAGGATTTGGAGTTGAACCTCTGGTATGGAGATGTTCTACGGAAGTGCCATCTTCACACACAGAACTAATAATGTTTGCCTTCTCTTGTGTGGCTTTCCAAACACCAACTTTGTTCTCTGGTAGCTGGAGTGCCCCTCTGGTAATGGAAGCCTTCATCACCTTGTGGGTGGTTTACAGCAGCATTGTCTTAGCTGGTCTCCCTCCTTTTGGGCTAACTACCCTCTTTATCTTATACTTAACTGGCCCATTAATTTAAATTCCTGTTTCCTTCTGTTACCTCGTTCAAGGCATAGAAGCTCCCCTTCTTTTTCTCTTTCTTTCTTTTTTATTCTGTCACAAGGAGGTGAGAACAAAGTCATAAACTTCTTAAATGAGACAATGGACAAGTCACCTAACTTTTCTGGGCCTTAGTCTGTTTACCTATTTAAAAATAAAAATGTGCCTTTTGAGCTAGATAACCAAGCTCTCTGGGATTGGGATATACAGTTGGGCTAGAATTCTCTTCCAGTGCCCAAAATACTGTTCCTGTGTGCCCCACCAGGTCTGGCTCCAATCCCGATAGTATAGCCATTGAGGGTACAGCTCCACCTATCTGGAGGACTGTTTAAAGATTTAATTCAGCTAATGCTGCCTGGTATACCAATGCGGCTTCCCTTTTATCTTCTACCCTGGTGCTTTCATTTCTCCCACCCCATCATGTTAGGACCACCACCCCACCAAGCAAAGTGCCTTGCCTTTTTTTGCTTAACCTGTGGCTCAAACATCCTAGCAAGACAAGCCATTTGCAATCCTCCACAGAACACTTTCCTATTTCCAGCCTCTGTGGCCTTTGTTCCTTTTTGTGTTTGGTATCTTGTCTTTAAATATCTTACCCTTTCCTCTTTACCAACTGAGGCTGAAAACCTGGCCTGTAATCCTTAAGACAAATTAAGGATTTGACTTTCTGGCATTCTAAGTTCAAAGAGGGATTTTATTTTTTCTTTTTCACCTCTGATTTTTTTGAGAACTCAGGTAATACACAGATAATGAGTAAATAGGTAAATTCTGAGAAGCAGCTCCTTGACTCTTTACCAGTTAAAAAAAAAAAAAAATCACCCTATTCTGGACGTAAACCCTCATGCTGACACATGTTAAACATTCACTTCCTATAGGCATTTCTACCCTGACGATGCCTCTTGTGGTCAGCAGGCAGTTTGCGTCCAGTCTTTTCATGCAATTAAAATGGGCAAGATCTAAATCTGTCTAGGTCACTCATGGGCTAGGGCGCTTAACCCCAGCGCTTGTCTTTAAGAATACGTGGCCTGAATGAATGGCTGCTAGGGAGTATGGCGGCGTCTTCATTTTATGCTGGGCTCATCCCAACGCGCGCACGTGGGAACTTCACAAAAGTTGTTTCACGAGCGCTGCGCTGAATCCTCTTATCGTAGAGTTTACTGAAGTGGGGCCAGCTCCCCGCCTCTGTAAGCTCCACTGCCAAGGTTCCGGAGGGGTGGAGTGGCCTGCAAGACGGTTGGGAGAAGGGTGGGGGATTTACTTTCTCATAAATATGCTTTGGGAGACTGGATAAATATGCTTTGGGAGACTGGCTCAGGAGCATTAGGTTTTCAGGAAGAAATCAGCCTGGGTCCCAATGGCAAAGAGCTCCAAAGGGCACGAAGTTTGCTTTCTGTTACAGAGAAAGCGTGAAAGCCTCCAGCCTAATTAATAAGAACACGACCCGCAGTGGACAAGGGGGAGAGTGCTCTGGCTTGCCCCAGAAAATCACTGGCACAAGAAGACAAGCGAAGTCAGCTTCACTGAACCCATTTCTTGGGCTCCTTATGGGTGATGCTGGCTCTTGTTTCACTGCGTCCCAACCCAGCTGTGCTGGGGCCCGGGCGCTCTCGAGCGAAGTCCTCTTCCCCCAGACTCAGGTTGCAAAACAGTAACTCCACGTGAGCATCTCTCTGCGTACTCAGAGGATGGGTCTCCACGGGCAACACACCATTATGTTTAGTGCTGCGCATTGTGTGGGGGTAGAGTTTCTTAATCATCGCCCCTACATCCCCCATCCCTTGAGGACCTTGCGTGGTTTCCAGGGCGGCTGCAGCGCGCCAAGCTCCAGGGACAGCGCGTAGGGAATGGCCCCGGAGACTCGTTCCGGGGAGAGCGCCAGCGTCCGGGGAGAGCCTCTCCCTCTCATCCAGTATTCTCCCGGGGCGGGCAGGGTCGGATTCCACACGCGTCCAAGGTGTGCAGTGCGAGACCCTCCCTTTAAAAAGAATAAATAAATAGAAGCCAGCGCTTAGCCCCGCTCCGGTTTCCCGAAAGGCGCACGCAGTCGCTGCCGGGGCGGCTTGGTGTCTGCGCTCCCCGCCTTTGCTGGGCTGACACAGGAGGGAGGAGCAGGAGCCGGAGGGGGTGCCGGGAGGGGGGGGGTTGGAGCGCAAACCATCCCGAGCCAAGACAAGCAGCACATTCACAAATAACGCCCCCGCCCCCAGCGCACGCGCTCCCATTCAAAGCAGCGGGGCTCGGCGGCCGCAGGGCGGCTCAGAGGACGAGCCGCCGAGCGGAGCGCAGCGCAGCCCAGCCCAACCTAGCCCAGCCCCACAGGCGCACGCCCCAGTCCGCCCGCCGGCTGCCGAGCCCTGCAGTCCGCGCGGGAGGCGGCTGCCGCTTCTAGGGAGGGGTCTCGCCCGGACTCCCCTCCTTCCCCGCCGGGGGACCATGGCACGGCCGGCTGCGCCCTGGCACTCGAGGCTCCTGGCTCACATCCTCGGTGGCACCTGGTGCCTGCTCTACGTCGCCGGACAGGTGAGGCGGTCTGCGCGTGGGGCGTTCCTCCCCACCCTCCCAAGACTTCTGGCTAAAGCGGCGAGAGCTGTAGCCGGGGCCTGTCCCGGGGCTGTGCTGCCACCCCAGCGAGGACAGGTGGCACGGGTTAGGGCTAAGGCGGCCTCTCGTGGCGAGCTCCGGGCTGCCCGGGTCAAATCCTGCGCTGAGCCTCAGCCCAGCTTCCTGCGGAGTGTCCCGGCGTCCCGCTCGCGCCCGGGTCCTGCCTCCCGCGGGACAGAGTCGGGGGGAGGAGACGGCGCCTGAGCCAGGGTACGGTCCTCTTCCAGGGAGTCCGCGACCCCGCACCTCTTCCGGACAGTCCTTCGCGAAGACCCTTCTTGCAGGTCGAGGCTCGGGCGGTGCGGGGGAGGCTCGGCCTCCGGGACACTCCTCCTCACTTCCGTCCTTCCCGGGACCAGTGAACTTCTGACATTCTAGTCCTAGGGCCACCTGCGTCCGAGTGGCGGGGGCGGAGCGTTGTAAGGTGTGCAGGACAGCGGGGCTCTTGGAGCCTTGGCGGTGGAGAAAAGGAGGTTCTGGACGGCGTCCTGGGACTTGCCCTCACCACATCCCCTCGAATGCTCCTATGTTTTTTTCTCGAGCTAAAAGGGCGTAGGAATTGGGGCGTTCTCCGGAGTGGGTGGCTCAGGTCCCAAGGCAGAGCAGAAGGGCCCTGGGAGAGTGTTGGATTCAGAGTCTGCTCAGGGTTCTGGTTTGTTACTGCAAGACCCCAGAGGGAGATGCTTAGGAAAGGGGTCAGGGGCCAGTCAAACCTCTGATGCACGTGGTGTCTTTGGCATTAACAGTTTCCAGAGTCAGGTAACTTTGATTAAAACTCACCAGTTGGGCAATTTGTATCTAATGTAGCCTACATAGATTCCCTTTTTCACGGGATTACTTGGGTAATTCTGGGAAAATGCCCAAACACTCTTGGCTGGAATAATCGCCAGATAGCCTCCCTTTCCTCTGTTTTGCTTATGGAGACTTGTCCAAATCATGAGGAGGGGGGGTGTGTGTGTGGATTTCCTTCCCTCGCTTTTACTTAACGTTTTGAAACTTGTTTCCGGTCTCTCTCTTAATGGTCATTTTGATGGCAGTGGTGAGCTTTTAGAGGCTGAGTGTACCCGACAATGGTGGTTAAGAAGAACAAGGAGCTGGCTAGAACCCGAGGAGCAGGGAACACCCTAATAAACCAGAGAAATTTTCAACAAGGAACACCTGCCTAGATTGGAGTATGAAAAACCATTGCAAAGCTCCTCTTAATGATTAGCAAGTTTCTTTGCCAATAGGCTTTGCTCCATGGCAAGTCTTCTCAGAGGTGACTGCACTTTAGGATTGCCCAAGGGAACTCTTGAAACTCCCAGAGTTCAGCCACACCTCAGCTGGATTACATCAGAACGCTTCAGGGTTGGGGAGGTGAAGTTTCCGGGTCAGAATTTATGTGGCTCCCAGGTGATTCCATTGTGTAGTTGGGTTAGAAACAGCTGTGCAAAAATGACCTGCCTCCCAGTGACCTGTTCTGACAGAATCTTGACCCCAAAAGGAAAGTCAAAGGAGATCAGGAAAGGGCCTAAGAGAGGCTGAGGTGAGAGCCTTAAGGTCTAGCATCCCGTCCTGGCTGCATCTCTGTCATTTTGGTCAAGGCCCTTGACCTTCCATTTCCTTTTCTGCAAAATGAGGGTGTTGGTCCATGTTCTCCAAGGTACTACCAGCCCCGCTAACAGGCACGTTGACACCTAAGCCAAACCAAGACAGAAAGCCTTCTGTCTTACTTCGATGTCATCGCAGGGGCAGTAATTCGACCTTATCCTTGAGATTTTGGTAACTTATCTGATAATTGAACCCAGCAAAGATGGCAAAGCACGTGCTAAGAGGCATATCATAGGATTTGTGTGTGTGTGTGTGTGTGTGTGTGTGTGTGCGCACGCGGGCTGTTTTCTCCTTCAGGTCAGTCAGTGCCTCTCGGTGTTCCGGAGAAACTGATTTTTCCCAGCATTACATACCTGTTCTTCCTTGCTCCACTTCTCAACCAACTTTCTTCTGGATAAAGATGATAGAAGCAGATTTGAGCCTTTTGTGTGTGTTGGAACCAGTTTATTGTTCAATTCCTAGTGAGTTTTTCTTGTTGCATTCGGCAGGGCTGCTCTCCACATGTGAAAAGCCTGACGAAACTTGTCATCGAAGGGATAGAGAAGAGTTTAAAGTGGTAGCTGGGTTCTGTATCCTGGCGGAACACAGTCCCCTGTAGAATTAACCTGGGTGATGGGCAGACACAGCTAGTCTTGGAACATGGCTTAATGTCCTCACTTAACCACACGGGCATTATTTCTAATCAGTGAATTAAGCAGACCAGAAAGTTGAGGTTATTTAATATCAAGAAGAAATCATTCTATAAACCATAGCCAATGCCAAATGATTTGAACATTGTTTGGAATGTATACATTCTTTAAGCTATTTTTAAATCAAAGCTCTCAGTACACAAAAGCATGACTATCCGAGTTACCAGAGCTCTCTGTGTATATATCATAGCCCTAGTAGAAGGAGGGTCTGTGTTCAAGAGTTTCTGGCTACCTGAGCCCTATTTCCCCAAAGTCCAAAGAACAATCTTAATGCAAATAAAATTATTTCAAACACCAGCGTTTCCCCATTTTTTCTTGCCGAATATCTGCTTTTAAGGGGTTGTTTTCCTTTGCTTCTGTTCTAACGGAATTACTAACTGGCAAGATACTTTTCTTTCCCTGTGTAATTGGAAGGTAGTTCACTCTAGGCTCTTCTGAAACTGATTATTTTACTGATATCAATTTCATTTCATCAGCTGAATCCAAATTCATCCCATTGCTCAAATTGCTCCCAGGTAAGGAAGTAGATAATTAATGGTTTAAACCAGTAGGGGTTATCAACTACTTAATGATTTCTACAACCCATCTGTGGCAAGCTACTGTAAAAATAAACAAGGTTGTGGAGAAGGTTGTGGCTAGATCTGCACAAGTCCATTACTATGGCTTAAAAATGTCACTTAGTAGCAGTTTATGTTCTTTTGTTGGCGTATGAGTGATAGCGCATTCAAACATTAAAATGGAACATTTTCACTTACTATGGTATTCTAAATTGCATCTTTGTTAGGAATTCAGTAATGAAGTAAATAGTTACAGGGTGGCTAGAAAGAATTTGTGCCTTTAAGAGCAGCTGATTTTCAACTAAAGACCTTAAAGGAAAGTCTTTCTTGTCTCTTTTGTTATCCTCTTGTAGCTCTTGCTCTTGTTTTATTTTTATTTACATTTTTACCAGGATGATTCTGCATGATTTAAAAAAAAAAACCAAACAAAAAACAACACAACAATTACAGGCTTATAAGAAAACACAGCAAATTTTTATTCCACTCTTTCTCCTCACCTCAGATCTCATGGCCCCAAAGTGACTTTTTTGTTAGGTTTGTATTATTTTGCGTTATCATTAACATACAATAAACTGCACATACTAAAAGTATGCAATTTTAAGTTCTGACATATGCATACACCCAGAACATCATCACCCCAAGGGGTCCTCATTACCTTTGGCAGTCCCTCCGTGCCGCCCTTCCTCGTACCCAAAATCACCAGGCAAACTGTGATGTGCTTTGTGTAAATATAGATTAGTTTGCATTTTCTAGAATTTTATGCTAATGTAATCATACAGTAGCAACCCTCTTCCCCAATTCTCTTGACCTGGCTTTTTTGCACTTAGTCTAATGATCTGGAGATTGTCCATGCTGTGTTCCTGAGTGGTGCTAAGTCGCATGTATATACCATAGTTTGTCGCCCAAAGGCTTTCACCTGCAGTTGGGCAATGTGTTTCCAATTTTTAGCTGTCACAAAGTTGTTATGAAGATTCATATGTAAGTCTTTGGACCTGCGCTTTCATCTGTCTTAGGTAGATACCTGGGAATGGAACGGCTGAACTATTGGTAGGTGTATGTTTATGTTTTTAGGAAAATGTCAGTTTTGCAGAAGGTTGTACCATTTTCCATTCTTATTAGTACTATGTACGAGTTCCAGTTTCTCTGCATCCTTGATAACACCATGAGGTCAGTCTTGCATTTTAGCTATGCAAGAAGGTATAGTAGGAGCTTGGGTTTGAATTTGCAGTTCCCTAATGATAAATGATGATGAACATTTTGTCATGGGTTTATTTAAAATCCATGTATCTTCTCTGGTAAAATTTCTATTCAACCATTTTGCTCATTTCTTACTGTGTTGTTTTCACACTGAATTCTGAGAGTTGTTTATATATTGTGGCTATCAGTCTTTTATCAGTGAATCATTTGCAGATATTCTCTCCCAGTCTGTGGCTTGTCTTTGTTTTCTTTCTTGACTGTGTTTTTGATGGGCAGAAGTTTTAATTTTGATGAAGCAGAAGTTATTACATCGTGTCTTGGTAGATTGCATGTTTCTTCTTGTTTTAAAGAAATACTTGCTTAACCTAAGGTCATGGAGGTTTTACCCCAGAAATCTGTGGTTTTATGTCTTACATTAGTTCTGTGTTCCATTTTGAGTTAATTTTTGTATGTGGTACAAGATGACCCAAGTTCACTTTTTTTTGTCTATGTCTTTTCAATTGTTCTAGCATGATTTAAAAAAAAACTTACTTATTTTAGAGAGAGAGAATGAGTGTGCACAGGCGGGAGGGTGGGGCAGAAGGAGAGAATCTCAAGTGACTCCTGCTGAGTGCAGAACTGAGTCGGGCTCCATCTCAGCACCCTGAGATCATGACCTGCGTGGACATGAAGAGTCAGCTGCTAAACCGACTGAGCCACCCAGATGCCGCTCTAGCATGATATTTTTCAAAGGCTTTCCTTTCTCCACTAAATTGCCTTTGCAGTTCTCTGGAAAATCAGTTGTCCATTTACGAGCAGGTCTGTCTTTTGGATTCTCTATTCTGGGGAACTATGTCTTTCTTGCCGTGTTAGTACGACACTATCTTTAATACTTTACAGTAAGTCTGGAACTGAGAAAGCATGATTTTTCTATCTTTGTCCTTCATTATCAAGAATGTTGACCCTGTGTGAATTTGAGAATCAACTTGCCAATTAAAAAAACATGCAGGGAGGGGCGCCTGGGTGGCTCAGTGGGTTAAGCCTCTGCCTTCGGCTCAGGTCATGGTCTCAGGGTTCTGGGATCGAGCCCCGCATCGGGCTCTCTGCTCAGCAGGGAGCCTGCTTCCTCCTCTCTCTCTGCCTGCCTGTCTGCCTATTTGTGATCTCTATCTGTCAAATAAATAAATAAAATCTTTAAAAAAGAATACATGCAGGGATTTGATTTGGCGTTATGAGGGAATTAGCCTCCTAACAATATTCAATTTTATGATCTTTCTCTACCTATTTCAGTCTTTAATTTCTCTAAGCAGTATCTGGTAGTTTTCTGTGTACAGATCTTACATATTTTTTGTCAAATTATACTAAGTATTCCACATTTTTGGTTCTCTTTTAAATGGCACTGTTTCTAAAAAATTGTGCCTGATTATTCTTTGTTAGTATATAAAAACAATTGATTTTGGCATAGTCTGCAACATTACCAAACCTGCTTATTAGTTACAGTAGCTTTTTGTCAGACTTTCTGCACCTAGGGTCATGTCATGAAAATAAAGACCCTTCTTCCTCACCAATATGGATATTTTCAATGTCTTGTTTAATAACACTGATTAGAACACTGCCTTTTCCTGATTTTAGGAAAAAGAATTTGATGTTTTACTATTAATTATTATGTTCGGTGTAAGTTTTTTGTAGATGCCCTTTATCAGGTTGGAGGAAGTTCTTTTTATTCTTCTATTTGCTGAGAGCTTTTATTAGAAATGAATGTTGGATTTTTATCAGATGCTTTTTCTGCATCTCATTAGCACATGGATTTTCCTTTGTCATTTGTTAATATGGCAAATTACATTGATTTTTCATGTGTTAACCACCTTGCATTCTTGGGAAAACTTGGTTTGGTGATTAGTATATTATCTTTTCTAAAAATATTGTTAGGGGTGCCAGGGTGGCATAGCTGGTTCAGTTTCCAACTCTTGATTTCAGCTCAGGTCATGATCTCAGGGTCCTGAGATTGAGCCTCGCATCCAGCTCTATGCTCAGGGGGCGCCTGCTTGGGGTTTTCTCTTTCTCTTTCCCTCTGCCCCTCCGTGCCCCACTCAATCTCTTTCTCTCTCTAAAAAGAAAAAAAAAAATGTTAGATTCAGTTTACTAAGCTTTGATTCACATATTTGCATCTATGTCCATGGAAGATACTGGTCTGTAGTTTTCTTGTGATGTCTTTGTTTTTAGTATCAATGTAATGCTGGTCTCCTAGAATAAGTTGGAAAATATTCCTTCTTCAATTTTCTGGAAGAGCTTGTGTCTGATTTCTTCATTAAATGTTTTGTGGAATTCAACGGGGAAGCCACCTGGATTTGGAGTTGGCTTACTTAGTATAAAGATTAACCACAAATTTAAATTCTTGAATAGAGGGCTCTCCAGGTAATCTATTTTATCTTGAGTTAGCTTTAGTAGTTTTTTTTTCCCATAAATTTGTCTATTTCGTCTAAGTTGTTGAATTTATTGGCATAAAGTAGTTCATAATGCTCCCTTATTTTTAAAATAGCATTATAACATGGAGTTATATCTTCTATTATTCCTGATAATGGTTATTTATGTATTTGTTCTTTTTTCCTGATCAATCTGCTTAGTGGCTTTTTAATTTTATAGATGTTCTTAAAGAACCAGCTTTGGTTTCACAGATTTTCTCTATTGTTTTCTATTTTACTCCTTCCTTCTCTTATCTTTATTATATATATTTTTCTGTTTTGTATTTTCTTTGGTCCTATTTTTCTAGTTTTATTAGGTGGATTCTAGGGCCACTGATAGGAGACTTTCTATGTTTTCAAATATGGGTGTGTAGTGATCTAAATTTTTCTTTGTTGCTAAATGTGTTTTCATTTTTCTTTAGTTCAAAATATTTTCTAATTTCTCTTTGGTTTCTTCTTTGACTTACATGTATTTTTTTAAATTTAATTTAATTTTTTTCAGTGTTCCAAAATTCATTGTTTATGACTCATGTGTATTTTGAAGTGAGTTGTTTAGTTTCCAAATATTTGGAGATTTTCCAGGTATCATTGTTAACAATTTCTCATTTCAGTATGGTCAGAGAACACACCTGATATAACTTGCATCCTTTTAGGTTTATTGACAGTTGTTTTATGGCCCA
Source organism: Mustela erminea (assembly GCF_009829155.1). Lineage (NCBI taxonomy): Eukaryota > Metazoa > Chordata > Mammalia > Carnivora > Mustelidae > Mustela > Mustela erminea. Next base: position 50,640,773 of record NC_045625.1, on the reverse strand, counting down.
GAATATGGTCTGTGTTGGTAAATGTTTTATGTTTATTCATAAAGAATTAATCTTTCTACAGATTTGTGTCTTCTAAGTTTCCCTAATCAGTCTAGATGTGGTTGGGTGGACTGCTCTATCAATGTCAACCAGATCAAGCTGATTGGGAGTATATTCTGTATCTTTACTGATTTCTACATATTTAGTGTATCAGTTATTTAGAGAGGGATATTGCAGTCTCCATCTGCTAGTGTGGATTTGTCTATTTCTTCTTGTGGTTCTATCAGTTTTTATTTTGTTTATTTTGAAGCTCTATAATTGGGCGCCTAAACATTTAGGATTATTTTGTCTTTTTGGTCAGTTGGCCCCCTTTTCATTAATGAATGACCTTTCTAGCCCTAGAAATAGACTGTGCTCTAAAATCACTTTGCTTTTGGCTATGTTCATATTAGATAACTATTTTTAGTTCTTTGAGATTTTTCATAGACTGGTCACCTCCATAGTTCTTACACCTTTAATGTGATTTTTCATATTCCTTTAGAATACCATTATGGTATGATTTCTTCATTCTCTTTTATATTCTATTTTCATCATTCTTGCATGATCTTTTATTACATTTTACATTTTTTTAATGTGATGTGTCAACATTAATAAACTGGAATGATTGGTATTAATGGTCAGTACTAGTGGTCAGCATTAATATATGGGAGTGGGTTCAGTGGGCCAAGTAGTATATTATTATTCTATTTTTTTCTGGTATGTTTCCTTTTTTAAAAACCAGTTTTATTGAGCTTTGACTAACATATCACAAAGCTTGTCCATTTCAAGTATACAACTTGGTGGATTTTTAAATTATATTGGCAATAATAAATTATAGGCAACCATCCCTGAGTCAATTTTAGAAATTCTTGTCAACTCAAAAGAAACTTTGTACCCTTTAACTATCACCCCTACTTTTCATCCACCCCTTTGTACCCCAAGCAGCCAACCATCTATTTTCTTCCTCTGTAGATTTCGTTACTCTGGATTTTCCTATGAATGAAATCACATCGTACGTAAGTCTTGGGGACTGGCTTCTTTCCCTTAGCATGTTTTCACTGTTCATCCAAGCGGTGGCATTTATCAGCCCTTTATTCCTTGATAGTCAAAAAATATTCTACTGTATACAGATACCATATTTTGTTTATCCATTTGTCTGTGGCTAGACATTTGGGTTGTTTCTCCCTTTTGGCACTGAGGGCTAATGCTGCTAAGAGCATACGCGTGCAAGATTCTGTGTGGATATGTTTTCATTTCTCTTAGGAAAATATTTCAGGCTTCGTGGATATGCTGTCTTTGTCACCACCCCCTCAACTCTGCCACTGCCGCAGGAAAGCAGCCACAGACAATATTATAAATGAATGAACCTGTTTGTGTTCCAGTAAACTATTTACCCAAATGGACAATGGGCCAGATTTGGACCATGGACCGCAAAAGGCCAGTGACTGAGTCAGAGTCTCATGATGCTGTGATTTGACCTGGGCTATTGGAATTCAGCGTGCCAGGCTTTCCACGGATCCTGAATAGGTCAATGCCCTTCCCTTTGGGGAACGTTTATTTTCAGGTTTCTTTGATAATTTCCTTCCTGGCCCCTTATGTGTTTGCTTTTTGTGGAACTCCTGTTAATTAGTAAATCTTCTGGATCAACCATCTATGTTTTAAAAACCTTTTCTCTTGTCTTTATTGTTACTTTTTCTTATACTTGCTTTCTTTTTTTTTTTAAAGATTTTATTTATTTAGTATATCTATAGAGAGAGAGCATGCACAAGCAGGGGGAGAGGTAGAGGGAGAGGAAGAAGCAGGCTCCTCACTGAGCAGGGAGCCCGACGTGGGGCTCCATCCCAGGATCCTGGGATTGAGACCTGAGCCAAAGGCAAGCACTTAAGCAACTGAGCCACCCAGGTGCCCCCTTTTTTTTACACTTTCTAAGAATTTTCTTAATTTTATTTTTCAACGGAGTTGTGGTTTAGGTAATTTCAACTGGTATCTGTTGTTGTAGCTGAAACCTCACCCCCCCCACACCTTCTTGCAGCACCAGTTGCCTCCAAGTTTGAAGCCTTTCTGCAGTTTCACAGCCCGTGCGGTCTTCCTTCTCATCACTGTATCCCTTTGCAAGCACAATTCTGTTAAGTCGGTAACAATTCTTCTATCCATTTCCCATATCCCAAAAACTTACTGACATCTTTTGTCTGCTGTTGATGCCTTTCCAGTTCTCTCATCATCTTTATTGTTATTTTAGAAGACATTTGGGAGGGAAGAGAGAAAAACGTGGTGTTCCATCTACCGTGTTTAACTGAAAGTTTAACTGAAATAGTTAACTGCAACTATTTTTCCTCTTTCGTTATATCTATTTTCCTGTCCCGATTCATCTCCGAACCCCAGTAGAGCTCATTTTGGTCATTGTGCCCATTTTTAAAAGACTCCTGCATTTTCCCAGTGTACATAAAACTTTGGTCAGTGTCAGAAAAGATCATGGACCTGAGTTCTAAAGAGGCAGGTGCTAGTTCTAGATGTACTGAGTGCGTGTGTAACTAGGAGTTAGACTTCTTCTGGGAAGGGCATCAGTGCCGCCTGCTTGCTAGTTGCAGAGCATGATCATAGGTTCTCTCTCCATTCCCATGTTTGTGTTTTAGTTTTTTCATCTTTGAACAAGTATTTATTGTCCCTTTGCTGCTTAAGTGTATATAGAATAGTCACACCTATTGGCTTACGGATCCAGCACAGAAATATTTTATTGTTTTGAAAATTTTGATGTTTGGAGAGAGTTTTACGAGAAAACATGGATTTAACATGCTGTAAAGATCTGGCCTTAAAATATCCCATGCGGTATTAGCATGTGTTCTCTACGGCGTGATTGGGCTTGGACTCTCTTGAGGCAGAGCACGGTGACAAGGTGTAACAAACAGGGAAATCATGTTCAGTAGTTAGTAATAGCCTAATGGTTTTAATAATTGATTTTACACTGGGATGAACTCTAGAACATGATGCATTTTTGGGGGGGTGGATAGAAAGAGTCATGTTGGAGCTACTTGTTTTCAGCTCTGCTCGTGACTATGGGCTCACATAGCCAGAAGACTCAGGGATTCTTCAGTATTATGTATGGGTCACAAACTTCATCGTGCATTGGTCAGTTCGGCTGTTATCACTCAATTCCAAAGGTCCCCAAAGTCTAGAGCCAAGAAGCTAAAAATCTAGGAAGCTCTAACTGCAGATTCCTGGACCTCACTCTCAGATTCGCATTCAGTGGGAAAAGGATAGGTCCTAGGAGTCTGCATTTGTGGGGGACCCTGTCCCCCTCACGCACATACCCACAGAGGATTCGCCCATAGTTAGGCCAGAGATCATATTTTGGGAAACACCGATTCGATCTCTCTTATTTATGGATGCGAGAAATAAGGTCCTAGGAAGTGGAGCGACATGTCCTGGGTTGTTAGTGGGAGAGGAGGGAGCGGACCCACCCGTGTCCTAACTCTACTTGGTGATTTTTCCCACCAGAGCAAATGCTGCTCTTTTAGTGTCTAATTACATCATGAACTAAAGATATGAACCACCAGCTTAAAGTGTCTTTATTTGTAGTAACCTCAGTTTTTTATAAATGGTTTTCAGATGTTTGGGAGTAGCTGCAGGTCTCAGTCACTCTGCCTGCAGCGGGGAATGATGGGGAGTGACGGGGGGCGGGAGCCCTTTGTCCTTAAACCCCTCCCCGCCCACAGAACCTGCTGGAGCCTGGCTCCTGTGTATTTTCTCCTCGAGTCATCATGCCCCTGGAAGATTAACAGATACTTATTTAGAAAATCGGCCGTAGCCTCCAGGAACTTGACACTTGGTGAAAGGGAGAGGACGTGCTGCTACACATCTTCTCTACCCAAGTGTGATGCAGCAACTGTTGCTCCGTTCTTGGAGGAGAGGAAGGAAATGTTTCATGTGCCCGTTATTTACGATGTGCTCCCCATCTCTATCACCAGCCAGCCAAACAAAATATACACAGGCTCTCCACTGAGTCATGCGTAGGCTCTGATGTGGTACCACGTGTGGAAAAGAAGGAAGTTTTCCTTACTGCGAACAGTCTGTCAGACATCTTGTACATTTCAGTTAGCGTGCTAATTGTGTATTTTCTTTCCGAAATCAGTTACAGAGAAATGAAGTTTTGTTTTGTTTTACTATTAAAGAACATTTGTTAATATAATCTGAAATTCAGATTCTTGTGCCTTAGAATACTCCCTGTTAGTCCACATGGGGCAGATTATGCCCAGGTAACAAACCACCCCCAGATCATAGTGACTTCATACAAGAAAGGTGTCTTTCCCCATCAGGCCGCCTCTTCAGCTTGGGTTGTTGGGAGGGGTTGGCTTACCGTGGGTGCTGTGTCCACACAGAGAGCTGCTCTGCCTGACCCCACCAGCTTCTGGAGCAGCCAGAGCAGGGAAAGGATAGCGTTGCTCTGCTTTCTACTGGCCATTAAGTGCTTCTCCTCAGAGTGACACATGTCACCTCTGCTCCCCTGGTGTTGACCAAACCAAATTCAAGAGGTTTAAAAAGGTAATGTGGCCATGAACCCAGACTTGGGGGACTTCCAAGCTGCCTAGGTGTTTGTTTTCTGATTGGGTGTATATATGTGAACAGAGGTTCTCTGAAATTACTGCAAAAACACTTAAAATTTCTTTAACTTATTCATTAAAATTAAAAAAATTTTTTTAAATTTATTTTTTATTTATTTTCAGCATAACAGTATTCATTGTTTTTGCACCACACCCAGTGCTCCATGCAATCTGTGCCTTCTCTAATACCCACCACCTGGTTCCCCCAACCTCCACCCCCACCCCCCGCCACTTCAAACCCCTCAGATTGTTTTTCAGAGTCCATAGTCTCTCATGGTTCACCTCCCCTTCCAATTTCCCCTAACTCCCTTTTTTTTTTTTTTAATTTTTTATTTTTTATAAACATATATTTTTATCCCCAGGGGTACAGGTCTGTGAATCACCAGGTTTACACACTTCACAGCACTCACCAAAGCACATACCCTCCCCAATGTCCATAATCCCACCCCCTTCTCCCAAACCCCCTCCGCCCAGCAACCCTCAGTTTGTTTTGTGAGATTAAGAGTCACTTATGGTTTGTCTCCCTCCCAATCCCATCTTGTTTCATTGATTCTTCTCCTACCCACTTAAGCCCCCATGTTGCATCACCACTTCCTCATATCAGGGAGATCATATGATAGTTGTCTTTCTCTGCTTGACTTATTTCGCTAAGCATGATACGCTCTAGTTCCATCCATGTTGTCGCAAATGGCAAGATTTCATTTCTTTTGATGGCTGCATAGTATTCCATTGTGTATATATACCACATCTTCTTGATCCATTCATCTGTTGATGGACATCTAGGTTCTTTCCATAGTTTGGCTATTGTGGACATTGCTGCTATAAACATTCGGGTGCACGTGCCCCTTTGGATCACTACGTTTGTATCTTTAGGGTAAATACCCAATAGTGCAATTGCTGGGTCATAGGGCAGTTCTATTTTCAACATTTTGAGGAACCTCCATGCTGTTTTCCAGAGTGGCTGCACCAGCTTGCATTCCCACCAACAGTGGAGGAGGGTTCCCCTTTCTCCGCATCCTCGCCAGCATCTGTCATTTCCTGACTTGTTGATTTTAGCCATTCTGACTGGTGTGAGGTGATATCTCATTGTGGTTTTGATTTGTATTTCCCTGATGCCGAGTGATATGGAGCACTTTTTCATGTGTCTGTTGGCCATCTGGATGTCTTCTTTGCAGAAATGTCTGTTCATGTCCTCTGCCCATTTCTTGATTGGATTATTTGTTCTTTGGGTGTTGAGTTTGCTAAGTTCTTTATAGATTCTGGACACTAGTCCTTTATCTGATATGTCGTTTGCAAATATCTTTTCCCATTCTGTCAGTTGTCTTTTGATTTTGTTAACTGTTTCCTTTGCTGTGCAAAAGCTTTTGATCTTGATGAAATCCCAATAGTTCATTTTTTCCCTTGCTTCCCTTGCCTTTGGCGTTGTTCCTAGGAAGAAGTTGCTGCGGCAGAGGTCGAAGAGGTTGCTGCCTGTGTTCTCCTCAAGGATTTTGATGGATTCCTTTCGCACATTGAGGTCCTTCATCCATTTTGAGTCTATTTTTGTGTGTGGTGTAAGGAAATGGTCCAATTTCATTTTTTCTGCATGTGGCTGTCCAATTTTCCCAGCACCATTTATTGAAGAGGCTGTCTTTTTTCCATTGGACATTCTTTCCTGCTTTGTCGAAGATTAGTTGACTGTAGAGTTGAGGGTCTATTTCTGGGCTCTCTATTCTGTTCCATTGATCTATGTGTCTGTTTTTGTGCCAGTACCATGCTGTCTTGATGATGACAGCTTTGTAATAGAGCTTGAAGTCCGGAATTGTGATGCCACCAACATTGGCTTTCTTTTTCAATATCCCTTTGGCTATTCGAGGTCTTTTCTGGTTCCATATAAATTTTAGAAATATTTGTTCCATTTATTTGAAAAAGGTGGATGGTACTTTGATAGGAATTGCATTAAATGTGTAGATTGCTTTAGGTAGCATAGACATTTTCACAATATTTATTCTTCCAATCCAGGAGCATGGAACATTTTTCCATTTCTTTGTGTCTTCCTCAATTTCTTTCATGAGTACTTTATAGTTTTCTGAGTATAGATTCTGTGTCTCTTTGGTTAGGTTTATTCCTAGGTATCTTATGGTTTTGGGTGCAATTGTAAATGGGATTGACTCCTTAATTTCTCTTTCTTCTGTCTTGCTGTTGGTGTAGAGAAATGCAACTGATTTCTGTGCATTGATTTTATATCCTGACACTTTACTGAATTCCTGTATAAGTTCTAGCAGTTTTGGAGTGGAGTCTTTTGGGTTTTCCACATATAGTATCATATCATCTGCGAAGAGTGATAATTTGACTTCTTCTTTGCCGATTTGGATGCCTTTAATTTCCTTTTGTTGTCTGATTGCTGAGGCTAGGACCTCTAGTACTATGTTGAATAGCAGTGGCGATAATGGACATCCCTGCCGTGTTCCTGACCTTAGCGGAAAAGCTTTCAGTTTTTCTCCATTGAGAATGATATTTGCGGTGGGTTTTTCATAGATGGCTTTGATGATATTGAGGTATGTGCCCTCTATCCCTACACTTTGAAGAGTTTTGATCAGGAAGGGATGCTGTACTTTGTCAAATGCTTTTTCAGCATCTATTGAGAGTATCATATGGTTTTTGTTCTTTCTTTTATTGATGTGTTGTATCACATTGACCAATTTGCGGATGTTGGACCAACCTTGCAGCCCTGGAATAAATCCCACTTGGTCGTGGTGAATAATCTTTTTAATGTACTGTTGAATCCTATTGGCTAGTATTTTGTTGAGTATTTTCGCATCTGTGTTCATCAAGGATATTGGTCTATAGCTCTCTTTTTTGGTGGGATCCTTGTCTGGTTTTGGGATCAAGGTGATGCTGGCCTCATAAAATGAGTTTGGAAGTTTTCCTTCCATTTCTATTTTTTGGAACAGTTTCAGGAGAATAGGAATTAGTTCTTCCTTAAATGTTTGGTAGAATTCCCCCGGGAAGCCGTCTGGCCCTGGGCTTTTGTTTGTTTGGAGATTTTTAATGACTGTTTCAATCTCCTTACTGGTTATGGGTCTGTTCAGGCTTTCTATTTCTTCCTGGTTCAGTTGTGGTAGTTTATATGTTTCTAGGAATGCATCCATTTCTTCCAGATTGTCAAATTTATTGGCGTAGAGTTGCTCATAGTATGTTCTTATAATAGTTTGTATTTCTTTGGTGTTAGTTGTGATCTCTCCTCTTTCATTCATGATTTTATTTATTTGGGTCCTTTCTCTTTTCTTTTTGATAAGTCAGGCCAGGGGTTTATCAATTTTATTAATTCTTTCAAAGAACCAGCTCCTAGTTTCGTTGATTTGTTCTATTGTTTTTTTGGTTTCTATTTCATTGATTTCTGCTCTGATCTTTATGATTTCTCTTCTCCTGCTGGGTTTAGGGTTTCTTTCTTGTTCTTTCTCCAGCTCCTTTAGGTGTAGGGTTAGGTTGTGTACCTGAGACCTTTCTTGTTTCTTGAGAAAGGCTTGAACCGCTATATATTTTCCTCTCAGGACTGCCTTTGTTGTGTCCCACAGATTTTGAACCGTTGTATTTTCATTATCATTTGTTTCCATGATTTTTTTCAATTCTTCTTTAATTTCCCGGTTGACCCATTCATTCTTTAGAAGGATGCTGCTTAGTCTCCATGTATTTGGGTTCTTTTCAAACTTCCTTTTGTGGTTGAGTTCTAGCATTAGAGCATTGTGGTCTGAAAATATGCAGGGAATGATCCCAATCTTTTGATACCGGTTGAGTCCTGATTTAGGACCGAGGATGTGATCTATTCTGGAGAATGTTCCATACGCACTAGAGAAGAACGTGTATTCTGTTACTTTGGGATGAAATGTTCTGAATATATCTGTGATGTCCATCTGGTCCAGTGTGTCGTTTAAGGCCTTTATTTCCTTGCTGATCTTTTGCTTGGATGATCTGTCCATTTCAGTGAGGGGAGTGTTAAAGTGCCCTACTATTATTGTATTATTGTTGATGTGTTTCTTTGATTTTGTTATTAATTGGTTTATATAGTTGGCTGCTCCCACGTTGGGGGCATAGATATTTAAAATTGTTAAATCTTCTTGTTGGACAGACCCTTTGAGTATGATATAGTGTTCTTCCTCATCTCTTATTATAGTCTTTGGCTTAAAATCTAATTGATCTGATATAAGGATTGCCACTCCTGCTTTCTTCTGATGTCCATTAGCATGGTAAATTCTTTTCCACCCCCTCACTTTAAATCTGGAGGTGTCTTCGGGCTTAAAATGAGTTTCTTGGAGGCAACATATAGATGGGTTTTGTTTTTTTATCCATTCTGATACCCTGTGTCTTTTGACAGGGGCATTTAGCCCATTAACATTCAGGGTAACTATTGAGAGATATGAATTTAGTGCCATTGTATTGCCTGTAAGGTGACTGTTACTGTATATGGTCTCTGTTCCTTTCTGATCTACCACTTGTAGGCTCTCTCTTTGCTTAGAGGACCCCTTTCAATATTTCCTGTAGAGCTGGTTTGGTGTTTGCAAATTCTTTCAGTTTTTGTTTGTCCTGGAAGCTTTTAATCTCTCCTTCTATTTTCAATGAGAGCCTAGCTGGATATAGTATTCTTGGCTGCATGTTTTTCTCATTTAGTGCTCTGAAAATATCATGCCAGCTCTTTCTGGCCTGCCAGGTCTCTGTGGATAAGTCAGCTGCCAATCTAATATTTTTACCATTGTATGTTACAGACTTCTTTTCCCAGGCTGCTTTCAGGATTTTCTCTTTGTCACTGAGACTTGTAAATTTTACTATTAGGTGACGGGGTGTGGGCCTATTCCTATTGATTTTGAGGGGCGTTCTCTGAACCTCCTGAATTTTGATGCTCGTTCCCTTTGCCATATTGGGGAAATTCTCCCCAATAATTCTCTCCAGTATACCTTCTGCTCCCCTCTCTCTTTCTTCTTCTTCTGGAATCCCAATTATTCTAATGTTGTTTCGTCTTATGGTGTCACTTATCTCTCGAATTCTCCCCTCGTGGTCCAGTAGCTGTTTGTCCCTCTTTTGCTCAGCTTCTTTATTCTCTGTCATTTGGTCTTCTATATCACTAATTCTTTCTTCTGCCTCATTTATCCTAGCAGTGAGAACCTCCATTTTTGATTGCACTTCATTAATAGCTTTTTTTATTTCAACTTGGTTAGATTTTAGTTCTTTTATTTCTCCAGAAAGGGCTTTTATATCTCTCGAGAGGGTTTCTCTAATATCTTCCATGCCTTTTTCGAGCCCGGCTAGAACCTTGAGAATTGTCATTCTGAACTCTAGATCTGACATATTACCAATGTCTGTATTGATTAGGTCCCTAGCCTTCGGTACTGCCTCTTGGTTTTTTTTTTGTGTTGAATTTTTCCGTCTTGTCATTTTGTCCAGGTAAGAGTATATGAAGGGGCAAGTAAAATACTAAAATGGTGGCAACAACCCCAGGAAAAAATGCTTTAACCAAATTAGAAGAGATCCAAAATCGTGAGGGGGGAGAAAGGGGATAAAAAGAGGTTCAAAAAGGAAGAAAGAAAAAAAAAGAAAAAAGAAAAAAAAAAAGAAAAGAAAAGAATTAAAAAAAAAAAAGGAAAACACCTAAGAAAAATGTAAAAAAGAAAAAATATATATATTAGATAAACTAGTAAAATATCGTTAAAAAAGAAAAAGGTAACAGTTAAAAAAAAAAATTTTACCCGAAGGCGAGAAAAAAAAAAAAAAAAAAAAGAAAAAAAAATTAAATTAACTGTAAGACTAAAAAAAATCACAGGGAAAAAGCCATGAGTTCCACGCTTGGCTTTCTCCTCCTCTGGAATTCTGCTGCTCTCCTTGGTATTGAAACCGTACTCCTTGGTAGGTGAACTTGGTCTCGGCTGGATTTCTTGTTGATCTTCTGGGGGAGGGGCCTGTTGTAGTGATTCTCAAGTGTCTTTGCCCCAGGCGGAATTGCACTGCCCTTATCAGGGGCTGGGGTGAGTAATCCGCTCGGGTTTGCTTTCAGGAGCTTTTGTTCCCTGAGCGCTTTCCGTAGAGTTGCGGAGGACTGGAATACAAATGGCGGCCTCCTGGTCTCCGGCCCGGAGGAGCCGAGAGCCCAGGGCCCCACTCCTCAGTGCGCCCTCAGAGAACAGCGCCCAGTTACTCCCGTCTGCCTGTCCTCCGGCTGCGCTCCGAGCTCACCGAGCCTGCGACCGGTTCAAGGTCACCCCGAGCTGCGAGCTTACTGTCGGCTCTGTCTCTGTAGCCGGCTTTCCCGTTCTAATACCCGCAAGCTCTGTGACACTCAGACACCCCCGATCCTTCTGTGACCCTGCGGGACCCGAGGCCACGCTGACCCCGTGTGGGCTTTGCCCCGGGTAGCCTCTGGAGCGATGTCCCTCAGCGGAACAGACTTTTAAAAGTCCTGATTTTGTGCGCGGTTGCTCCGCCGCTTGCCGGGAGCCGGTCCCTCCCCCCCGGGGTCTATCTTCCCGTCGCTTTGGATTCACTTCTCCACCGGTCCTACCTTTCAGAAAGTGGCTGTTTTTCTGTTTCCAGAATTGCTGTTCTTCTTCTCTTCGATCTGCCGATGGATTTTCAGGTGTTTGCAATCTTTAGATAAGCTATCTAGCTGATCTCCGGCTAGCTGAAGTAGTCTCAGCCTGCTACTTCTCCGCCATCTTGACTCCTCCCCCCTCAAATTTAAAAAATTTTTTAAGTATAAAATAGATGTAACAGATTTACCCTTGTAACCATTTTTAAGTCTAGGTTTTGGCAGTGTTAAATGCAATCACATCGTTAGGCAGCCAATCTCCAGAACTCTTCATCTCGCCCAAGAAGCTCTATACCCACTATGTAAGAACTCGTTTCCCATTCCCCTCACCCCGTCACCCCTGCCCATTCTGTTTTCTGTCTCTATGAATTATACTGCTCTCTGTACCTTCTACAGGTGGGATCATAACAGGATGTCTCTTTTAGTGATTGGCATATTTCTCTTAGTGGGATGTCCTCAAGGCTCATCCAGGTGGTAGCAGGTGTTGGATTGTCCTTTTTAGGCTGAATAATAAGCCATTTTACAAAGTAGCACATTTTGTTTATCCATTCATCTATTAGCGGACACTTGGGTTGTTTCCACATTTGGCCCTTGTGAATGGTGCCACTATGAACATTGGTGTTCTGTTTTGTTTCGTGTGTGCTCCTTTTTCTCCATCAAAGAGAAGTGACATCTTCTTCTGACCTCCAGTTTCCTCTTCACACCCAGGGGACAGTTATTTCAATTTAGACTAAATGCTCCCTTTTGAGACTCGTCTGCCAGTGGTTACAACAAAAGCTGAGCAAAACTTTGACTCCCCCCTACATGTTCTCCTGAATTGACAGAGCTAATGGATTCTTGTGTTTTCTAACCTACAGATCTTGACAGTCTTCAGAATAGTGACAGCAGAAGGCTAGGACATTATTTTTTCCCTAAAAATCTAGGAGCATGGCAAAAAGTTACATTTTCTCCCTTTTTGTTCATCTGACTCAAATATCATGTAAAAGGGTGGTCAAATATGAATCAGTATGTAAAATGCAGCTAGGCAAATTAATTGGATGGACAGTGTAGATATGTGTGGGACAGTGTAGGATTTGGGGAACGGTGCTGAAGGAAGTAGAACAGGATTCAGACTTTGTTTGCTGCTTCATAATTGCATGATTCTCAACACACAAGGTACAGAGCCTTTCTGAGTTTCATTTTCCTTTTGAATCTACAATGAAGAGCTTGGATTATATGATTTTAGTGTGTAATATCAGTTAGCCATAACTTCTAAAATGAACAAAGGTTTCCATACTTTTCTAATATGAACTTTTAGCACAAAAATATTAATAACTCTGACAGGGCTTTTAGAAATGAACATCAGATTGTGGCACTCCCCTGCCTAACACCTTCAGTGGATTCCCATTGGCTTTAGACCTGTGTTTCTGAGACTGTCGTTTATTATTGCCTCCTTTTTTAGACAGTTTAAGATACTTCCTCTTAATCCCCTGCGATCCCCATGAAATTTTTTTTTTTAAAGATTTTATTTATTTACTTGAGAGAGAGAAGACAGTGAGAGAGAGCATTAACGAGGAGAAGGTCAGAGAGAGAAGCAGACTCCCCATGGAGCTGGGAGCCTGATGCGGGACTCGATCCCAGGACTCCAGGATCATGACCTGAGCCGAAGGCAGTCGTCCAACCAACTGAGCTACCCAGGCGTCCCGATCCCCATGAAATTTTAATGCCACAAATAAATAATCTATTTCCATGTGCTGTGGCCTTTGAATGGACTCACTGTATTATCTTCAAACCACTGCTATGGGGAGGTGTCCTCTTTTCCCCCATCCAAGAACCCAGTTTTTCATCTGTTTGGGGATATTATCACCCCCATTGAAAATATATGCTTTATTTTTTAAAATATTGTATTTATTTGAGAGAGAACAAGCAATGGGGATGGGCTGTCGAGAGAGAGAGAGAGAGAGAGAGAGAGAAAAGCAGACTCCCAGCTGAGCAGGGAGCCTGATGCTGGACTCAATCCCAGGACCCTGGGATCCTGACCTGAGCCGAAGGCAGATGCTTAACTGACTCAACACCAAGGTGCCCCACTTTCCTTATTCTTAATTAATTAGTTTACTTTATCCACCTGTTCTCCAGCTTACATGTGCCATCCCCAGGAAGTCCCTCCACTCCCCCAAACCCCAGTCTCTTAAGTCTCTTCTGTGACTCTCTCACAATGCTCTGTTTGCTTCAAGCACTTGGGGTTGCAATGATGTACTTCTTTGTATTTTTAGGGTATGTCTGCCTTCCCAATATACTATAAGCTTGAGACCACGGGTTGTCTTACTTCCCTCTGTATATGTCTCAGCGTCTGGAATTGTTGAAAATGTTAATTGTTTTTCAAGCAAATATATAGCCAGGAAAAAAGCACCTCTGAACTGTGTATTGCTTTTTAAATGAATCTATACCCTGCTGTTAAGTATCCTTCCCAAAATGAAAACTAAATTGAATGTATACCATTGTGAATCCCAGCAGCACCTATGTATGTGTATTAGTTAAAGAAACATTCGCTCCTGTAATAGTAAAATCCTGAAATCTCAGAGTTGTGACAGAATAGTGCTTTGTTGTTGATGTTCACAATAAAGTCGAATTGGCAGAGCTGAAAGGGGGCTAGGGGGTCTGCTGCCTGAAGTTATTCAGGGTCTGGTCTGATGCAGGCTGTGCTGTCTTTAATGCCTGGCTTCCAAGGTCACCCTGACACCTGTGTCCGGGTGACCAAGGGGGAAGAGGATGTTGGGAACTGCATGGGAGGTTTTCTTGGGGGTAGTCTTAGGAGTGGAATGTATCTCTCCTGCCCACGTCCATTTTTTTGCGTTCCTGATGAGACTCAAATCTCCAGTAGGGTCCCAATCCTTATGATCCCACCAAAGAATCCAGTCAGTCGCATGGCTACACCACCTAGCCAGGGAGGCTGGGGGGACAGTTGTGTATTTGGGAGGTAACACAAGCTGGCCTTTGCCACAATGCCCTTGGAAAGTCACATATATCTGGGCAAGTGTATAGTTGATGTCTTGATGGATGTGGCTTTACAAATCATTGTCCGTAACTTGTGGGTCTTGGTGTCCAAGACCCAGAGAATGGGAATCACTAAAACTAGGAGTATGTGAGTTTTATTTTAGGAGAAGTTTTTGGTCCCACATTTTCAAAATTATAAGGTGAGATATGATGCACTTGGGGTAGAGAAGAGGGGAAATCAGCTGTGGGTTAGAAAGGCACTATAGACATTCAACAGAACAAAATTTACTGCTATACAACAACGAACTTCCCAGGCTCTCTTGCCCAGCTGTGTTCCTGATTGTGCTGATTAGCATCTTGTCAGCTGAATGTCAGCCCAGGTGGGGTTCTAGCGGGCGGCTGGCAGCATTGTCCTTCATCAAAGGGAGCCTTTTTACCAGTGGACTGTGTTCAGTTCCTCAACCACCTGGTAAGTCTTATTCTTTTGATGGACTACAAATGAAAACAAGTTCTCCATTCCATGGGGGCTGATCAAATAGTGTCTGTTTGTTTAAAGTAAAAAAAAAAAAAAAAAAAAAAAGGCATATTGCATGTCTGGTTCCTAAGACTACAAGGCAATTGTAATTGATCTATGAAATCGTGATACTGTACTTTAATCTGGGCCAGAGGTTACTGGGCTGTCCTTCGGGTTTACAATTCTTCCCTACGCCATGCAGTGGGAGCAGAAATATGAGCCTGGGCATTTCTTTGGCATACAGTTTGTGAGCTTGTCCCAACTCCTGTCCCTGGCAGAAAGAAAGAAAGAAAAAAAAAGAATGAATGGATTCAGAGCACGGTTGGCTAGGTGGGCTGCCGTGTACCTTCTGCTGGATCGTATTGTGGGGCTGTGGAGGCTTTGCCCTTTTCTTTCCCTTCTGTCACTCATCTCCACAATCTAGTTCTTCCCTTAAAAAAGCTGGGAGTAGAAGCAGCTTTTGGAGGCCAACTCTCACCTCCAAATAGAAGAACGTTTACATTTTAAAATTCTAAGATTTCAAACAAGTTATTTGGCAAACTGGATGTTTTTTAACATGAGTAAACATTTTCCACCTCCTGCTTCTTTCAGTTCTTTTGTTTTTCCTTTTACATCTGGTGTAGGTTCAGATCAATGTTGTTCTACTTGTTTCCCCCCCTCCCTTTTTTTAAGAGAGTGCATGAGACAGCATGTGAGTGTGAGCGAGTACATTCCTGCATGAGAGAGCAGGGGCAGAGAGAGAATCCCAAGCAGCCTCCATGCCCAGTGAGAACTTGAGGCAGGACTTGATCCCACGACCCGAGATCATGACTTGAGCCAAAATCAAGAGTCAGACGCTTAACCGACTGAACCATCCCGGCACCCCTGTTGTCCTGCTTTCTATGTTTCTGCTATGAAGCTGGAAAGTGTTTGGCATTATCAGAAAGCTGGGGCAGTTGTGAACATGACCGCCGAAGCAGGCTGGTGAGGTCACACGGGTATCATTGCTGGTGCCTCAGTAGGATTACTAGATGTCTGTGCTGGCATTCCAGCCAGAACCAGAGCTGGATGGGGGCCTCCCCAACCCAAGGATTCCCAGCTTGGTAAAACTTGAGCAAGTTGGCGGGTTCCCCTTCTCCTCCTGGGTATTACCACAAACGATCTCCTACACGGCAAGACAGCTGTGTAGACGCAGGGCGGAAGTGGCTCTGAGGGGTCCCTGCAGTGGCAGGAGTATTAGGGTTACATCTCATCTGACTCTGCCTGCGACGAGTTTGAAGTGTCCCTGTGTTTGGGAACAGGCCATTCCCTGCTGGGTTTTGTTCTAGGTCATCCTGTGCGTAGAAGATGACTGCTCAGAGGAATGCTTATCGAGTGGGAGTTCAGGAGCCTATCAGCCGCCCATGAGCTCCAGGAGATCTCTCTGCCTGCAGCCGGACTCGATTATGTCTTAGCTGCCACTGTTAATGAGGCAGAAGCGGCTTCCGCCGTGAGCTGGGCTGGCATGCCCAGGGCGGTCTGCCACCTTCCCATGACTTGGGGCAAAGAGGGTCCAGCATGCAGAGCAGATAACCCTGAATATTGGGCATGTGGTTCTTTGAAGCTGTTTTTGAGGATGCATTTGACATTGATTGAATTTGATATTGAGTGACTTGCCAGTTACAGCGTATACCTCTCAGGGTTTTTTTTTGTGTCTTGGTGGTGCTTGTTTCAGTTAGAAGATTTTCTTAGGGGTGAGCTTGGCTTTGGTGGAAGTTATCCCAACTCCACCAAGGCTTGGAAGAGCTGTTGCTCGGAAATTGAAAGTTGCCTCCTAAGTCAAGTCATTAGTTTCTTGGGTGGTTTCTGAAGCTGAGACTTGGGGACAGATGATACTAAATTATTTCATTCATTTTGTAAGTCTGTTCTGGGTTTGGTGGGTTCCCTTCTGTGCTGGCTATTCCAGAAAAGGCTTGCGTTTTGAATACGCTGATTGAAGTAACCAGGTTATTGACTACTCTCTGTGTTGTATTTTCTTTTTTTTTTTTTGGAAACAAATCTAAAGTGCAAGCTTTTTGGAATTTTTCAGGAATCCACAATCGGGATAACCCCTCTTATATTGTGACTTGACATAGGATCTTCTTTCCACATTTCAAGACATACTTCTTCAAGGGGCTTGACTTTTTCTTTTCTGGATTTGATTGATCCCCCCCCCCCCCCCCATCAAACTAGATTGTTAGAACCTTCAAGAAAAGAACCAAGTTCTATGCATCTTGGATTTTCCCAAAGTGCCCAACCTAACATCAAGCCTGGCAGACACTCAGTAGATTAAGTTGTTCGTGGTTTTTTGGCTGCTATGATCAAAGACCACAAACTAAGTTGCTTAGAAAAAATAAGAACTATATTTTCTCACAGTTTTGGAGGCAAGGAACCCCAAATCAGGGTGCCAGCAGGCCATGTTCCCTCCAGAGACACTGGGTGGTGGTGGGGGCGGGTCATCTGTTCCTTGCTTCTTCTGGCTTCTGCTGGTTGCTGGCCTTCCATGGTATTCCTTGGCTTGTGGCTGCATCGCTGTAGAACCTGCCTCTGTCTTTACATCATCTCCTTTGTGTGTGTCAAACTTGCTCTCCACCTCTCTCTTGTGATTGCATGATCTTCTCATCTCAGAAATTTTAACCTAATTGCAATCTACAAAGACCTTCCCCCCACCACTGGGCACCGCGTATCTTTGGGAGCCATTGTTGGGCTACCACAGCCATGGATGGTTTCTGCATATTCTTGTGGCCAGTTGTTGAATCTTCATCTAAAGCACTTAACCTCAAGGATATTTGCTTCTGTGTGATTTTTGATGGACAGTTTGCCTCAAGTCATTTTTGTTTTCATATGATCTTTATCATATGATCTTTCATATGTTCTTTATTCTTTTGTTTTTAAGACTTTTGTAGTGAAAATTTCTTTCCCTGCAGTAGGAATGCTTTGGCCTTGGCTGTGACTGAGGACAAGGCATTGTAGCCATCAAAATTATAACTAAGGAAAAGTTGGGTGTGGTGTCCAGAGGAGGCTTATTGTGCCTTTGTTGCTTAGATGGACCAAAGTCTTGCCATTAACAATACATTTAATTTCTCCATCATCTCAGCGTCACTCACTTTAGTTTCTAAGTTTTACTCTTGTCTTTTGAATTTGCTTCCTCATGAATGCCCAACCCCATAATTCTTCAACTCCTATCACCTTTTCGTTATACCTCACTCATCTTTCTTCCCTCCTGGGCCAACTTCAATGCCTCAGCCCATGATCATAACCACTCCTTCACTTTCTTTCTCTTCTCTTTGCTGCTCTCACTTGACTAAACCTTCATCCAAGGTCATTATTCCTATGCAGCGGGGTGGGATTGCTTCAAGTGACCAGTAGTTATACTGTATTTCCCTTGTCTGTCTGCTCTTCCCCTCCCTCAGATGACCATTTTGTTCTTTTGTCTCATCAAACCTCTCACACTATCTTCCTTATCCCCACTTATACCTTCTTTAATTGGGAAAATACAAACCATCAGAAGAAAACATCTACATTTCCCCACCTACCTGCATCCGGTTAGCAGCACTCCTCTTCAGCTATACGGGGTAAATCACCCATTCTCCTAGCAAAGTCTGGTCTTCCCACTTGGCATTCCAGATCTCACCCTGATTTGCCTATTCAGAGATATTGCTCTAATTTTTCTCTTTCCTGCATTCTATTTCTTTTTGTTTTTCCTCCTCCTTCTTTTTTCTTTTCTTATATGCTAGACTTTTCCCACTAGTCCACAAATATTCTATTACTTCTGCCATGTTTTAAAGCTTTCTCTTGTGACTACTTGTACCTTTATTTACCACCCCTTTTCTCCACTTTCTTATACATTAAAACTTTGAAAGAGTTGTCTATATTTGCTGTAAGATCTCTTAACTACATTTTGGTCAACGTTTCATGCCATCACTTCTCTGAAATTGTTTTTTATAAAGGCATCAGTAGTCTTCACTCCAAATCCAGTGGACATTTCTTAGTCCTCATTTTACTTACTCAGCACCTTAACATCAACGGTCATCTCCCTTTTTCCAAGAAGACATTTATCAGTTTGCCTCCAGAGTTCACTATCCTTTTCTTCTTCTTATGGGTTTGCTCTGCTTCTGTCTCCCTGCTTCTCAAGAATCAGTTCTTGGACTTTTTTTTAACACATTCACTTCTTGGTAATCTCACTCAGTATCATGGCCTTAACTACTAATTAGATTCTGACATCCAGATTTGTAACAGTAACCTAGAACTGCCCTGAACTTCACCCTCCCATATTCACCACCTTCTTAGCCCTCCTACCTGAATACAAAATAGGCATCTCAAACATAACTTGTAAAACGTAGTTCCTGATCCCTCCCACTCCACAAAAACAAAAACAAAAAGACAAACCTGTAATAAAGCAAAACTTGCTGTTTCTCCCATAGACCATCCCCCCATGTCTTATTGGAAGCTAACACATATCTTTTTTTTTAAGATTTTATTTATTTATTTGACAGACAGAGATCACAAGTAGGCAGAGAGGCAGGCAGAGAGAGTAGAAGAAGCAGGTGCTCTGCCCAGCAGAAAGCCTGATGCAGTGCTCGATCCCAGGACCCTGGGATCATGATCTGAGCCCAAGGCAGAGACTTTAACCCACTAAGTCACCCAGGTGTCCCAAGCTAACACATTTCTATCATTTTCTCTGGTTCAAAACACTGGGGTTGTTCTTGACTCTGTTATTTCTGTCACGCTGCTCACTTACTAGCCATGCCCTGAGCTCCTCCTTCTGTAAGTGCAGAAGAAAGTCGCTTCTTAAGTCTTTGATGTCACCATCTTGGTTCAGCTAATGTACTGTTTGGCT